>NW_022436969.1:8529689-8556379 GCF_009761245.1 Sapajus apella | reverse complement strand
TGTGTGTGTGTGTGTGTGTGTGTGTGTGTGTGTGTGTGTGTAGTGTATATATATATATGTACGTATATATGTACATATACATGTATATATATGTATATATGTATAGAGATATACATATACACTTGTATATATATGCATGTATTTTTAGTAGAGACAGGGGTTTCACCATGTTGGTCAGGCTGGTCTCGAACTCCAGATCTTTTTTTTTTTTTTTCAAAGATGGGGTTTCACCATGATGGCCAGGCTGGTCTTGAACTCCTGCCCTCAGGTGATCCACCCACCTCGGCCTCCCAAAGTGCTAGGATTACAGGCGTGAGCCACTGCGCCCTGCCTTTTGAACTCCAAATCTTAGGTGATCCACCCACCTTGGCCTCTCAAAGTGTAGGATTATAGGCATGAGCCACTGTGCCTGGCCTACCCACTGGTTTTCTTGTGTCTTTTGTATTTTTGTAGTAGGCATCAATGATTTGGAGTGGGATTGGTCCAGAGAGTTTGCGTGTGTGTGTGTGTGTATGTGTGTGTGTGTGTTTATTTTGAGAGAGGGTCTCACTCTGTCACCCAGGCTGGAGTGCAGTGGCATGATCATAGCTTACTGCATTCTTAAACTCCTGGGCTCAAACAATCCTCCCTCCTTACTCCCCAAGTAGCTGGGACTACAAGCATGTACCATCATGCCCAGCTAATTTTTAATTTTATTTCTTACACTTTTGTAGAGATAGAGTCTCACTGTGTTGCCCAGACTGGTCTCAAATTCCTGGCCTCCTGTGATCCTCCCAATTCAACCTCCCAAATTGCTGAGATTACAGGCATGAGCCACTGCACCTGGCCTCCAGAGAGTTTTTATAGCACTAAATATGGCATACTAAACACATATATGTTATTGCTATATTTATACTATATATATATAGAAATAATAATTATAACAAAAACATAAGATTGTTATGGGAATGAAATGAGATGATGCATGAAGTATTCAGCTCAATGACTTGCTAGCCAAAATTACTCCACAGATGTCATGGTATTAGTATCATCATCACTGTCTTCACTTGAATAGGATTTCACAGTTTACACCGGAAGTTCACAGACCCTTGTGCTTTTTGCTGCCGCAACAACTCCGAGAGGTTGGCAAGGATAGGGGTCCTCTGTCTCCACGTGCACGCACACTACAGCTCCCAGCGGTGATCTGCTGGGTTGCCAATGGCCACTTAAGTGGTGGTGCTGGGCTGCGTTACTATAAACTATGACTTTGACAAAAGCAGATAGAAGTGTGGACAGGGCATGGCAAACTTTTTTTTTTTTTAGACAGAGTCTCGCTGGAGTGCAGTGGGGAGATCTCGGCTCACTGCAACCTCCGACTCCCTGGCTCAAGTGATTCTCCTGCCTCAGCCTCCTGAGTAGCTGGGATTACAGGCATGCACCACCACACCCAGCTAATTTTTATATTTTTAGTATAGACGGATTTTGCCATGTTGGCCAGGCTGGTCTCAAACTCCCAACCTCAGGTGATCCACCTGCCTCGGCCTCCCAAAGTGCTAGGATTACAAGTGTGAGCCGCTGCACCTGGCCTTTTTTTTTTTTTCTTTTGAGATGGAGTCTCACTCTATTGCCCAGGCTGGTGTGCAGTGGCATGATCTTGGCTCATCACAGCCTCCGCCTCCTGGGTTCAAGCAATTCTTCTGCCTCAGCCTCCGAGGAGCTGGGATTACAGGCATGCACCACCTCGCCCAGCAAATTTTGTATTTTTAGTAGAGACAGGGTTTTTCCATGTTGGTCAGGCTAGTCTTGAACTCCCAACCTCAGGTGATCTGCCTGCCTTGGCCTCCCAAAGTGCTGGTATTACAGGCGTGAGCCACCACACCCGGCTGGCAAACTGTACTTTCTATTCTAGCAGAGACATAGTCTCCAGACTCTCCTGCTAATGAATTGTTAGATTTTAGGCAAGTTGCTTAAACCACTCTGGATGTTGGGCCAGTGTCTGATTAATACCACTGCACCGGCCGGGCGCGGTGGCTCAAGCCTATAATCCCAGCACTTTGGGAGGCCGAGGCGGGTGGATCACAAGGTCAAGAGATCGAGACCATCCTGGTCAACATGGTGAAACCCCGTCTCTACTAAAAATACAAAAAATTAGCTGGGCATGGTGGTGCGTGCCTGTAATCCCAGCTACTCAGGAGGCTGAGGCAGGAGAATTGCCTGAACCCAGGAGGCGGAGGTTACGGTGAGCCAAGATCACACCATTGCACTCTAGCCTGGGTAACATGAGTGAAACTCCGTCTCAAAAAAAAAAAAATATATACCACTGCACCTTCTACTCCGGAGTTCATGTTACAAGCACAAAGGAAGATAAAGCAGTCAAAATTATGTCCCTTTGTAGGAGTGGAATTTGGATAGAATACTCTTCTGCTGAGATGTTTCTAAACAACAGGTCACCTGCTAACTGAATAGAAGGATCTAAGCATTTCTGCGGTGTGCTAGCTATGAGCATTTAACATCTCCTTCTTTCCACAAGAGCCATGTGCAGCTTGAGTATCCAGACTATTCTTCGATCAGGTCTACACTCTTTTTAAATACCCATCTAGAAGTAGAGTGAGAGGGGAGTTACATTTGGGAGGAAAAAGGGAGGAGGGCTATGATTCGTGGAGAGAACGGGCTCAAAAACTGCATTCCAGGTCAAGGTCATGACTCCCAGCATAAACCGAAGAGCCAGGGAGCCTCGGCCTCAATGACTTGGCTCTTAACACCACTTCGGGTCAGGCTTAGTGTTGATACGGTTCATCAATTTGTTTTCAGAGAGCTGCCCCAAAGTCAGTAGTGTCAGTCAGTTCTAACCAGCAGGCAATCAAATAGCCAGCAAAGGCACCCCAAGAAGGGAGAGGAAGGAAGGAAGCAGGACGCCCCACTTGATCATGCTAATTCTTTAAGAACCAGTCCTGAGGAGCCAAGTGTTTCAATCACCCGTGCATGCTACTACCCAGCCATTAACTGACTCAACACATTTTCTCCTCATTTTCAAAACAGTTCTACATATAAAACTGAAAAGCCATCTCTTTGGTTTCCTTAAGTACTGGGATGAGAATTGTAATTCCCATCAATCCATCGGCAGAAGGACTTACCTTTTTTCCAATCTGCAAGACAGGCAAGGAAACAGGAGGACTGGTGAAATCATGGACTCAGAGCTCCCAGCCTGGGAGAGAGCTTTCCAGGAAACCCAAGGAAGGGTAGAAACAGACGTGATATTCTGGTGGTGTTAAACTATATTTCGCTCCACCGGATAGAGATGTGAATGCCAATTGCCTCATATAGATCACCAAACTAACACAGATGAAACACAGAATAGTAACAAAGCTTGCATGATCCAAACAGCTGCTGAAAGTCTCCTTCTGCCAAAAACACAGAGCATCGAGTAAATCCTGAACTTGTCCTAGCATTTTTGTCTCAGAGGGTAAAGGAAGAAAGGAAGGTAGCTCTAACCCTGGAGTCAAATCTGGCAACCCAGGCAGCAGGTGGAGGTGATATGGAAGGTAGGAGTCTAGAGAGTGAAGCAAGTAAAGGAAGTAAGGAAGGGTTAAGTGTTTCACCTTAACCTTTGTTGATTTCTAAAAGCAAAAAGATGGCCGGGCGCCATGGCTCATACCTGTAATCCCGGCACTTTGGAAGGCCAAGGCGGGTGGATCACCTGAGGTCATGGAGAAACCCCATCTCTACTAAAAATACAAAAATTAGCCAGGCGTGGTGGTACATGCCTGTAATCCCAGCTACTTGGGAGGCTGAGGCAGGAGATCGCTTGAACCTGAGAGGTGGAGGTTGCATTGAGGCAAGATTGCACCATTGCACTCCAGCCTGGGCAGTGAGAGCGAAGCTTCATCTCAAAAATAAACAAATAAATAAATGAATAAAATAAAAAAGCAAAAAGATATCAGAAAGTTTGGCTGGACGCAGTGGTTCACGCCTGTCATCCTAGGATGACTTGAGGCCAGGAGTTCAAGACCAGCCTGGGCAACATGGCAAAACCCCATCTCTACTAAAAATACAAAAATTAGTCAGGCATGGTGGTGCACACCTATAGAACCAGGCACTTTGGAGACTGAGGTAGGAGGATCGCTTGAGTCTGAGAGATGGAGGTTGCAAGTGAGCAACACCGGAAGGTGGAGATCACACCACTGCACTCCAGCCAGGGTGACAGAGCGAGATTCTGTCTCAAAAAAAAGATATCAGAAAGTTTATCCAAAAGGTACATACACTTGATGATATAATGCCTATCATTTGCTTCAAAATTATCTAATGGCAGCAGGAAAGGAGCTGAGGATAGCTAGGTGGGGGTATAGAGAAGACAGGCTTGTCAGCCGGCATGATGGTGCACACTTGTGGTCCCAGCTACTTTGGAGGCTGAGGCAAGAGCATCCCTTGAGTCTGGGAGTTCCAGGCTGCAGTGCCCTGTGATTGTGCCAGTCAGAAGCCACTGCACTCTAATTCAGCAACATAGTGAGATCTGCCTCTAATTAAAAAAATTTAAAAGCAAGAAGGGAAAAGAACAAACAGGATTGTCTGTGAGTTGATCGTTGTTGAAACCAGTTGATAGATTCACAGTTCATTATACTACTGTCTTTATTTGTGTGTATGTTTGAAATTTCCCATAATAATAAGTAAAATGCAGCAGGGCGTCGTGGCTCATGCCTGTAATTCCAGCACTTTGGGAAGCTGAGGTGAGACAATCGTTTTAGCTCAGGAGTTCGAGACCAGCTTGAGCAACATGGCAAAACCCCATCTGTATACATATATATAAAGAAAATACATACAAATTAGTAAGGCGTGGTGGTGCACACCTGTAGTCCCAGCTACTCGGGAAGCTGAGGCAGGAGGATTGCTTGAGGGCAGGAAGCTGAGGTTGTAGTGAGCCTTGCTCACGCCACTGCACTCCAGCCTGGGTGACAGAGTAGAACCCTTTCTCAAAAAGCAAAAACAAAAACAAAAAATAAGAAAAAGGAAACAAAACAAAATATTTTTGAGTGTAATACTCACTCTAAGCCAAAACAAAAATGCCAAAAGGAAGGATGACTTAAAGATATAACAAGCTTTCAAAAAAGAAACTGTCTATTGACACAGGCACAAGCGATCCCCTTTAGGGAGACAGTGTGTGTGTATTTGAAGAGCAGAGCAGAGAGGCAGCATCAAGAGCAGGTGACTCAGCTGGGTGTGCTTCCCCTTCCCTAGGGCCCATATGGACATTTATGGGGACATTTTTGCTTGTTGTACTCATGGGTGGCAATGTTGGTTCTCAGTGAGTGGAGAGGGCCAGGGATGTTAAAAGTCCTTTAATCCAAGGACACGGAACTGCCTCCCTCTGGCCCCAATGCCAGCAATGCCCCAGCTGAACAGCACAGATGTAAGAACACCAAAGCGCCAAGGCAGCCGCTAGGGGAGCCCATCTGTTCACCTGATCTTAAAAGCACATGCTCCATGCACTGGGAGAACGCACAGTAAAGGATGAATAATAGGCTGGGCATGGCGGCTCACACCTGTAATCCCAGCACTTTGGGAGGCCAAGACAGGCTAGTCGCTTGATGTCAGGAATCTGAGACCAGCCTCGCTGACATGGTGAAACCCTGTCTCTAACTAAAATACAAAAATTAGCTGGGCATGGTGGTGGATGCCTGTAATCCCAGCTACTCGGGAGACTGAGGCAGGAGACTCACTTGAACCCAGAAGGCGGAGATTGCTGTGAGCTGGGATTGCATCACTGCACTCCAGCCTGGATGACAGAGCAAGACTCCTTCTCCAAAAAGAAAAGAAAAGAAAAGAAAAGGATCAATAATAAAGACCCACATGGGATTGTAAGAAGTGGCTTGAGAGGCTGGACACTGGGGTACCTCCTGCCTGTAATCCCAATGCTTTGGGAGGTTGAGGCCAGAGGATCCCTTGAGCCCAGAAGGTGAGGCTGCAGTAAACTATGATCACGGCCACTGCATTTGAGCCTGGGCAACTGAGTGAGACACTATCTCAAAAAAAAAGTGGGTCAAGAAAGCTAGAGATGGGATGATTAGAGGCTTGTCAAAATTTAAGAGTCGAGAGTCAAGGCGTTGGCCAGACGCAATGGCTCACTCCTGTAATCCTAGCACTTTGGGAGGCCAAGGTGGGAGGACCTGAGGTCAGGAGCTCAAGACCAGCCCGGCCAACATGGTAAAACCTCCATCTCTACTAAAATACAAAAATTAGCTGGGCATGATGGTGGGTGCCTGTAATCCCAGCTACTTGGGAGGCTGAGATGGGAGAACCACTTGAACTGGGGAGACAGTAGTTGCCGTGAGCCAAGATTGTACCACTGTGCTCCAGCCTGGGCGGCTGAGCGAGTGGTGCAATCTCGGCTCAAAAAAAAGAAAAAAGGAGTCAAGGCGCTATTGGGATATAGTAAGAGAGAATATTTGTAGATTTAAGAAAAAGGGGACAATATCCGGTAACCTAGAAAAAACTGCACCAGTATGGTTTAAAAGAGAATAGGAGGCCAGGCGCGGTGGCTCACGCCTGTAATCCTAGCACTTTGGGAGGCTGAGGCAAGCAGATCACCTGAGTTTAGGAGTTCAAGACTAGCCTAGCCAACATGGTAAAACCCCACCTCTACTAAAAATGCAAATAAATAAATAAATAAATAGTTGGGTGTGGTGGCAGGTGCCTGTGATCCTAGTTACTCAGGAGGCCGAGGCAGGGGAATTGCTTGAACCAGGGAGGTGGAGGTCATGCCACTGTACTCCAGCCTGGGTAACAGAGCAAGACTCTGTCTCAAAAATAATAAATAAATAAATAGATAAATAAGAACTGGAGAAAAAAATGGTAAGAGGGTATATAGTCAGAAAGCACCACCAGGAACACCAACAAGGCTGTGCTGGGACCACTTAACCCTGAAGATTCAACCCCCACTTCAGACTCTGGGAACAATCCTGTCTCTATTCAGGAAAATGTAACCAACCATAGGCCAGAGGGTCCCTCGTGGGTGAGCAAGCCTGAGCCCTGGAAATGTGGCTCTGGGTCTGGCCTCCCTCCCTGTTGGTCAGGCTCTACCCTCAAGGAGCTTATTGTCTGGCTTGGAGAAGCAAGACACACAGAACAGCAGTTCCAGCAATGTAAAAAGGCATCATGAGGTTAAGTCCTAAATGAGTTTTACAGATGATACATAGTGTAAATCAAAAAAAGGGAGAACAGCTGTGGCTGAGAGTCAGCAGGGAAGGCTTTGTGAAACACAGAGTGTGGCCATCACCTTACAAGGGAAGCAGGTTTTGAATAACCACAGAAAAAAGGGCATGTGCATTAGTGGAAGGTGCAGAACTGAGGGGAGGAGGTCAAATGAGCAAAGGCCACATTCTTTTTTTTTTTTTTTTCAGACGGAGTCTTGCTCTGTCACACAGGCTGGAGTGCGGTGGCATAATGTCGGCTCGCTGCAACCTCCACCTCCCAGGTTCAAGGGATTCTCCCGCCTCAGCCTACCAAGTAGCTGGAATTACAGGCGCGTGCCACCACGCCCGGCTAATTTTTTGTATTTTTAGTAGAGACAGGTTTCACCATGTTAGCCAGGATGGTCTCGACCTCCTGACCTTGTGATCTGCCCACCTCAGCCTTCCAAAGTGCTGGGATTACAGGCGTGAGCCACCACACCGGGCTACATTCTGTTTTGTTTTTTTTTCTGAGCTGGAGTCTCACTCTGTCCCCCAGGCTGGAGTGCAGTGGTGCAGTCTCGGCTCACTTTAACCACCACCTCCTGGGTTCAAGCAATTCTGCCTCAGTCTCCTAAGTAGCTGGGACTACAAGCACCACCATGAGGGCTAATTTTTGTATTTTTTATAGAGACAGGGTTTCACCACGCTGTCCAGGCTGGTCTCAAACTCCTGACCTCATGATCCGCCTGCCTCATCCTCCCAAAGCGCTGGGATTACAGGCCAAAAAGGTCACATTCTTTGACCATGTCTTTTTTTTCTCTCTCTTTCTTAGAGTCTCACTCTGTTGCCTAGGCTGGAGTGCAATGGTGTGAACATGGGTCACTGCAATCTCAACCTTCTGGGCTTAAGCAATCCTCCCGCCTTAGCCTCCTAAGTAGCTGGTACTACAGGCACATGCCATCCCACCCAGCTATTAATTTTTTTTTTTTTTGAGACAGACTCTCACTCTGTCACCCAGGCTGGAGTGCAGTGGTATAATCTCAGCTCACTGCAACCTCCGCCTCCCAGGTTCAAGCGATTCTCCTGCCTCAGGCTCCCAAGTAGCTGGGATTACAGGTGCCCACCACAACACCTGGCTAAATTTTGTATTTTTAGTAGAGATGGGTTTTCACCATGTTGAACAGGCTGGTCTCGAACACCTGACCTCAGGTGATCCACCCACCTCAGCCTCACAAAGTGTTGGAATTACAGGCATGAGCCACCATGCCCATCCAATAATTTTTTTTTAATTACTTTTTGTAGAAAAAGGGTCTCCCTATATTACCCTGGGCTTAAGCGATCCTCCTGCCTCAGCTTCCCAAATTGCCACCCTCTTGCCTTGGCCTCTCAAAGTGCTGGGGTTACAGGCATGAGCCACCCTGCCCGGCTGTTTGACCATGTCTTGATTTAGTGCTTCAAGTCTAACCAAGTACCTTAGCTGACAGGTGCCTGGACTCTGCCTTCCTGTCTTTGCTCAGTGCTCTAGTATTTCTGGGCCCTCAACTTCCGTAGTTGACCCACTTCTGACTCACTGCTGTTAAAGCTCTGGGTTTCCATGTACTCTGGCCTCAGTTTCCTGCCCAGCTCTTTTGGCCAAAGGCCACCAATGCCTTTGCCTAATACAAGGAACTGTCACCAGCCACCCTTGGGCAAACAATCCAGACTTGTTCCTAAGAATGGGAATGAGAGCAGGTATTTTATGTGGAGAAGGAACCAAATTCATAGGCCTGGGGTGCTTTAAAGTAACCAAATCCAAGGGAAAAGTTTGTCTAAACTTTTCTCTTTTTTTCCCTGTACTTTGATAAATTCCTTTTTATTTATTCATTTTTTTCTTTTCTAAAAATTGTTACTGAACATAATAGAGATTCACTTAAATGCATCACGAATGACATACTGGGATATTTTTGAACCATTTTTACCAAAATGTTAGATGTGAATCAGTAGTGGTGTGGTCTCTGGAGGCAACTTTAAAAGCATTGCCCCATCAGCTCCACCAACAGTCAATAAATCTGCATGAGTCATGTTGAGAACCGTGATCAAGATAAACCTGCTGTGTAATTCATGTAAATGTGGGCCATAATTTTCATGGTGTCTAAAGTAAATCATTATGTTCATTTCAAATGTGATTTTTTTTTTTTTGCTCTTGTTGCCCAGGCTGGAGTGCAATGGTGCAATTTCGGCTCACCGCAACCTCGGCCTTCCAGGTTCAAGCAATTCTCCTGCCTCAGCCTCTTGAATAGCTGGGATTACAGGCATGCACCACCATGCCTGGCTAATTTTGTATTTTTAGTAGAGACAGGGTTTCTCCATGTTGGTCAGGCTGGTCTCGAACTCCCAACCTCAGGTGATCCACCCGCCTTAGCCTCCCAAAGTGTTGGGATTATAGGCATGAGCCACTGCACCCGGCCCAAATGTGATTTTTAAAAAGTACATATGATAGATATTTTTTTCTTTTTTTCCTTTCTTTTTTTTTGAGACAGTCTCATTTTGTTGCCAGTGCTGTAGTACAGCAGTATGATCTTGGCTCACTGCAACCTCCACCTCCCAGGTTCACGCGATTCTCCTGCCTCAGCCTCCCAAATAGCTAGGATTACAGGTACATGCCTACATGCCACCATACCCAGCTAATTTTTGTATTTTTAGTAGAAATGGGGTTTTACCATGTTGGACAAGAGGGTCTCGAACTCCTGACCTCCAATGACCCACCCACCTCAGCCTCCCAAAGTGCTGGGATTACAGGTGTGAGCCACTATTCCCGTCTATCATAGATCTTTTGTACCTTAATTAAGTTATTGCAATTCACAGTCCAGTAATACAGAAAAAATATTTTTATTCTAAAAGTTAGAAACTGTATTTCCTAGTGCAATGCCAAAGTAGACACAAATCGGGATGATGGCTGGCTACCTAATAAAAATGCATGAAACTACGTTGCAGGCAGAGGCAGGTGAGGTGAGGACAGGTTGAACATGATGCTTGGATTCTTAGGTTTGTGCTTATCTGAAATCTTGTTGACACAGGCACGAATGTTCTGAATTTCTGAAGGGTGTGTGTCTGTCTGTCTGTTTGTCTGAGGCTGTTATTGCTATGCCTGCTGGCACACACTTCTCTTAACGAAGAGCTTTTGATAAGCTGTAAGAATTTCACAACATACAGACGCTTGCTAACAACAGCGTGATTTCCTCGGGAAGAGGAACCAGAGACACAAGCAGTTTATGCTGTTCAGTTCAGCTGTTCACTCTCAAGCACTTGAAGGGAAACGACTGGACAGCTCCTGTGAAGACAGGGTTTTCTAGAATTTCTAGGAAGATCACAGTTGGTTTTTTTTCTCTCTCTCTCTTTTTTTTTTTGAGATGGAGTTTCGCTCTTGTCTCCCAGGCTGGAGTGCAATGGCGTGATCTCAGCTCACTGCAACCTCTGACTACTGGGTTCAAGCGATTCTCCTGCCACAGCCTACTAAGTAGCTGGGATTACAGGTCCCCGCCTTGGCTCACACCTGTAATCCCAGCACTTTGGGAGGTTGAGACCGGTGGATCACCTGAGATCAAGAGTTCGAGACCAGCCTGGTCAACATGGTGAAACCCTGTCTATATTAAAAATACAAAAAGACCACAGTTTTGACACATCACGTTAGTATATAGTATACTAATTCTTGAGTTTCTCAGCTCTTTGTTCTTTTTTTCTTAATTAAATTTTTTTTTTTTGAGACAGGGTCTCACTCTATTGCTCAGACTGGAATGCAGTGGCGCAATCTCAGCTTATAATAGCCTCAACCTCCCAGGCTCAGGTGATCCTCCCACCTCAACCTCCTGAGTAGGTGGTATTACAGGCATGCCACCACACCCAGCTAATTAAAACATATATTTTTTTTTGTATAGATGGAGTTTCACCATGTTGTCCGGGCTGGTCTTGAACTTCTGGGCCCAAGCAATCTGCCCACCTTGGCCTCCAAAGTTCTGGGATTACAGGAGTGAGCCACCATGCCCGGCCAGCTCTGTATTCTAAGGTTTCAATCTTATGTGGCTCCACATTTTAATAGAGTCTAAATTGCTAAAACTGATATAAATTGATAAAGAAATTTCTTCTGAACACTAAGCTAGAAAGAATGTTGTTTTCCCCTTGCAGTTCTGGTAGAGAGATAATGAATCTAGCACAGTTTCTCCCACCATCGTTCTTCAAGTAGTCAGTCCAATGTTTGTTTTCTTTTGTTTAGACAGAGTTTTGCTCTTGTTGCCCAGGCTGGAGTGCAATAGCACAATCTCGGCTCACTGCAACCTCCATCTCCCGGGTTCAAGTGATTCTCCTGCCTCAGCCTCCTGAGTAGCTGGGATTACAGGCATGCGCCACCACACTGGGCTAATTTTGTATTTTTAGTAGAGATGGGGTTTCTCCATGTTGGTCAGGCTGGTCTTGAGCTCCCGACGTCAGATGATCTGCCCACTTCAGCCTTCCAAAATGCTGGGATTACAGATGTGAGCCACTGTGCCTGGCCTATTTGTTGATTGATTGTTATGCTAAAAGCAGATCAAAGACGAGTATGAAAAATAAAGGATGAAGCTCAGGCTTATTCAAACCCAAAGCACATGGAGCTTCACTCCTTTAAAGCAAATGGGCTTCTCTCTAAAATCTTATTTTGATTTTTTTTCAAAATTGTCACCTATGTTTAGGGAATACATTGTCAAATCATCTTTTCACGATATATACACTTTGTTGATTTTTTTTAACAGCCTAGAAGGAGGCTTCCAGAAAGCACCTGTCCATTCTGGTTCTGGTGAACCAGTTATCTATTGCTTGGTCACTATGCTAAAAGCAGATCAATGATGAGAACTAAAAATGAATTAGGAGGTCCAGGCTTATTCAAACCCCAAGCACATGGAATTTCACTCATTGAAAACCTCCCTTGGTGGGGCACAATGGCTCACACCTGTAATCTCAGCACTTTGGGAGGTCGAGGCTGGTGGATCACCTGAACTCAAGAGTTTGAGACCAGCCTGGCCAATGGTAAAATCCCGTCTCTAGTAAAAATACAAAAAAATTAGCCAAGTGTCGTGGCGGGCACCTATAATCCCAGCTGCTCGGGAGGCTGAGGCATGAGAATCACTTGAACCTGGGAGCCAGAGGTTGCAGTGAGCCGAGATCGGGCCACTGTACTCCAGCCTGTGTGGCAGAGCAAAACCCCATGAAAAAAAAACCTCCCTTGGACCAAGGGAGGTTTTTCTTTTTTTCTTACTGTAGTTGGCCGTCACGTTGGCCACCAGCTCCCTGGGGCAGGGGGCAGGGTAGGAAGTGACTATGGACCTTTGGCCATGGGAAAGTGGAGTTCTGACTCTGGAGGCCCCAACAAAATCAAGGAGGCCTACCTAGAGAGTGGAAGTGGGAGAAGCCACTGTGCATGCTCACTAGCCCGGAACTGTTTCTACAGAAACTTTGAAGTCTCTTCTCTTCCTGTTCTTTTCTCCCACATTCACCAAAATGCCTCATAGGTTCTAATGGGGAGAGAAGATTTCTTTTCCCATTGCAAGGTTCATGCATGAGACCTCTATATACAAAAGACAGATTCACAAAAGAAAAGGAACCAGGCATGGTGATTCACGCCTGTGATCCTATCTCTTTGGGAGGCCAAAGAAAGAGGATCAGAAGGGAGGATTGCCTGAGGCCAGGAGTTTGAGACCAGCCTGGACAACATAATAAGACCACCATCTCTACGAAAAAATTTAAAAACCATCTGAGCATGGTGGCACACACTTATTATCCCAGATATTTGAGGGGCTGTGGTGGGAGGATCACCTGAGCCTAGGAGGTCAAGACTGCAGTGAGCTGTGATTGCACCACTGCACTCCAGCCTGACTGATGGAGTGAGACCCTGTCTCAAAGAAGAAAAAAGGAAAAAAAAAAGATTTGCTTACTGGGCATGGTGACCCACACCTGTGATTCCAGCTACTCGGGAGGCTGAGACAGGAGAATTGCTTGATCCCAGGAGGTGGAGGTTGCAGTGAGTCAAGTTTCTGCCACTGCACTCCAGCCTGAGTGACAAAGTGAGGCTTCGTCCCAAAAAGGTTGGGGAGGCTGAGAGGGGCAAATCACTTGAGGTCAGGAGTTCAAGACCAGCCTGTCTACTAAAAATACAAAGATTAGCCGGGCATGGTGGCATGTGCCTGTAGTCCCAGCTACTTGGGAGGCTGAGGCACAAGAATTGCTTGAAGACTCTGTCTCAAGAAAAAAAAGAGGCCCGGAATGGTGGCTCATGCCTATAATCCCAGCAGTTTTGGAGGCTGAGGCAAGTGGATCACCAGGTCAAGAGATTGAGACCATCCTGGCCAATCTTCCTCTTGCAGTAAGCCAAGTTTGCGCCACTGCACTCCAGCCTGGGGACACAGCAAGACTCCGCCTCAAAAAAAAAAAAAAAAAAAAAAAAAAAGAGGGAGAGGAAAGGCATACACATTTAATTCAATGTAAATTTTACATGACACAGGAACCTTCAGCATGTAAGGCCCAAAGAAATGGTTAAACTTGTGCATTCTTACGTTTAGTTTAATGAAAAGTGGACAGTTGTAAAGAAACAGGACTAGCAGGAAAAAAGGATGTGATCCAATGGCAATAAACTGAAGAGAACCCAGCAGGACCTGTTTGTTTAGCTTCTCGTGTGTCCCTGTTTTCAGAGCTAAGGATGTTCCTTTACTCCAGATATAAGGAGGACATCTCATGAATGGGGGTCTGATGACCCCCTTCTAGGAGAAGAGCACGGGGAGCGTGAGAGAGCCCTTCCCACTTTCTGTTTTCTCCAATGCCAAGATGCCATGGTTTAGGAAAGTGTGTTCTGAACCCCAACAATTCCCACCTTAAAGTGGTTGCTCATAACCATAACTTCTTAAGAAGATGGTCGTGCATTTACACATGTGTTTGGGATACTCTTCTCAGAGCCTTTGAAACACTTGCAGCTACCAGAGGAGTCCTTATTGGTTTGTTTGTTTTTAGCAGTGGAGTCTCCCTCTGTCGCCCAGGCCGGAGTGCAGTGGCGTGATCTCGACTCACTACAATCCAGAGTAGTCCATTCTTACAGGTTCCTAACACAGCCTGAGTTTGAAGCTTAGGGTATTGGCCCTGCCTGAAGCGTCAGTGAGAACCAAGGAGGGCGGGGCGGGGGGGAGGGACGGTGCTGGGGAACCAGAAGTAAAGCCCCTGGAACAGATACGGGCTCTGAACCTCGCCAGGGCTGGGAACCATTCCAAGAGCAGATGCTGCAGTTCTTCCCCTCAAGGCCTCCAAAAAAGCACCATGAGAAATAAAGGAACTGTGCAGCCAGGGACAAAATGCCTCCAGCAACTCCAGGGGCGCCATTCACAGGAAGGCACCGCGGACGCCCCAGTGCAGGCCTTTGGGAGCAAGAAAGCTCCACCCCCCACCCCCCACCCCCCCAGATGTGCAGATGGATGATTTTCCCGATTCTCCCCAGGCGCGCACCGCGGGGAGCTTCCCAGGAGAAGGGCTGTTTCCTGTCTTGGGCGTGGAAACGGATCCGCCCTCTGAATCTGAGAGGACAAGGCGGTCAGTAAACACGACTCGATTCTGTTCCTCTTCCACCCAGAACCCTCCCTGAGGGCCTCCCCTGCACTTTGGAAACAGCCCAAGCTTTGAAATCAGGAAGTTTGAAGACTGGTTCTGCTACTTCCAGGCTGTGTGGCCTTGGGTAGCTTGCTTTCCTTCTCTGCTTCAGGTTGCACGTTTGTGGAACGAGTTAACCGTATATAGCCGGCTGTGTTCCCACACGGAATAAGGAGAAGTTGGCCTTTCCTGGCAATGGAGCTGGGACAGGCCTGTGAGCATGTCCAGCACAGATATCTTGGTTAAAGTACAAGGACATAGAGCGTTCTACGTGCCTGTAAGCATGGCATGTTTGACAGCTACACAGGATAGGGCTTAACAAAGTTATTAGCACACTTATTCTTTAACAAGAAAGGAGACTTTAAAAAGGAACATCTCTATTTCCCAAATGTAGGAAAAGGGGAGAGAGATTCGTGGGGTAGCTGTAGGACATGCGACTGTATTTAGAAGGGGAGAGAGTTAGGAGACTTTGTGGGATTATGAAATTTCCCTTTAGCATTTGTAGAGAGCATTCCATTAAGTACGCCAATGGTTTTATCCAATCGGCTTAAATCATTTTCCTCTGTCATCTTATCCAAGAGTAAAATAAGAAAAAAAAAAAAATCCAGAAGCCTCTTAGCCTTGGCTCCATTCTCACCCCCAGCTGTCAACTCCATGAGATCAAGGACTCTAACACAACCCGGTCCCTGGTGGCTTGCTGGCGTGGCTGCTGGCATGGGAAAGACGCCGATGATATATGTGTCATTGAATTTACTGCTTTCTGTGGTTTCAAGCCTGAAGAAGGTTAAGAGGGAGTTATAGCCTCCTTTGACATTACTGCCATCCGTCGTGACCCCATGAGGTGGGATGTGGAGGTGGCCACTCTGGGAATCTCTGAGATGAGCACACACAAACTTTCTAGAAGCATCGGTACAGAGCCCGTTTATGCCATTCAAAGATTCCTGAATCCAAAGGAAACCTTGTAAAAAGTCAGCTAAAACACTTGTGCATTTAAAAACATTTCCTGATCTTTTGGTTCTAGCAAATAGTGCAGAGGAAAAAAGCAAATGCCTTGAAGTTGAAGGAAATGTCTTTGTTTCTACCCGCAGATACCAGGGAGTGACCATCGTGGACGGACAAGGTTTAATGTTTGATGCGAGCATCTGAACACATATTGTTAATCTTGCTTTTTTCTGTCCTATAATATTCAGTTGCTTAGTGGTCCCAAAGTGCAGCGGAGTCGTTTCATGTAGGAATTATATTTGGAAGTAGAATCAGAGGAGTTCATGAAGATTGAACCATTGCTTTAGTTTTTAGTGTTAGAGACTATTTCCATCAGGTTTCTATGCATGATTTTTCTGTATCCTCATAAAACTCAGAGCTAAATCAAGAAGATAAGTAAACTTTGTTTCCCTCTTACCATCCAGCTTCTCACACCCATCTGGTTCTATCCTGCAGAATGCTGCCAATCACTTCGCCACCACCCCCACGTGCAGTGTATAGAACTGATGACATCATCCCTTTATTTCTGATGGGAGAGAATAAAGCTCGTCCATCCGATCACTTCCTCAGGAAACAGAAATGCCCCTAGTGGGGCCGGTGTGGCATTTGGATTAAGGCAGCCCTTCACTCCCAGACCTTTCCACGTGATGTAGACAGAAGGACCGCAAACCAGACCTACGTCCTCCAGTTCTAGGGAACGCAAAGCACCTATTTTCCCACAGTCTTAAAGATTTACTGCAGGATGAACTGAAGTACAGACATTCACCAAAATTCCTCCCACCCTCCCTCTACTCTCAGGAGAGAACCGGCTGTTGTAAATGCGCACCCCTGGGGCCTTGAGAGGCTTTCAAAGGAAACAGCCACACTGGCATTTCCCAGCTATATTTAAGAGCCAACTTCCACACCACTAAAGAGAAATAATGTTATTTTTTTCTTGAATAGAAAAAGTAATATAAGTTAGTGCAGAATGTTTAAAAACTCATATAAGAAATGAGAAAAATAAAATCACCCAGAATTCTAAAATTTTGGTATAAATCATTCTAGGCTTCTTCTGTGCATACTAATGTTTATGGAATTGTGTGTCTGTGTGAGATGAAAAATAAAATGACAATGTACATTTGCTTGATAATCTGATTTTTAAAAATTAGCTATGTAACCTAAATATGCTCCCATTTCATTAAATGTTATTTCATATCAGCATTTGAAATGGCTACATAGTGTTGCTTTATAGAGTAGCGCTGTGGTCTATTTAAGCAGTCCCAACAGCTAGACGTTAATTCCAATTTTCTGCTCTTAAAAACAATACTTCATGGAGCATCTTTGTGTACAGATCTTGGCAGACCTGTGAAATACATTCTTTGGCATGAATCCGGAAATGTTGAAATGCCAAGTCACAGAGCATGCCAGTTTGAAAGGTTTTTGACATGCGACTTTAAACATCAATTTTCAGTTTCCCTAGGCTTGCCAACATTGCACCTTATCTTAACAAAAAATACTCTGCCAGTTTGATAAAAGAAAAATGTTATTTCCCTGTGGTTTTAGTATGAATTTCTATGATTTCTAATGAGGTCGAAGGGTTTTTTAAAATGTATGCTTATTGACTATTTATATTTTTCTCTTTGTTTTGGTTATTTATATCCTTTCCCTACTTTTTCTTTGGAGTATTTGTGTTTTACTTACTGATCTACCAGACCTTTTCAAATACCAAGGCTGTTAACCCTCTGTTAATAAAGTGGCAGTTTTTTCCTGGCTTGCCATTTGCCTTGATTTTATTTATCATGTTTTTGTGATATCCAGAAATGTTTAATTTTTATGCAGTAGAAACCATCAATCTTCTGCTTTATGTTTTCTGACTTTGCCTGTCCGTGCTTAGGAAAGCTGTCTCCAAGTCCTGCTGACTGTTGTCTGTAACTCGTAATCATGGACTGCTTGTGATAGCTCTTCCGTTGTTGGACACGACGTCAATAGTAACTGAAGGCAAGGACCAGCTCTTATGCTTACTTCTCCCTTAAGTGTCTTGTATTTAGTAGATTGCAGTCTGTTCATTAAAAACATATTTTAGGACTGGGCGCAGTGGCTCGCACCCGTAATTCCAGCACGTGGGGAAGCCAAGGCGGGCAGATCACCTGAGGTCAGGAGTTTGAGACCAGCCTGGCCAACATGGTGAAAACCCATCCCTATTAAAAATATGAAAATTAGCCTGGCATGGTGTCGGGTGCCTGTAATCCCAGCTAGTCAGGAGGCTGAGGCAGGAGAACTGCTTGAACGCAGGAGGCGGAGGTTGCAGTGAGCTGAGACCACGCCACTGCACTCCAGCCTGAGCAACAAGAGCAAAACTTTGTCTCAAAAAAAATGAAAAAGCACGTTTTAGGCCACATGCAGTGGCTCTGGCCTATAATTCCAACACTTTGGGAGGCTGAGGCAGGTGGAGTGCTTGAGGTTAGGAGTTCAAGACTAGCCTGGACATCATGATAAAACCCCATCTCTGCTGAAATACAAAAATTAGCCACGAATGGTGGTGGATGCCTGTAATCCCAGCTACTCGGGAGGCTGAGGGAGTAGAATTGCTTGAACCCAGGAGGTAGAGATTGCAATGATGCAATGAGCCAAGATCATGCCACTGCACTCCAGTCTGACAGAGCGAGACTCCATCTCAAAAACAAAAAACAAAAAAAACACAAAAAACTACTATGTTCCAGGATTAACTATTGATGGGCTGGATCCTGGTTCATAATCACATCTTTGTGAATTCCACCAGCATGCGTTGAATAATTAATATATGTGAACAGTCATGAGACCCGGGCAGGAAGGGTTGACGATAATGAATTTAAAAAAAAAATCCCTGCCCTTTGAGAAATTCATAGTTCAATATACTCTCTCTCTCTCTCTCTCTCTCTCTTTTTAAGAAGTAGTTCTTGGCCAGGCATGGTGGCCCATGCCAGTAATCCCAGCACTTTGGGAGGCCCAGGCGGGTAGATCATGAGGTCAGGAGATCGAGACCATCCTGGCTAACATGGTGAAGCCCCATCTCTACTAAAAATACAAAAAATTAGCCGGGCGTGGTGGCATGTGCCTGTAGTCCCAGCTACTTGGGAAGCTGAGGCAGGAGAATCGCTTGAACCCAGGAGGCAGAAGTTGCAGTGAGCCGAGATTGTACCACTGCACTCCAGCCTGGGTGACAGAGCAAGACTCCATCTCAAAAAAACAAAAGAAGAAGTAGTGCTCACTATGTTGCCTGGGCTGGTCTCGAACTCTTGGCCTCAAGTCATCCTCCCACCTTAGCCTCCTGAGTATGAGGGATTACAAGCATGAACCACCACACCCAGCTTCTTTAAACAACAAAAAAGTTTTATTGATATATGATTGACATATAAACAATGTATATATTTAAGGTCTACAACTTGACACTTGAGGGATTAAAGAGAGGTAAGAGATAATATATATATGTGTATATATATATATATTTTTTTTTTTTTTTGAGTCGGAGTCTCGTTCTATCACCCAGGCTGGAGTGCAATGGCGCAATCTTGGCTCACTGCAACCTCCACCTCCCGATTCAAGTGATTCTTCTGCCTCAGCCTCCTAAGTAGCTGAGATTACCGGCATGCACCAGCATGGCTGGCTAATTTTTGTATTTTTAGTACAGACAGGGTTTCACCATGTGGCCAGGTTAGTCTCGAACTCCTGACCTTGTGATCCACCCACCTCAGCCTCCCAAAGTGCTAGGATTACAGGCCTGAGCTACTGCGCCCGGCCTTTTTTTTTTTTCAAGACAGAGTCTCACTCTGTCACCCAGACTGGAGTACAGTGGTGTGATCTCGGCTCACTACAACCTCCACCTCCGAGGTTCAAAAGATTCTCCTAAGTAGCTGGGACTACAGGCACATGCCACCATGCTTGGCTAATTCTTTGTATTTTTAGTAGAGATGAGGTTTCACTGTGTTAGCCAGGATGGTCTCGATCTCCTGACTTTGTGAGCCGCCTACCTTGGCCTCCAAAGTGTTGGGATTACAGGTGTGAGCCACTGCGCCCAGCCAAGAGGTAAGATTTTAAAAGACAAGTGAATAAGGGAGAAGGGTGAGTACTTGGTAAGAGGGAGTCAGGAGGGGCTGTGGAAAGCAGCATTTGAAGTGAACTTTACAGGTAGAGGTGAGGGGAGAAAGCATTCTTGGCTTCCTGTCCCTGGAGGATTACAAAAGATGTTACCAGGCAAATACCCTTGAAACTTCAAATTAACCCACAATGTCCAAAGGAGGGGCTCAGTGAGGAGCAAAGGAACAGGAATTAGCACTTCTTTAACCAGTCTTTTGCATTTATATTTTGCTTGTGATATTTTTTTGGTGTATAGATAATTTTCTTTCTTATGGAGTTAAATCTTTTTGTTTGTTTGTTCGTTTGAGATGGAGTCTCATCTCTGTCGCCCAGGATGGAGTAGGGTGCTGCAATCTCAGTTCACTGCAACCTCCGCCTCTAGGGTTCAAGCAGTTCTCCTGCCTCGGCTCCTGAGTGGCTGGAACTACAGGTGTGCACCACCATGCCTGGCTAATTTTTGTATTTTTAGTAGGGATGGGGTTTTGCCATGTTGGCCAGGCTGGTCTCCAACTCCTGACCTCAGGCGATCCACCTGCCTTGGCCTCCCAAAGTGCTGGGATTACAGGCATGAGCCACTGCACCTGGTCACTTATGGAGTTAAATCTTTTTGGATGGTGTAGTATATTGTCTTTTCCAAGGGTGGCTACACCAATATATATTCCATTCTAGATGTTTTTCTTAGAATGTGACCTTAGCAGGCCTCATTAAGATGCAGAATTTGTGTTCCC
This sequence comes from Sapajus apella, assembly GCF_009761245.1. Taxonomy (NCBI): domain Eukaryota; kingdom Metazoa; phylum Chordata; class Mammalia; order Primates; family Cebidae; genus Sapajus; species Sapajus apella. Next base: position 8,535,795 of record NW_022436969.1, on the reverse strand, counting down.
TCCCCTTGAGTCTGGGTGGAACTTTACAACTGCCTCAACCAATCGAATGTGGCAGAAGTGAGGCCGCGTGACATCTAACGCTTTGTCCTAGAAGGCAACGTGGTTCTGGGGGACTCTCTTGCTCTCTCTTGGGATGCTTCTTCTCTGAACCCAGCCACTATATTGTGAGGAAGTCCAGGCCACACAGAGAAGTTAGATGTGGATCTTCTGACCGAGAGCACCAACTAAATTCCCAGACAATCACCAGACAGGAAAGCAAGGAGGCTTGGGGCTTGTGATATAGCTGACATCTTGAAATGATTGTTGTCAGCTGGTTGCAGTGGCTCATGCCTGTAATTTCAGCACTGTGGGGGGCCAAGGCAGGCAGATCACCTGAGGTTGGGAGTTTGAGACCAGCCTGATCAGACTCTTTAGGAGAAACCCCATCTCTACTAAAAATACAAAATTAGCCGGGTGTGGTGGTATGTGCCTGTAATCCCAGCTACTCAGGAAGCTGAGGCAGGAGAATGACTTGAACCCAGGAGGTGGAGGTTTCGGTGAGCCAAGATTGCATCATTGCACTCCAGCCTGGGCAACAAGAGTGAAACTCCATCTCAAAAGAAAAGGAAAGAAATGATTGTTGTGACTTCTGGAGACTTGATTATGGGGTAGGGAACTGCAGACCAGGGGTGGAAGCAGGGAGACCAGATTGGACTGTCTAGAGTGGTCCAGGAGAGAGATGATGTGGTTTGGATTAAGGTTAAACCCGTTGAATAGGTGAGAAGTGCTCCTATTTGTGATGGACTGAACGGAGGCTGAGGGAAAGAGCAAACTTACTGACAATGTCTAGATTTCTAGCCTGGGCAATTGGGCATCAGATAAGTGATGACATCACTTATTGAGATGAGGATGCCTGAGGGATGAGCAGCTTTGCAAGGCAGGGAAGACCAGTTTGACCTGAGCAAGTCTATGAGAAGTCTTTTAAATCTCCAAGTCGAAATGCTAAACAGTTTGGATTTGTGAGTCTAGTGCTCAGAGGAGAGGCCTAAGTTAGAGATATAAACTTGGGAGTCATCGCAGATGATGTTCCAGACACTATTACCTTGTAAATGAAAAAAAAGTTACCCCCAAACTTAGCTTAAACCAGCTATTTCATTTGCCCACCAGTTTGGTGGGCTGGGAATCCAGGGCAGGGAACAGAAGAAATGGTTGGTCTTTACTCCACAGTTTCTGGGCCCTTAGCTTGGAAGACTCAAGGATTGGAGGCAACATGAGCACTGGGACTGGAATCATCTGGAAGCATCTTTATCCACAGACCTGGCAGTTGAGGCTGGTTATTCACTGGAACCTCCACACAGGCTGTCAACTGGGATACTTACAGTGGCCTCTCCATGTGGGTTGGGCTTCCTTCCAGTATGGCAGCCTTCAGGAGTTGGACTATGTACATGGCAACTTTCCTAACCTAGCCTTGGAAGTCACACAGCATCATCTCTACTCCCTTCTGTTGGTTACAAGAGAGTCACAAGTCTGCCTAGATTGAAGACCCCTTCTCTCTATGGAAGGAGGGTGAAGACCACATTGGAGAAGAGCATATAAAATGGGAGATACTGTTGGGGCCAACTCTGGAAGACAGAATCTGTCACAGCTCACAGTTAGAGCCTTGCAATTGGATGAGATACTAGGAATCGAGTGTAGACAGAGAGGAGAAGTCGTGGACTGGCTGGGGACACTCAACATTTGGAGACTGAGAAGAGAAGGGCCAGTGGGCGGAGGGAAACCTGGAGCAAATGCCATTTCTTGCAGTGACTGCTACTTCCTGCTGAAGTTCCTTAAGGAATGGGGTCAGGATAAGTTCCTCTCTCCTTCCCCCATTTTGTGTGTGTGTCTGTGTGGTGAAATATACATAGCATGACATTTAGCATCTTAGCAATTTTTTATTTTATTTTATTTTGCGAGACAGAGTCTCACTCTGTCACCCAGACTGGAGTGCAGTGGAACAATCTCAGCTCACTGCAACCTCTGCCTCCGGGGTTCAAGTGATTCTTCTGCCCCAGCTCTTAAGTAGCTGGGACTACAGGCACCTGCCAGCACACCTAGCTAATTTTTATGTTTTTAGTAGAGACGGGATTTCACCATGTTGGCCAGGCTGGTCTTGAATTTCCGACCTCAGGTGATCCACCCGCCTCAGCCTCCCAAAGTGCTGAGATTACAGGCATGAGCCACTGCGCCCCACCACCGTCTTAGCAACTTGTAAGTGTACAGTTGAGTGGCATTAAGTACATTCACATTGTGCAACCATCACTACCCTTAATCTCCATAGCTCTTGTCATCTTGTGAAACTGAAATTGTACATTAAACACTAACTCCCCATTCCCACCTCCCCTTCAGCCCCTGGCAACCACCACGCTATTTTCTGTCTCTAGGATTTTGATGACTCTGAGTACCTCATAAAAGTAGAATCATACTGTATTTGTCTTTTTGTGACTGGCTTAATTCACTTTGCATAATATCCCCAAGACAGGACAGGTCTTGCATCAGCTGCAAGTCGGGCCAGAACCAGCTGTCCCTGGTTCTGGAGTGTTCATGGGTATGGCCTGGGGGCTCACTTGAGCAAAACTCCATGGCCCCACCAAGACAGCCAGAGCCCCCGTACCTCTCCATCCTGCGCAGGCTCAGTCTTCCACAACACCTGGGCGTGGGAGGGGGTTGCCTCAGTCCAGTCAAAACTCGTTTTTTTAGAAAACCATTTTTGCCGTTTCTTTAAGAGCTAAAGAATCCACCAATTTACTCAACTCTAAAAAAAACCTTTACACCCAAACAGTAGCATCTGGACATAAATTTAACTTGATTTCAGCGTTTCCTCTGAGAATAGTTGGTGAATATTTCCTCTAAGAATAGTTGGTGAATGTTGCTTTACATCTTGGAGAATTTCCTAAACTAAGAGAGTCCAAAGATAAGGATGATTTCACTTCCAGGAAATAAAACTACAGGAAGTTCCCTAAATGGCAGATTCCAGGTAACAGTACGAATCAATTAAGTCCCTCTTTACCAAGCTCCTGGTATCGTAGTTAAAATAAACAGTCCATGTATTAGAGTTGGAAAATCTATTGTTATGTAGGTATCTTGCTGAAATGGGGTCTGACCTCCACAAAGACTTCTCAAGAATGAAACGCCTGCTGTTCCTTTAATGTTGTTTTAGCTCATGCAAATGACATCCTATTACACCCACGAATGCTTACCTACTAAGTTAAAACAACTACATGGCAATTTGGTTCGCTCCAGAGTCCCCTCGCTGTTTTGTGGTTTTATGTAATTCGTATATTGTGTGCAGAAAGACTTGACCTGGAGCCGGCAGCAAGAAATGTGTAATTAGAAACACTTCCTGAGGAAATTAGGTGACAAGTGAAGGCTTGAGGATTTCCGAGGGAGCCTGGAGCTGCAGATATTCATTATGAGTGCTTGAGAGGCACAGCTGCCCTGCTGAAAACCATGTCAAATGCCGTGCGCTGGATGCCAGCACGGAGGCCAGCCCAGAGCCAAAGATGGTGACTATGGTAACACGCCGCTCCATTTTTAAACTTTTCATTGCCTAAAAGGAAATTGCTTAGGCTTTTTTTTCTTTTACTCCCTACCAATTTCAGAGTTTGTACCAGCAGTGAATAGCCTCCAGGTCGAACATTTCCTGGGTAATTAATGACTAGTTGGGTGAAGTGCTTTTGGCTTTACCTCCAGCCTTAGCAACCCCAGCCAGTTAATAATTGCTGCACCAGGAAACACTTTCCAATCAAGTTATTATTTAATCAAAACAAAAGAAAATGAACTATTATTTCTGTCAACAGCAATGATCAGCCCTCCGTAGGAGTCTAAATGGGGACTGTGGAGGTTTTCATTGGAAGAACTGTCCCTTCAGGGTCAGATAAGTAGCGCATTGTAAAGTCGTGTGGAGTACCCTTCGGAACTGGTTCTCGTGGGAGGAGAGAATGTTGAACAGGCAGGAAGACCCAGAAAAATTCCACATACCCTGGCCGAGATCTCGGTCGTTCATGTCAGTATAACCTTGTAACCTTGCTATTAAGCCAAGTGCCCCAAATGCTTCTGTGGGAGTGTCTGAAGGGGAAGAGACATGCCACGGAAGCATTTGGGCCCCTTCCAGGAGCAGTGAATAGGACACCTGTAACCACAGTAATAACCACACTTCTGAGTCCCCCCAATGTGCCAGGCAGTCATTGTGCCCCTAGGTTTATACTCAGGGCTCAAGAGATCCCCACATTGCCACCGTGGGGAGAGTATAATCACGATCTCTCTTTCACAGGGACACTGAGACATAGAGAGAGGAACTTGGCCAAGACCCACCACACCCTGGTGAACAGCAGAGCCAGCGTTGATTTCTAGCCTCTGCATCAAAGCACTCGCTCTTTTTTGTTAAAGTGACGATTTAAACATAATATAAAAATGACCATCTTAAGCATTTTTTGTTTGTTTGTTTTTGAGACTGAGTTTTGCTGTTGTCGCCCAGGATGAAGTGCAGTGGCATGATCTCTGCTCACCGCAACCTCCACCTCCTGGGTTCAAGTGATTCTCCTGTCTCAGCCTCCTGAGTAGCTGGGATTACAGGCACGCACCACCACACCCAGCTAATTGTGTATTTTTAGTAGAGACAAGGTTTCTCCATGTTGGCCATGGAGAAATCCTATCTCTACCAAAAGAGTTTGGCTGGTCTCAAACTCCCGACCTCAGGTGATCTGCCCGCCTCGGCCTCCCAAAGTGCTGAGATTACAGGCATGAACCACCGCATCGGGCCTCATCTTAACCATTTCTAAGTGGACAGTTCTGTGGCATTAGGTACATTGACACTATATGCAACCATCACCACCAACCGTCTCTAGAACTTTTTCATATCCCCAGCCTAAACTCTGTACCCATTAAACACTAACTCCCCGTTCTCTCCTTCCCAAAGCCCCTGGCAACCACTCTTCTGTCTCAAAGAGTGTGATAATTCCATGGCCCCCACATAAGTGAATGATACACCTATTTGCCCTTCGGTGACTGGGTTATTTCACTGCACATAACATCCTCAGGGTTCATCCATGGTAGCGTGTGTCTGAACTGCCTTCCTGCTTAAGGCTGAATTGCATTCCATTGTTTGTATACACCACGTTTTGTTTATCCATTCATCCATGGATGGACATTTGGGTTGTGCCCATGTTTTGGCTGTTGTGAATCATGCTGCTACACGCAGCCCAGGCACTACCTGTCACACCCCAACCTCAGAGAATCAGCAGACTACCATGTGGCCCATCAGGTCGCTAGGTCAGATGCCACTCCCCTGGCAGGGAGAAAGGTGCCTGTGGCCACCGACTTCATAAGGTTCCACAGCTCCACACTGGCACATTGCAGGAGGAATTTCAGTGTTTAATTCCAGGCTATTTCTCTGAGTCTTAGGTTCTGGGATAAACAAGCTCCTTCAAGTCCAAACTGCTCAGATGAGACTTTACTGCTAGATTCCACACCTAGAATCCTGCCCTGGGACTGCAGTTCCATCCATCAGCCCCTGAAGGCTTCTTCTAAGCTGGAGAGTCTTAGCAGGGAGGGGCGAGGGGTACTCCATACCCAGGGGACACCACCCACAGGAGGCTTTTGGACATGTGAGGGGCATATGTGGTTGTCATAATGATTGGGGGACACAGTTGCTATTTAATATGAGGCCAGGGACTCAGGTGACCTGCAGTATGTGAGGCAGTCACCCCCAACAAAGAATTGGCCTGCATCCTGAACCAATTTCAAACAACCCATTAACATTCGTCTAACCTTTGTGACCTAAGTGCCACCTGCCTCCCCTACTTCCTCTCCCTCCATTCTCATGCTTAAAGATAAGCCGTTTTCTCTGCCTGAAACAAATGTCTGCTTTTCCCCTTTGTCTGATATGTAGGGATTCTTTCTCTCTTTCTTTCTTTCTTTCTTTCTTTCTTTCTTTTTCTCTTTCTTTCTCTCTCTCTCTTTCTTTCTTTCTTTCTTTCTTTCTCTTTCCTTCTTTCCTTCTTTCTTTCTCTTTCTTTCTTTCTTTCTCTCTCTCTCTTTCTTTCTTTCCTTCTCTTTCCTTCTTTCCCTTCCTTCCTTCCTTCCTTCC
>NW_022436969.1:8467004-8529589 GCF_009761245.1 Sapajus apella | reverse complement strand
TCCTTCCTTCCTTCCTTCCTTCCTTCCTTCCTTCCTTCCTTCCTTCCTTCCTTCCTTCTTCCTTCTTCCTTCCTTCTTTCTTTCTTTCTTGTCTCCCTCTGTCACCCAGGCTGGAGTGCAGTGGCTCGATCTTGGCTCACTGCAACCTCTGCCTCCTGGGTTCAAGCGATTCGCCTGTCTCAGCCTCCTGAGTAGCTGCGATTAGAGGCACGCACCACCATGCCCAGCTAATTAAGTCCCAGATTAAATGTACCTATTTATGAGACTTCCTCAGAACTTCCCAGTAGCATGTGTCACTCCCTAAATGGGACCTGTGACTCTTGGTATGTTAATGCATTTCAGAAATACTTTTTTCTTTTTGAGTACCTACTATGTGCCAGGCACTGGAGTAGGCTAAGAATTTAAAGATGAATAAGACAGAGTCCTTGTCCTCGAGGAATTCCTAGGAAAGACAGAGACAGACAGTAATCACCATGCAAGGCAGCAAGTGTCAAAGAGAGGAGGACTGCAGTGTGGGAGCCAAGGGGCCACAAACTGTGCCCTGGGACTCTTGGAGGAGTCCACTGGGAAGAGGCGGTTTAAAGTGAGTTTTGAAGAATTGAGGAGAATCAGGCCAAGAATGTGCCAAGATATGGAGTTGAGGTAATTCATAAGGCTACAGTGTAAGAAGCAGATCCAGGAAGGTGGGTCCAGGAAGGTGAGCGGGGCCACATCCTGACAAGCCACTGGTGTTATGAGGAAGAGCATGGAGCCTGTGTAGCCTTGGATTCCACAGGATAATGCCTCCCAAGGCCCTGCTTGGGACATTAGGCACTCATCAGCCTCCTGCCCATGCCAGTGGAGCAGGGGTTCCCTCCAAGTCCTGTCCCGGAACTGTTCTGTTCCCAAAGAGGACGGGAACTCTAATTTGTGGAGCAGCTACTTGATGTGCCAAATACTTCTGTTCTCTTCAGGAAGAGGATAATTGCTGGTGTGCCTGGGAGACTGTCCCAGGATAAATGGGGAGTGTCTTTCTTGAATGTTAATTTCACTCAGAGATTGGGGAGTGTAAATAGCAAGTAATTTAAAACATTATTTTTACATCACATCAACAATGGATATACTGTGGAGTAGAATGCTAAATTAACACACATTTTTCTTAATTTCATTTATCATTTGAAAAGGTAACATGAACTTATGTTATTTGTTTCGAATTTTGTGAATCTTCACAAAATTCAAAATATATGAGTTTAGAATGAAATTTACATTTCAGCCGGGCACAGTGTGGCTCACTCTTGTAATCCCAGCGCTTTGGGAGGCTGAGGTAGGTGGATCACTTGAGGTCAGGAATTCGAGACTGGCCTGGCCAACATGGCGAAACCCCATCTCTACTAAAAATGCAAAAATTAGCTGTGTGTGGTGGCACATGCCTGTAATCCTAGCTACTCTGGAGTCTGAGGCAGAAGAATCACTTGAACCCAAGAGGCAGAGTTTGTAGCCACTGCACTCCAGCCTGGGAGAAAGAACGAGACTCCATCTCAAAAAAAAAAAAATTTACATTTCTGTTCTCCAGCCACCTAGCTTCACTCCCTGGAGACAACCACTATTTCTACTTTCTTGGGTACCCTCCAGGAGATAATCCATATATACTCTAAGTAAATACCTATGTATGTGGGGTTTTAAAAAATGCAAATGATAATATAAAATACGCATTACTCTACAGATTGCTTTTTTCAGATGAAACTACATCTTGGAGATCTTTCCACAACACATTCATAGATTATTCTAGCCAGGGACAATGTCAAGTGCCTGTAATCCCAGCTACTTGGGAGGCTGAGGTGGGAGGATCAATTGAGCTTGGGAAGTTGACGCTGCAGTGATCTCAGGAGTTCAAGTCCAATGCCGGCAATGTAGTGAGACTGCACAATATTTCATTGTATGAAGATACCATAATTTTTTTTTTTTTTTTTTTTTTTTGAGATAGAGTCTTACTCTGTCACCCAGGCTGGAGTTCGATGGCACGATCTCGGCTCACTGTAACCTCCGCCTCCTGGATTCAAGCGATTCTCCTGCCTCAGCCTCCCAAGTAGCTGGGACTATAGGCATGCCTCACCACACCTAGCAAAGTTTTTATTTATTTATTTATTTATTCATTTGAGACGGAGTTTCACTCATGTTACCCAGGCTAGAGTGCAATGGCGCGATCTCGGCTCACCGCAACCTCCGCCTCCTGGGTTCAGGCAATTCTCCTGTCTCAGCCTCCTGAGCAGCTGGGATTACAGGCACGCACCACCATGCCCAGCTAATTTTTTGTATTTTTAGTAGAGACGGGGTTTCACCATGTTGACCAGGATGGTCTCAATCTCTTGACCTCGTGATCCACCCGCCTCAGCCTCCCAAAGTGCTGGGATTACAGGCTTGAGCCACTGCGCCCGGCCTTTATTTATTTTTTTAAGTAGAGATGGGGTTTCACCATGTTGGCCAAGCTGGTCTCAAACTCCTGACCTTGTGATCCGCCCACCTCAGCCTGCCAAAGTGTTGGTATTACAGGCGTGAGCCATCGTGCCCGGTGATACCAGAATTTGTTAACCAGCCCTATGATGGTCATTTCTAATATTTTCCTATTACTAATGACGCTACAACAAATATGATCCTGAATATTCTTCATTTTTATGTGCTAGTATATGTGCAGAGCAAATTCCCAGAAGTGGGTCACAAGATATACCATATCGTCCATTTGACATCCAAAGAGATCTTCCATCCTATTCTGTATCAGTGTGTTTCCTTGCCTCTTTTTTTGTTTGTTTTGTTTTGAGACAAAGTCTCAATTTATCTCCCAGGCTGGAGTGCAGTGGCATGCTCTTGGCTCACCGCAACCTCTGCCTCCTGGGTTCGAGGGATTCTTCTGCCTCAGCCTCCCAAGGAGCTGGGATTATAGGTACCTGCCACCACACTCAGCTAATTTTTTGTGTGTTTTTAGTAGAGATGGGGTTTCACCATGTTGGTCAGGTTGGTCTCAGACTCCTAACCTCTGGTATTCCACCCGCCTCGGCCTCCCGAAGTGCTGGGATTACAGGTGTGAGCCTCCGTGCTCAGCCTTCCCTGCCTCTAAACAATAGTGCTTTCCCAATCTCTCTGACCTTTGCCAATCTGATAGGTGAAAGCTATCTCAGAGTTTATTTGCTTTTCCTGTATTATGAAAGAGGTGGAGTCTCTCTTTTTATATTCAAGGAACCTTTGTATTTCACATTCTGGGAACTGTTTCTTCATACCATTCACCCTTTTTTCTATTGTGTCATTGGCTTTTTCTTATCAATATTTAGGATTTCTTTAAATATTAAGGAAAGGCATTTTTGTGATATGAATTGCAAATACCTCCCACCAATAATGTTTGTTTTTGATCTTGTTTTTCTGCCCCATATAATGATCTGTATTTTTTTCTTTTTGTAGCTGAATTTCCTTTTGTTTTTATAGCTTCTGAGTTCTATGTTATACTTAGAAAGGCTACTTCTTTATCTGAAGTGATTAAAAAATGTTCTCATTAATTCCTTCCATCAAAAGTTTACTAAGCCCTGACTCTATGCCAAGCACTGTCTGGGGCGCTGGGATTGCCGAGCTGAACAAAACAAACCATGAGCACATGTTTTGAGGGTTTTGTTTGTTTGAGATGGAGTCTCGCTCTTGTCGCTCAGGCTGGTTGCTCGCTGCAACCTCCACCTCCTGGGTTCAAGTGATTCTCCAGCCTTAGCCTCCTGGGTAGCTGGGATTATAGGCACATGGCACCATGCCCTGCTAATTTTGCATTTTTAGTAGAGATGGGGTTTCACCATGTTGGTCAGGTGGTTTCTGTAAGGTCTGACCACGCCGTGGACAGCGTGGAGACCCCCATGAACCGGACGTACACCTCTGGAGGGCCTTCCAGAATTAGAAGACCTGAAGTAGCTGGAAGGAAGAACGATCAACCCCTGCGGTGCCTAACTAACCTGAGACATTCTTCTATGGTGTCTTATTCCAGCCTCAATTGACAATGCCATTGGACTTTGTAACTGACCTCAGCCCAACCTCCTGATTCCACACCCTACGATCCCCTCCCAGCTTGCAAACATATAACCCCCTCCCAGCTTGCAAGAAACCACCAACTGTAACTTCTGTAGCTTTCCACTGTTCACCCCAAACCTATAAAGCTAACTCCTATCCTACCCCACTTTTGTGGGTCTCTTCATTCAGAGTGTGTTTTAACAGTCTCGAACTCCCGACCTCAGGTGATCTGCCCGCCTTGGCCTCCCAAAGTGCTGGGATTACAGGTGTGAGCCACTGCACCCGGCCTTGAGTTCTTTTACTAAGGTCTTTTCCTTAGTACTTTTCCAAAGTACTTTCATGTTTTGTTTTGTTTCTGGCATTTAAATCTTTCATCCAGGCTGCAGGCCGGGCATGGTGGCTCACACCTGTAATCCCAGCACTTTGGGAGACTAAGGCAAGTTGATAGATTGAGCCCAGGAGGTCGAGACCAGCCTGGGCAATATAGGGAGACCCATCTCTACCAAATGAAAAAAAAAATTAGCCAGGTGCAGTGATGTGTACCTGTGATCCCAGCTACTCAGGAGGCTGAGGCAGGAAGATAGCTGGAGCCCAGAAGGTTGAGGCTGCAGTGAGCCGTGTTCACGCCACTATTCTCCCGCCTGGGTGATAGAGCGAGACCCTGTTTCAAAAAGAAAAACAAAAAACTTTCATCGGAAATTTAATTTGGTAAAACTAAATGGGATCTATTATTTTTTTCCAGCTAGCAACCGAGTTGTCCAACACCATTGATTGAATAATCTATGCTTTCCTTACTGATTTGAGATGTCAATTTTACCATATGCCAAATTCTCATGTCTCTCTCTCTCTTTTTTTTTTTTTGAAAAAAGTGGTGCAATCTCGGCTCACTGCAACCTCCACCTCCCAGGTTCAAGCAATTCTCCTGCCTCAGCCTCCCCAGTAGCTGGGATTACAGGTGCCCACCACCACGCCCAGCTAATTTTTTGTATTTTTTAGTAGAGTCAGGGTTTCACCATGTTGGCCAGGCTGGTCTCAAACTCCTGACCTCAGATGATCCATCCACCTTGTTCTCCCAAAGTGTTGGGATTACAAGCATGAGCAAGCCACTGTGCTTGGCGGCAATTTTTTTTTTTTTTTTTTTACGTTGCTGCACTAAATTTTCATAGGACTGCTATCAGGGAGGTATTATCATTTCCATTGCACAGATGACAAAACTGAAGCACAAATAAGTAGAGTGCTAAGTGCTCAAAGCCATGAGAAGGGGCCGAAATGTAACCTGGTTCAGTTTGCCTCCAAAGCTCATGCTGTCAATCATGAACCTTTCAAAGCTCCTGACAGGTATTGCCAAATGACTTTTTGGAATGGTTGTTGAGATTTACACTCCACCAACAGTATAAGAGTGCCCATCACTCTCACTTCTCCTAGTGATTGCTGGACATTTGCATCTCAGCCTTCTGTGAACTGCCTCTTCCTGTAGCTTGCTCCTCTACATGGGCAGCGAAGGTTATATGGCCAATTAACTAGTTCAGCTGAACCGCCCAGTGGCAGGCAAAGTGGTGATGTTGTCCCCAGAACCTGGCCATATCCACCCCACTCTGATGTGAGAACATCTAAACAAATGCAGTCACCATGAAGCAGTGCTGCTATGCTGGGAGACAGAGAGCCCTGTAAGCGGGACTGTCTCCTGCCCTGCCTGTCTGTGCAGCATCTAGAGGAGCCAGCATCGGGAGGCCCACGAACACAGGCCATCTGTAAGTTGCGTGTTTATGAGCTGTAATTACACTAGGGGTGGTTTCTTCATTTTCCCTGAGCTGGTTTATTCATGCGTCTCGGTACAATTTCAAAGAACAAAAAACCAGGTTAATTTCAAAGAAAGTAAAACCATGCGTTTGCTATGATTTAAGAATAAAGGTAACACAACAAAGGAGATTCCTTCATTTCCTTTGAAATGCCAATATCATATAAAAAAATTATGCAGTTGGATCAGAAGTGGTGTTCCGGGCATGAACGATTCCTTTTTGGAAGATTGAGGACATCTCATGGAAGCCTCTGAAATGTATTTTCCTAACACAGTTTTGATGCCAGCTTTCTTCCATGGTAGTTAATGCCTTCAGCAGCGTGACATAAGAAATATATATTTGGTCTCTGCCCCCGGTTCCTGGCACAGAGCTCCTAAAACACTCGTAATTTCCTAGCCGATATGGGTGCTAGGAACATCCTTTGTTCTAGTATTTGGTATTCAATCCCAGTTCCTGACAGAGCTCCTAAATTCCTTGTAATTTCCTGGGTTATACGAGTGTCTTTTGCTCTAACCAGACAACTCCTGATGGGCTCCTGAGTAGCTTCGGGATGGGGGTGGTCACCAGAAAGAGCAAGCCATGACTAGAAGCTTGAAACTTTCTCCCCTGACTCCCATCCTCTGGGAAGGAGATTGAATTATAATCAATCTTACCTACATGAATAAGCCTCCCTAACATTCCCTAAAAGACAGCATTTGGATCGGGCGCGGTGGCTCACGCCTCTAATCCCACCACTTTGGGAGGCTGAGGTGGGCGGATTACTTGAGGTTAGGAGTTTGAGGCCAGCCTGGGCAACATGGTGAAACCCCATCATCTCTAACAAAAATTTAAAAATTAGCTGCGCATGGTGGTGAGTGTCTGTAGTCCCATCTACTTTGGAGACTGAGGCGGAGAATCACTTGAGCCTAAGAGACAGGCTGCAGTCAGCCGTGATTGTACCATTGCACTCTAGCACAGGTGACAGAGCAAAACTCCATCCCCCCAAAAAACAAAAACAAACAAAACCCAGCATTTGGAGGCCTTCCCTGTCAGTGAACACGTGACTGGCAGCACACCCCAGCTCCTCAAGCACAGACACTCTTGAGCTTGGGACCCTTCCAGACCTTGCCCTCTGTGCCTCTCCGCCTGGCTGTTCTTCTGTGTCCTGTGTCGTCTCCTTTCTAATAAACCAGACAACAGAAGTGTTTCCTTGAGTTCTGTGAGCCACCGTAGCAAATGATCAAATCACAGGAGGGACTCATAGGCCCCGATTTGCAGCCAAGTTGGACAGAAGTGTGGGTAACTTGGGGACCCACTACCTGCAATTGGCATCTGGAGTGGGGGCAGTCTTGTGGGACAGGACCCTGCACTTGTGAGATTTGACCCTCACTCCAGGGAGATAGTGTCAGAATCGAGCTGACATGTAGGACACCCAGCTGGTGTCTGAGAGTCTGAGCATTGGCTGGTGTAGGAAAATCCCCACACATATTTGGTGTCAGAAGTGTTCTGTGTGAGTAGAAAAAAACCAGTCTTTCACATTTAACAGGATATCTTGGCCAGGCATGGTGGCTCACACCGTAACCCTTGCACTTTGGAAGGCCAAGGTAGAAGGATGGCTTGAGGGCAGGAATTTGAGACCAGCCTGGGCAACAGAGTGAGACCCCTGTCGCTACAAAAAATACAAAACCTAGCCGGGCATGGTGGTACACACCTGTATTCCCAGCTACTTGGGGGACTGAGGAGGGAGGATCGCTTAAGCTCAGGAGTTCAAGGCTGCAGTGAGCCACGATCCTGCCACTGCACTCCAGCCTGGGTGGTAGAGTGAGACCCCATCTCAAAACTAAGAATAAAAATAAAAACTGTCACAGGACATCTACTGCTGAGCAGCATGGTCCTCCGGGGCTGTCAATGGCAGACCTCCGAAGCATGGTAATAGCCATCACTCACGAGCACCCACTGTGTACTCGACACTTGCTAGGAGTTTTACCCAGGCCATGTTTCTAATCTGCATCATAACCATGTGAGGTACATAAGATTTGATCTAGCCTGCAGATGTAGAAGCCGAAACCCAGGGGTTCCAGAGCCAGTGATAAGTCAACAGGCAAACCTAAGTGGCACCCTTGTGCCGCACAGATGCTCTTTTGGAGAGCTTATTTTCATTTTTATTTTTGAGATGAAGTCTCACTCTGTTGCCCAAGCTGGAGCACAGTGGCACGATCTCGGCTCTCTGTAATTTCCACCTCCTGGGTTCAAGTGATTCTCCTGCTTCAGCCTTCGCAGTAGCTGGGACTACTCCCAAAGCGCTGAGATTACAAGCATGAGCCATTGCACCCAGCTGAGGATTTAATTTTCATTGGATTAAGGAGAGCGGCAGGTTTCTCAGGGAGACTATAAGTTAGATTAGCAGTCCAGTGCGTGTTCCAGTAGCCTGCACCAGCCTGTACTTTGATGGAAAATACAATAAAATAATCTGATTTAAGCAGGCGCTAACAGCTGAAGCTTCTCATGGTCCTGCCTAGAAAGGCACGCTAATAATGTCATTGGTCTCAGGATCAGTGAAAACTACAAAAACCTAGAATCTAAAACACTCTGGCCTTTTTAATGTGCACCTTCTGTATTTTGCATTTTTCTAATAATAGCTACCCACTGAACTCTAGGTACTCTGCCAGTTACATACTTTATATTGTTAGTAAGCCTTATAACCCTGCAAGGTTAATACTGTAAAACCTACCTTCATCTATAGATAAGGTAGGTGAGGTCACCAAGAAACAAAGCTTATAATATGCCCAAACTGGAGACCCTAAAAGGTCACGTTTATAGGCGTCTAAGCTAATTTTCAGACTTCTCAGTCTGCTGAATTATTATTTTTTAAGGGCCAGTGATTACTTATAGGTTGTTTTTTCCTTTATTTATAAAAACCGACCTCCAATATGTGTCCGTCAAAACAGTACATGCAATTTGAATTCATGCATGCTAAAAAGTTTCAGAATGGGCATTCGAAAGGGGCAAAATGAAAGGGAAGAGGGAGAAGGGGGAACGTGGCTGACCAAGAAGAATCACATTTCAAGTTCTAGTCCTCCAGGCCTGAGATGCATGAGGAATCTGTCTGCCAAACTTCCTTTTCTGCAAGGATCCTCCTCCCGGCCTCCTCAATCTCCTAGGTCAGCTCAAATCCTAGCTCTTGCCTAAAGCCTTCCCCTAAACTGCTAATAAAAAAAACAAAAAAACCACTACTTTTCCATATTCTGATAACGCTTATAGTCCAATTGCTCATTTGAAACTTAATCAGGGTTGGCTTTGCATTTTCATTTAACTGTGTTTTCCATGGTGGTAACTATCAAGGTCACAAGGCCTAAGGGCCACATTTCTTTTTTTTTTTTTTTGAGACAGAGTCTCACTGTGTCGCCAGGCACCAGGCTGGAGTGCAGTGGCACCATCTCGGCTCACTACAACCTCCGCCTCCTGGGTTCAAGCAATTCTCCTGCCTCAGCCTCCCGAGTAGCTGGGACTACAGGCATGTGCCACCACACCCAGCTAATTTTTGTATTTTTATGGAGACGCAGTTTCACCATGTTGGCCAGGATGGTGTCGATCTCTTGACCTCGTGATCCGCCCTCCTCATCCTCCCAAAGTGCTGGGATTACAGGCTTGGGCCATGGGATACAGGCCTGGGATACAGGCCATGGCGCCCGGCTCCCACATTTCTTTTTATCCCTTTGTCACAGATAGTGCTGTGCATGTAGAAGTTACTTGGTAAAACTTGATCCATGAATAAGTAGTTGAAAAATAAATGAATTTGGAATAATTCAGGGACTAAGTAGATTAGGATGGTATAAATAACAACTGACATTTTAAAAAGTACTTTAGGCTGGGTGGGGTGGCTCTTGCCTGTGATCCCAGCACTTTGGGAGGCCGAGGCGGGTGGATCACTTGAGGTCAGGAGTTCGAGACCAGCCTGGACAAGGTGGTGAAACCCCATCTTACTAAAAGTACAAAAATTAGCCGGCATGGTAGCAGGCGCCTGTAATCCCAGCTACTCGGGAGACTGAGGAAGAATAGTTTGAAGCCGGGAGGCGGAGGTTGCAGTGAGCCGAGATCACGCCACTGCACTCCAGCCTGGGTGACAAAAAAAAAAAAAAAAAAAGTACCTTAAAGACTGTAAAAGGTTCTCAGGCAGTCTCATTTGTACCTCACCATAACCTACAGAGAAAACTGGCTCCGAGAGGGTAAGTAACTTGCTCTTGAAACCCAGATCCTCTTACTCAAAAGCTCGTATTACTCCATAACAGTTGACTTCAAGTACGGATGTGAGATTAAATCTGGACACTATTTCCTACCATTAAACATCCTCACCAGCAGAGGGCGCAAGAACATGCATGGGTCTTGGAGTCAGAAAGATTTGCATACTGGCCCGGCCCAGCCCAGCCAGAGTTAGATGATTTGGGGCAAATTATTTAATTTTTCTGAGGCTTGTCTGTAAAATATCGATGATAATGCTCTCACCACCACCACTGGGTGGTCATAAAGATTATAAATACTCTGTGGCTGGCATACAGTAGGTGAACAATAAACCATATCTCGTGATTCCCATAAGGGTGTCACAGAAGCAGTTTGGAGGTTAAATAGACATTGATTCTTGTTTGATGCTTTAATAAATATTTGAAATTAGTTTCACACTTAAAGTAGACAAAAGGTTATAGAAAATGGGCAAATAAATGGATATCGATGGAAATTTTCTGTTTTTTTTTTAAATCGACGTATCATAGTTGTACATATTTTGGGGGGTGATAGAAAGATTTCAATACACAGAAAAAAAAAGTAAGAAAGCGGACTGAACAACCTTTATGGATGAAAACCTTAAACACATGATATGCCATTTGTCCCAGCATTTACTTAACCTAAGAAAATAATATTGAGTGGTGACAAGATTTTGAAAAACAAAGGATGTCATCATCACTTTATAAGAGCAAAAGTGGAAACAAGTTTATTAAATGCACAGGTTTAAAAGCTTACAGTCTCTCTATCAAATTGAGCACTATGTAGTCATTAAAATAAAAATTCTTCTATGTAGAAAAATATTCTGCATGGAAAGATGATCACAACACAGCTGGCAAAAATCACAAGAGACAAGCAATCCAATTTCACTTTTGTTTAAAAACATGCCCAAAGCCGGGCATGGCAGCTCATGCCTACAAGCCCAGTGCTTTGGGAGGCTGCCATGGGAGGACTGCTTGAGGCTGGAAGTTCCAGATCAGCCTGGTGAGCTGGTCTTACGTAGTGAGACTTCATCTCTACAATTTTTTTTTTTTTTAATTAGCCAGGTGTGGTGGTGTGCTTGTAGTCCCAGCTATTCAGGAGGCTGAGGCGGAGGGAATCCCTGCAGTCCAAGAGTTGAGTCTACAGTGAGTTATGATCACACCACTGCACTCCAGCCTAAGCGACAGGCTAAAAAAAAATATATATACAATATATGAAAATACAAAACAAAGCAAAATTTAAGTTTCCAGGCCAGTGGTCATGTAAATTAAGTCAATTGTCATAAAAGGGCTTGGAAGTTTCAAGGTAGTCAAAATAATTAAAATCTTGGTGAAATTTCACAGAGCTGGCCATTGAGCTTTGGAGCTTTGACTCAGCTGATATGAGGCTTCTGTAAACAGACACCAGGCTCCGTGTTTCCAAAAGACCTAAAAACAGCACAAAATATAACAATTCTTCATATAAAGGGCCACGTGCCGTCTCTGTCCTGAGCAAATGTAACCTGAAACCCTCTGTCTGGCACTCTGGGTTGGCGGCATCTCTCTGGACAGTGTGTATTTGCTCTCCATTACTCAATTTACTTTCCTGAAGTTGAAATGGAGTGGAATTTCAATGTAGAGTTACCCATTAGCTCCAGGGCTAAATTTAAACCTTTAATTAAATTAATCCGTTGATCTTAAACACATTGCTTCTCCCTCAGAAAAGTGTAGCAGGTTTCTTAGGTGTCACAGAGCTTAATTCAGTGTGGCAATTGTTCCTTACTGCATTTGATAAGTCGTCCATACCGCCTGGGGAAACCCGCACAGGTTTTCAGATCCCTCCTGAAGAACCCCTCCATCCCGTCCCCACCCCCTGCTCCCGCCCTCAACCAAAACAAGCATTCATTGTGAGTAACCACTGCGACTCCTCCCAGATTCAGAGATATTGCTCCGGAAGGGTCGTCAGGAACGCCGTATTTATA
The DNA here is from genome assembly GCF_009761245.1 of Sapajus apella. Taxonomy (NCBI): domain Eukaryota; kingdom Metazoa; phylum Chordata; class Mammalia; order Primates; family Cebidae; genus Sapajus; species Sapajus apella. Next base: position 8,517,577 of record NW_022436969.1, on the reverse strand, counting down.
GAAGACAGGGTAGGTGCCAAACGTGTGCTTATGAAATAAACGATAGGGTAACTGTCCATACTGGTCCCAGTTTATGCGGGAGAAGAAGAGATAATAATCTACAAAAATTTGCAAGGTGACTAGGAAAAGAGTGTAAGGTCGTTTTCGTCCACCTCGGTCTTCACAGAAAATGGTGCATATTTCAAAGCCAAAGTAAAAAATTTGCGTTGGCCTTTGCTAAGACAGAGATGAAACGCGACAATACCATGGATTGGGGATGTGTGAGTTCGTTGGCCACATGGAAGATGTTCGTGCTTCTGGGCGCTTATGCACCCCAAGGCGTGCATTTATCTCGGGGGCTGCATCCTTGGCCTGGGAATGAATGAGACCCAACCCCAATGGTTGTTAGCGACAGCTTTATGCTGGGACAGTCTACTTAGGGGCTGTGGACCTACTCCTGTTACTAGGCATAAGGACCTATTTACTTCTTGGGGACCAACGGCCACGCGGGGTCCAAGTAACTCGCTCGCGGTCCAAAACTCTACAACGCTCCACACAACTGTCCTGCAGACCCACAACTCTCCCGGGAGCACAGCCCCAGACCCTAGCCCACCGAGTTCGGCTCGCTCCCCGAATTCCCAGTGCGAGCGCGCAGGGAAACGTGCTCGCCTCCCGCACTTGGCTTTCGCGCACTCCGGGAGTCGCAGGCAGCTCGGACATCCCGGACAGCCCGGCCGATCCCCCGCCCCGCCACCCGCTCGGCTCTCCGGTCCTCCTCTTCCTCCTCCCGCGGCTCCTCGCCTCCAGCCGCCTGCCTCCGCGGCCGCCGCCTGCGGCTTTGTTTTCCTCCCAGGTCGCATTCCCCACACGTGATTCCGTGTTATTGCAATGAGCGCTCCGGAGCGCGAGCGCAGGGCGCGCGCACCTATAAATACGGACACCCGGCCCCGGAGCCCGCGAGCCAGCGGCCAGGCGACCGGCGGGTGGCCAGCCAGCGAGCCGAACCAGCGAGCCAGCGAGGCGCGCGCGTGGGCCGGGGCGGCGGCGCCCCCCGCTCGAGCACCGAGGGGCGAGCATGGCCCGCCCGCGGGGGGGCTGGACCGCCGCGCACGCCGCCCGATCCCCGCGCCCTGCCCAGCCTGGGTCGCCGCCGCTCGCGCCCGCTGCTTAGCGTTGGGGCGCCGCTCGCTTCTCCGGGCATCGCGGAAATCCCGCCGCAGACGGACACAATGGCGGCAGCGGCCGCCACCACGGCCGCCTGCAGCAGCGGCAGCAGCGCCGGCACCGACGCGGCGGGCACCAGCGGATTGCAGCAGCCGCCGCAGCCCCAGTCCACGGCCGCCGCGCCGGCCCAGCCGCCGCCCGATCCCCCCCGGAAGCCGCGCGTGGACCCGCGGCGCCGCCAGGCTGCCCTCTCCTTCCTTACCAACATCTCGCTGGACGGCCGGCCGCCGCCGCAGGACGCGGAGTGGGGCGGCGGCGAGGAGGGCGGCGCGGCCAAGCTGGGCGCCGGCGGCGCCTGCGGCGCGAGGACTCGGCTCAGCCTACTTGCCGCCGCGGAGCGGGGCGGCTGCAGCGCGCTCGCCGCGCTGGGCACGCAGACCACGGGGTTGGTTGCTGGGTCTGGCCCCTGCCTCCCGCAGCCTTCGTCTCTGCCGCCCTGGATCCCCGGCGGCCACGCGACCGTGCCCGGCCCCGGGGTGGTACGGGGGTTCGGGAGCCCTCTGGGCGCCGGCCGGACGTCGGGGGAGCAGTGGCAGCTGCCCCGGTCGGCGCCTTTCGCTGCCAGTGCTCAACCGCAGCTGCTGGACGGGCCCGGGGGCGCCTGGCAGGAGGAGTTGGAGGAGGACGATGCCTTTACCAGCGTGCAGGTGCCAGCGACCGCCTTCTTGGGCTCCGGGACCCCCGGGAGTGGGAGCGGCAGTCGGGGCCGCCTCAACTCGTTCACTCAGGGAATCCTGCCCATCGCCTTCTCCAGGCCGACTTCGCAAACCTACTGCTCCCTGGAGCAGCCAGGCCAGGGCGGCAGCACCAGCGCCTTCGAGCAGCTGCAGAGGTCCCGGTGAGTATCCGGGATGCGACGCTAACCCAGCCCTGCGTCCCTCCCCGCGCCCGGCGCGCTCAGCCTCCCCGCGGACTGTGGGCTGGGGGACACGGGCTGCCCGCATTTTCCCGCGTCCTGACGGATCCTGTGCTCCGGGCCCGAATCTCAAACCGCGAGGGCACCCGAAAGAGGGGCGTCCCCAGGGAGTGAGTGGTCACACGTGTGTGCACGAGCCCAGCACTCGCAAAGGAACCCCTGCTCGTGCAGTGGGACGGGAGTTGGGAGTTGGGAGTTGCAGGAGCCCAGTAAAAAGCGCCGTCTGAGTCTCTCCACAGGAGGTCACAAACTTCCTGAAACGCGGTCCAGACCCTAAGGCGCACTCTCCCCGCGCTGGGCGAGACTCGGCCGGGCGCAGAGTGGAGCAGTGCAGGCCGGCAGCTGAGCGGCGCGTGTGAACCTAACCTTGTAGCAGACAGGCATGACCCTCCGCAGAAGTTCCTGTCTGCTCTCCAAGTCTTCCTGCGGCCCGGGGAAACTTGGCTTTTTCCGTTTGCTCTCCTGAGCAGTGAAAGACCTTTTTACATCCCCTTGAACTAGGCCTAGGGGGTGGGGAACAAGGAGGAAATAGGGCTTCAAGGTTTTTTTGTTTTTGTTTTTTTCGTATTCCAAGATGTTCGTTAAACGCTTGTTGTACTTGTCTATTAGTTGAAGTTATCTGGCGATATTAGGCATCTTATCAAAAACGTGAAATGCTGGACGTTTGCTTACTGTTCAGGAAATAGCTAGAGTTTGTCACCGTTTGTTCCAAGGGGGCAGTCGAAGGTTGGGACTGTGTGAACTGAAGCTTGTAAAAGAACCACGCGGGCGCAGGTGGGGAAATGCAGATCTGTTCCTTGGGCGTGCCCTCCCTTGTTGGTTAATAAGGCCTCTTGTGAAGTTAGCAATGGCATAGACTCTACCTTGGCAAAGTTGTTTTAACTTCCTGCGGCCTCAGTTACCCCTTTTGGGATGCTGCAGGCACCGAGATGGGAAGGAATAACTTTCTCTGTTAGAGATTCTATCATAGTTATCTGAAAGGTCGATCTGGCCCAAGAAAGAAGATGCCTATGGGAAAACTTAACTTCCTCCCACAGTGGACGAATGGGGAAGAACAGGCCGGCCTCGTCCAAAAGTTTGCTCCTAGTGTACTTCTTCCTAAGTGGGTGAAATCATGAGGGTGCTAAGTATGTAGCCTTGCTGTTTGAGTGCACATGGCCCGCAGGGGTGTGGCGCTGGGGAAGCAGCCTCATGATTGCATGGATGAATAAGCAACACTGGGCACAGGTGGCAGCCCCACTCCAGTGTTTCTTGTCAGAGCATGCGTCTCCCCAGCAGCAGGTGAGTGCAGGGAGTTGGAATCCCGTGTTTCTGGGTGAGTCCTGCAAACTCAGCCGTTTCTGGGCAGCTCGGTATTACCACTTGACGTCACACACTAGCTCATGATGACTCCAGACTTGCAACCTAAACCCAGCAGTCAAGAGGGTTATGACAGGAATTGTAATAAACATACATGTTATTCTAAGCCAGTGTGCAAAGCTGGCTTGTGTCTCCTGATGGACAGATGTGTTCTCCATGCTAAAGGCAGCTGGAGATCAGATTACCTTGCACTCTTTCTCCCAAGAAATTAATTTCAAGGGATATGGAGGATCTTGTGTGTTCACATTTCTGAGCCAAAGAATATCCGGAACTCCACCTCCAATCCTATAAATATGAACTTTTTAGGCGTTTTATTGATCCTTTCCACCTTGACACACACATTAAGATGAGTTAATCACTGGAAGATGCTTCTTTACCTGACAGTCACTTTCATCTGACTATTTCTGAATAATCCAATCTGGCAACCTGATAGGCTTTTATAAAGTTACAGCTGTGAATAGAAACAGCAGAAAATTTGGGTACAGAGGGGAAAAATAGGTTAAACTGATTTAAGAAAAGCGGAAAGGGTAGCTTAGCTGTGGAGCAGCAACAGACTTGAAATATCCCAGGACGCTTCCTTTCCAACACCGAGCCACTTGTCTCTCATTCGAGTACTTCCACCTGCCACGCCAAAGTGTGGTGAGAGCACAAACTCACTTGAATAAGGCCCGGGGCCAGCTGTTCTGGTTTCCATTTGTGGAAACCTTTCCTGGTATGCTTCCCTGCTAGCCTGTGTGTTTCTATATACGTATTATTTCGTGGATGTTCTCTTGGGATGTTTTCACATCAAATTGTGTTTTCCTTGGATTCATTTCTTGCCATTAGAGGAATTCCATAGCACCTTGCTGCTCCAAAGTGTGGTGTTCGCACCTTTGGCTTCACTGGAAGCAGTTAGAAATTCAGACTCTTGCCCTACTCCAGACTACGTAAGTCCAGATCGGCATTTTAACAAGATCCTCAGATGATTTGTATACAAATTAAAGTTCAAGAAGCATTGCCACGATGCATCTGAAATCTGCCCTTTTTAAAAACTAAATTTGAGGTTTTATATATTGGGTTTGTTTGGGGTGTATAAAAATTAGAATGTTGGGCTGGGTGCAGTGGCTCACGCCTGTAATCTTAGCACTTTGGGAGGCCGAGGCTGGCAGATCACCTGAGGTCAGGAGTTCAAGATGAGCCTGGCCAACATGGTGAAACCCATCTCTACTAAAAATATGAAAAGTTAACCAGGCATCGTGGCGGGCACCTGTAATCCCAGCTACTCGGGAGGCTGAGGCAGGAGAATCACTTGAATCCAGGAGGTGGAGGTTGCAGTGAGCCGAGATCGCACCACTGGACTCTAGCCTGGGCAACACGGCAGAAACTCCATCTCATAAAAAAAAAAAAAAAAAAAAATTGGACTATCTCCCAATCTGCAATCTTAAAACCATGTCTTTTTGGCTGCTTTCATCAGAACACTTCTAAAACCAATCACAAATAATTGCTTGGACTTCCAAACTTTGTAACACACAGGGAGGAAAATTTCTGTGCACAGGCCTTGGCACGAGAAGGTGTACAGTAATGCCTGTGGATGTGATGATTGCACCATCTCTGTTCACTGCACGTGGATTTTTGACATCTATTGTATTTAACCCTCACAACCACCCTGAGTGTAGATTCTTTCACAGGTGAGGAGACAAAGGCTCAAGAGAGGTTGAATAATGTCTCAGACTGGCCAGCTACTGAGAGGCACATATGATAATCTGACCCAGTTGGGCCAGGATAGGAACCTGGATCATTGATGTCCACGCTCTGCCACTCTACCATGTCACTATGCCTTGCACACAATAGGCCCATAGATAATTTTTGAGCTCTTGGCTGTAAATGTTTGTCTGTTATATGACAGGCCAGTCATACTGGTATAATTCAACACCCCCTTTTTATTTTTTACCCCCAATCCCTCCCCTTTGTTATTCCCCCAAATTTAGCCTCTTTGTTTGGACCCCCTAGCTTTGCTGCTATTTCTCAGTCTCTATTCTGTTGGGGTGTCCAGGAAACCCAGGACGGTGGGCCCGGAATCCTCCTATCCTCACGGATAGGACTCTAACCCCGAGAAGCCAGCAGGCTGGGTTTGTGTTCAGGCTGCGGTGTCAGAGGTGGGAAGCCAAAAAGATGCCTCTTGGCTTCATGCCCTATGGTATTTCTCTGTTCCAGCAGTGAATGCTGCTGCATCAGGAAGGTGTTAATAGGTGAAAGGGAGTGTGAATTTATAAGGTGTGCATTAAGGCTTCCTTTCACTTTAAAAACTTCCTTGCAGGCAGCAGCTGGCCCCAGCCCTGGGTTACTCCACTTCCTGGAGATTATGGCTAGCAGACAGCTCCCCAGGAGGATGTGAAGTTGAGCCCGGGCAAACCGCTGCGCTAATGGGAGGCGTGCACAGTGAACAGGGTACTATTTTTCTTTCTTTCTCTCTCTCTCTTTTTTTTTTTTGAGACGGAGTTTCACTCTTGTTACCCAGGCTAGAGTGCAATGGCGCGATCTCAGCTCACCGCAACCTCCACCTCCTGGGTTCAGGCAATTCTCCTGCCTCAACCTCCTGAGTAGCCGGGATTACAGGCACGCGCCACCATGCCCAGCTAATGTTTTGTATTTTTAGTAGAGACGGGGTTTCACCATATTGACCAGGATGGTCTCGATCTCTTGACCTCGTGATCCACCCGCCTCAGCCTCCCAAAGTGCTGGGATTACAGGCTTGAGCCACCGCGCCCGGCTTTTTTTTTTTTTTTTTTGAGACAGAATCTTGCTCTGCCTCCCAGGCTGGAGTGCAGTGGCGCCATCTCAGTTCACTGCAACCTCCGCCTCCTGGGTTCAAGCAATTCTGATGTCTCAGCCTCCTGAGTAGCTGGCACTATAGGCGTGTGCCACCATGCCTGGCTAATCTTTGTATTTTGAGTAGAGATGAGATTTCACTGTGTTGGCCAGGCTGGTCTTGAACTCCTGACCTCGGGTGTTCTGTCAACCTCGGCCTCCCAAAGTGCTGGGATCATAGTTGTGAGCCACTGCACCCCATCTGGGGTACTATTTTAAAATAGCATGAGGGTTTTGCCTCTGGGAACACCTGAGTTAGCATCATGCCATGTGGGCTTGTGGTGCCCATTGGAAACGTGCTCTGTGCAGCAAAGAAGGATAGCACTCAGGCAAAAAGTTTTCTCAGCAAGGCAGTTGCAGAAGGGTGCTACCTGCGTCACTGATGATCACAAGACAAGGGAAGGAAGGGGTTTTTATCTCTAACCCATTTAGTTCTTGCTTCTTTGTTCTGTCCCTATTGGCTGGAGTCCAACTGCACAATCTAAGGTGACCTGATTGACTACTGTTTAAAATTGAATATGGCTAATTAGGTGGGAAGGGCTTGTGTCTCAGACCCTTTCAAGTGCTAAATGCACTTACATTTATAATTGAGGTCTGAGTGTGGGCTTGTGCTAAATGCTTCATATTTGGGCTTCCTAAATGTAAATGCATTTAGAATCACCTAAGAATCTCTTAAAAGCAAATTCTGTATTTCTAACCAGTTCCCTGGAATGCAGAGTGGCCACCCTTTGAGGAGGGAGGCTTCATCCACTACCACTATTTGTTTCTGTTGTCAGGCCAAAGAGCCCAGGGCTCAGAGATGTTAAGTGGCCTGCCCAAGGCCAATGGGCGATTAATAGCAGAGCTCAGCCTCACTATTGCTCAGCCGACTTGGAGCTTCTGCCGCCCTCCCTCTGCATTGCCCCTCTTTGGGGGAAAACCAGGCTTGTGCTGTAATTGTAATCTATGTCTTGACTGAAAAGAAAAATGTAAGCCAAGCACAGATCAAGAATCACGGCAAGAAAGGGGAGATAGACGCTGTTTCCTAGCTTTCTCACCACCTGCTTTGTGACATCAGGCTAGCCACCAGTCTGTGTGTGCTCCAGCTGTGAGCCACCTGACCCCTCGGGATTTCAGAAGTCTGTAAAGAACTTTGATCTCAGCAGTAAGCAAACACAAGTTATTGCTGAGCCATTTTTCCAGGAACACGGGTTTTGGAAGCTGGAGTTGCAGCCCCAGGCCCCGCGGGGCCCTGTGGATGGCGGGTGCAGCTGGAGGCTTGCCTGTTGCCTTTCTTGCAACTATAAAGCCTGCAATGTGGGTGAGGTCAGAAGGAGAAATAAATAGGAAGCCTTCTCACTGCTGGCAAGTGCCCGGGGAGGCCAGTGAGTTCCAGGGTGACCTTTTGCTCTCAGTAACGGGTGGGGAAGCCACCACATGGCTCTGCACCACGTGCCCAATGGCTGCCCCAGGAAGCGCCAATGCCTCGACTTTTTTCTCTCTTGGGAAAGCTAGCTGTGAGGTGGCAGAGGGCCAAGGGCGGGTGGCCCTGAGAGTACAATAGGAGGCAGTGCAGGTGAGCCTGTGCTGTGACCTGATGTGGCATAAGAGAGCTCAAAGCAGGACTTGGGACTCCTGGATTCTGGGTCTTAGTTTCCTTATGGAATTCAGGGGTTGGGACAGGTGAGCCAGCTGCTCTGTCTTGGTCTGCCATTCCAAGTGTCTCAGTCTTATGGCCTGCTGCAGGGCCTGGGGGCATGTTTAGCTTGGGGAGGTGGATAAACTAACCACAGAATCAGGTACAAAGTAGCATGAAGGTTGTTTTGTGTGGCTCGGTTGGGCAGAACATGCAACGAATGAAGGAATGAATGGAGGAATGAATAGGGTTCCCCCCGTGTAAAGGAGAACTTTGAAAACCACCGCAGCTGTGTTCCTTCCGGCAGGGGCAATATCACAGCTAGACTGACAACGTTAGGAGGACATCCAAGCAGGAAGCCACTGCTTGGGGAGGTGCTCAGTCCCCTAGCTGAAACTACCCCCAGATCAAAGACATGATCTGTAGTAACTTCTATTGCTAAAGGGCCTTCAGGTTTACAAAGTACTGTTGTACATGTTGATTTCAGCCCCCAGACAACCACAGAGGGGCAGGAGTCCAAGGTCACAGAGTGGCCAGGTGGTGACTTAGGTTGCAGTGTTATCTATCAGGTATGTAGAAAAGGAAATCCTGCTATTGAGACTTAATGCCTTGTATCATTTATTCATTCAACAAACATTGAACACAATGCGTATCAATCATGAATCACCATTGTGCTAGTTGTGGGAGATGGAGGCATAAAACATGGTCCCTGTCTGTGTTGGGTGATGTAAGTAGACAGGTGAGTTGGTGGAGTGGAGAGTGAGTGGTTAGAGGTGAGCTTGTTGTTTGAACCTCCCCCACCCGGGGAGGGCAGTAGGGACACTTCAGACTCTTCCCTGTGGGTGCTGGCACAGGGCCTTGGACACAGCATTTTTATTTCACAAATATGTGGCAGGCATTATTCTAAGCACTTTATGGGGGTTGAGCTCAGAGAAGTTAAGTAACTTGTCTGGAGTCTTGTGCTCTGACCCGCCTTCCTCTGTTGTGCTACTGTTTATGGGTCAGGCTCATAAATGCTGGTTAAATGATGAATTAAGCAGAAATGGACCTAAACGGCCTCAAAGGTTACTGAACACTTGTGATTTCCTTGTTTCACTTTCCACTTCTCTGTCATCTAGAGAAGACCTCTGTGCACTTGGGTCCAGAGGACAGGCCAGGTAAATAGGGCTTCCTGTGACTCTGGCACTTCACTGCTGCATGCTGCCTGCCTGTGTGTCCTCTCTTCGCGGCCACAGCTGATCCCTGACATCTTTATTGCCTCCCTTACTCACCTGGTGCATTACATGTCTTGTGTTATTTAGAGCATGGTGCAGTTAGCAACAGGAACCTGGCCTCCCAAGGTTTGCAGCTCTGCCGGGTTTCGTCTGTGAAATGGGAATGATACCACCACCTCCTCCCAGGTGGGTTTTCCCTTGTATCTTCTCAGCATCACCCTTTCCCTAGCTGCCCCACTGGCTGTTTATAAATAACACTTTCTTGGAAAAGCCACGCCCACTTGTGCAAGTCTGGCCTTTGGCTGCCTTTGTGCTACAAAGACAGAATCAAATAGTTTCGACAGAGACCACACGGCCACAAAGCCTAAGCTCTTTATTCCCTGGCTTGTCACTCACTGTGCTGCCCCTGCCCTAGCCCAGTGCTCTGCGCCCAGCAGGTGTGCAGGTCCCCTTGGGGCCTTCCTGCCTGCCTGCACTCTCCTTGCCTTGGTTCACAGCCTGGATGATGTGGTAGCCTGAGGGGCTCCTGGCTTCTGTTTGGACCGCTGTCAGTCCCTCCCCACTGGGCTGTCAGAGGGACCCTTCTGAAACCCACATCTGATCCCGCCAGTCTTAAATTCCTGGTATTTCAGGCGAGGCAGCTGTTTGCTTGGGTCCTGGTTGCCACTGCAACCTCCCCTGCTCCCACACACCCTCTGAGGCCTGTCACTGCCATACTGTGTTGTCTTTACACAGGGCACCCACGCTGCTCTGTGCCCCAGGCTCTGGCACACGCAGGCTTCTCCTGGGGAAAGGTCTCGCCGCCCTCCCACGAGATGCCCCTTCCTTCCAGCTCCATCACCCACAGAGCCAGCCGCTGCTCTCCCCATGCTCACACACTCCTGGCTGGGCCTCTTCTTTTCCTGTGGGTCTGCGCTTCAGCCCTGGCCCGACCAGAGGGCCCCTCCTCGGTGGTCTGGTCAGAGCTTGGTGATGGATTTCCCTGGGGCGGGCTTTGGGTGGAACAGTCCACATCCCTCTTACATAGGGAACACAACCGAAACTCCAATTCTCTTACTGTAAGAGTAGGAAAATCTGATTCTAACAAACTGCCCTCCCACTCCACAACGTTCTAGGTCTTTGTTTTCACCCAGCAGTTGCTCCTGACTCTTGATTTGCTGAAAAGATCTGTCATGGGGCTAAGGTGAGACCATTGTGGAGGCTGCAGCACCCAGCCCACCCAACCTGTGCCTGTCTCTCCCAACCCCGGGAAGGGTGGTGACATGCATGGAGTTCTGAGAACCTCTCGTGTGCCGCCCGCTTCACGTGTGTTGTTTTATTGGTGTGGCAGTCTGCGAAACAGGCTGCCTGCTTTAGAGCTGAGAGGACTGAGACGGGAGGGTTAAGGGAATTTGTCTAAGGCCACATAGCTGGAATCTAGAGCTAGAATTGAACCTGGTTTTTCTGGCTTCTAAGCTGGGTTTCTTGTAGACGCTGTAGTATCTTGGAGCTGACTCCTACCCACTTTATTAGAGATGATTGAAGAATCTGAGCTGGTTGATAACCTGAAATCAGTTGTGGCAGGAATATTTACACCATGAGAATCGGCCAATGGTGCAAGTCGAGGTTTTTCTTTTTCGCCTTCCAGAGACTTGGTTATCAGTGTGTGCACCTAAGGCTTTACCGCACATCCTTTTTCTTTTTTTTTTTAATTTATTTTTTTGAGGTGGATTCTCACTCTATCACCAGGCTGGAGTGCAGTGGTGTGATCTCGGCTCACTGCAACCTCTGCCTCCTGGGTTCAAACGATTCTCCTGCCTCAGCCTCCCAAATAGCTGTGATAACAGGCGCCTGCCACCATGTCTGGCTAATTTTTTGTATTCTTAGTAGAGACGGGGTTTCGGCATATTGGGCAGACTGGTCTCGAACTCCTGAACTCAGGTGATCTGCCCGCCTAAGCCTCCCAAAGTGCTGGGATTACAGGTATGAACCACCGTGCCCAGCCCACACGTCCTTTTTCTTCTGTTCTCCTCTTTGGGGGCTGTGCAAACTGTTGCTATCAAAGAAAGCATGTTGAAAACCAGAAGTTTTTATAAGAATCTGCTGCTTAACATAAGGATGTGAATTTTCCCCAGGGTCACCACCATCCGTTTTTTCCACTTCAGAAAAATATCTGTTACCCATTTAAAAACCAAACTTTTCACAGATTCTGGGGCTCAGACCACTTAGTATTACATACAGAAATTATTCAAAAATTTAACTAATGCTTTGTTTTACCAGTTATGTAATTTTGTATTTTTATGTTTATTTTTGTTTTTTTTTTTTTTAAGACAGAGTCTTGCTCTTATTGCCCAGGCTGGATTGCACTGGTGCAATTTCATCTCACTCTGGGTTCAAGCTATTCTCCTGCCTCAACCTCCTGAGTAGGTGGGAATATAGGCATCCACCACCAAGCCCAGCTAATTTTTGTATTTTTAGATCAGACAGGGTTTCACTGTGTTGGCCAGGCTGGTCTCAAGCTCCTGACCTAGGTGATCCACCCACCTTGGCCTCCCAAAGTGCTGGGATTACAGGCGTGAGCCACCATGACTGGCCATTTGTTTGATTTTTAAAAGCCTCCAAGAACGTATAATCAATTGGAGTTTCCTAGTTTGTCTTTTCCTCTTTGTGTTGGTAGTTTGAATGGCTGCACACTAGTTCCCATTTAACAAGGTCATTCATTGTGGTTTGGGGCTATTGCTGCACATTTGGTCACAGACAAGAGCTTGTAAAGCAGAACGCGCAAATACCAGGGGCTTAGGACTTTGGAATATTATAATGATATGTGTGTGCAGGAGGGAGCCAATCTTGTTTCTGGTTTAAATCTAAGTTAGGTTTTTTGATTGATAGAAGAAAAAGCAACCAGAGAATAGTAAAATATTTAAGATTGTCAAAGATGTTTATGTGCCTACCATATTGATTTTTATTTTAAAGTACTTTACCCATTGACCAAATTATTTATAAAGCAAAGTGTCTACTTTGATAGTTTTAGGAAGGGCTGGGTGAGGGGTAGAGGAATGGATATGAGGGAACTGGAAGACATGCATTCAAAGTCTGAAATCTTTTGCTTAAGGACAAAAACTGGCACGGTAGGGGGACAAATGATTGATGTGATGTTGAAAGTTCTTTTTTTTTTTTTTTTTGAGACAGAGTCTTGCTCTGTCACCCAGGCTGGAGTGCAGTGGCGGGATCTTGGCTCGCTGCAGCTTCCGCCTCCCGGGTTCAAGCGATTGACCAGGCTTGTCTCAAACTCCTGACCTCAAGTGATCGGCCTGCCTGGGCCCCTCAAAGTGCTGGGATTACAGGCATGAACCACCATGCCCGGCTTGAATGGTAGTTCTTGATGAATTATTTTGTTTATTGAGTTGAATAAAGTTTGTTTTTGGAGGGTGAATAGTGAAGAAGGAAGATGAGATTACAAACGTCTAAAATAATTGTGGGATTCAATTTATCCATCACAAAACTGACAGTTGATAAAATTATAAGTTCAATTTATTTGTTTGATGCTTAATAGCTTAAGAAGTACTTTTGTAAAAAATCAGGTAATTTCAAAAAAGCAATGTGGTAGCTATTTTATGGATTTGAAAGTCACCGTATGTAGGGCTGGGTGCGGTGGCTCATGCCTGTAATCCCAGCACTTTGGGAGGCTGAGATGGGCGGATCACCTGAGGTCAGGAGTTTAAGACCTGCCTAACCAACATGGTGAAACCTAGACTCTACTAAAAATACAAAGTTATTGGCGGCACATGCCTGTAATTCCAGCTACTTGGGAGGCTGAGGCAGCAGAATCATTTGAACCCGGGAGGCGGAGGCTGCGGTGAGCCGAGATCACTACATTGCACTCCAGCCTGGGCAACAAGAGCAAAACTCCATCTCAAAAAAATAAATAAATAAAAAAGAAAGTCACCTTATGTAGGAGAGATAGAGTCTTCAAATTCACGTTTTCTAAGTTGAGAGTTTTAAAACAAAAACTCTATCATAGCTGTACCATTTTAAGAAAACCATAAGAAGGAAGTACTATAAAATTTTATTCTCCTTCCGGCCTCAAATCTTCTACTTGTGTGTTCATTAGCCAAAATGCTAGGGCCTCATCTGTTTCAGACCTATGGGCTGGAGTCAATCAAGATCAGTATGTCAAAGTACAAAGAAATATTGTGCTATAGTTTTGGCTAGCCAGTGCCTTCTCATCAAGCGAGGATGCTGATTTTCACGTGATCACCTCGGGCAGGCCAACAGAACCCTGATTTGGGGCCAGAGTCATGGAAAATTTTCCCAGTAACAACCGCTCTCTCCAGATAATATTAATAGCTTGGTATCAGTTCCTCCCGCTGGGAGTAAGCTCTTTCTCCTTCCTGCACCCCTGCTGCTAGACCTCTGTCTCAGCAAAATGGGTGAGCAGATTCAAGAGTGGAAAGACCAGCGCTGGAGTTTCATAGCTCTGCCACTTAACGGCACCTTTTGGACAACACGCTTTTAACCACTCCGAGCCTCATGTTCTCACCTGTAGAATGGGGATAAGAAATCCAGTCCCAGGCTGGACACGGTGGCTCATACCTGTAATCCCAGCACTTTGGGAGACCAACGCAGGTGGATCACCTGAGGTTGGGAGTTCAAGACCAACCTGACTAACATAAAGAAACTGTCTCTACTACAAATACAAAACAATTGGCTAGGCATGGTGGCGCATGCCTGTAATTTCAGCTACTTGGGAGGCTGAGGCAGAAGAATTGCTTGAACCCAGGAGGCAGGGGTTGCTGTGAGCCATTGCACTCCAGCCTGTGCAACCAGAGCAAAACTCTGTCTCAAAAAAAAAAAAAAAAAAATTCCAGTTCTTTTGGGGTGTTGCAAATATTAAAATAAGAATGCAGAATGCAGCACTAAACACCTCACAGAGGTTTGTTGCAAATATTAAAAGAAGAATGCGGAATGCAACTTAAACACCTAGTGATTGAGCAGGAAAATGGTAGTTGTTATTCCTATTCACAATTGCCCTGCGCTCTATACTGTCCAAGAAGCAGTTGAGAAATTTGACAAGGTCTGCTCCCATCATGAGGAGCTGATCCTCAACAGCTACTTTGTTGCATTGTTCTAGTTTCATCAGTAGCAGGGAAATCAGAGCAGCAAAGAGAAACAGTACCCCTCTGTTAGTGCTGCATTTTGCCCCTGCTTACACTGGAGTCTTGACAATTTCTATTGCCAACATAAAGCAAGGTGGGGGAATTCATGTGTTCATCCTTGAACCTTTAGAGCAGTGAGGCTGCTAGGTGAAGAGCAACAACCGGTTTTGCCCACACGCAGGCCCAAGAAGACGCTGCCCTACTTGGAGGGTCCCGCAGCCTCCGTGAGGCACACATCGGGGGAGGGCTACCTCCAGAGACAATTTGGGAAGACGCACCTTTGCTCACTCATTAGCAGAGCTAAAAGCCCTCATTCCGTGGTCTGTGTGCTGCCTGCTTGGCCTCCATTTCCCTTTTATTTTTTTTGAGATGAAATTTCACTCTTGTTGCCCAGGCTGGAGTGCAATGGCGTGATCTCAGCTGACTGCAACCTCTGCCTTCTGGGTTCAAGCGATTCACCTGCCTCGGCCTCCCAAGCAGCTGGGATTACAGGTCCTGCCACCACGCCTGGCTAATTTTTTGTATTTTTAGTAGAGACGGGGTTTCACCATGTTGGCCAGTCCGGTCTCAAACTCCTGACCTCAGGCAATCCACCTGCCTTGGCCTCCCAAAGTGCTGGGATTACAGGCGTGAGCCACCACCTGCCTCCATTTCTAAGCAGGATACCCTTGCCAGTGTGAGGGCTCCTTAGAGACCCCCAGGGTTGGTGTGTCCGTGACATGTGGAGTCGAGTTGTGTGCTACGTGGGTGACATGGCCTCACCTTTCAGCCCCGTTTCCTCTCTGCACATGGCCTCTACCTCCTGTCCTCGATCTCATGGTTAAACAGAGTTGGGTCTTTGTCCAGGGATCCCAGTGATTGCCCATTTGGCATTGCATCAGTGGGCACTTCCCTGTCAATTCTGCACACAATCTGCATGCCAGGCAAGTGCGGCCTTGTTCAGAGATAAATATGGCCCAGTGCCCATTCCAGAAGAGGAGAGCCCAGCGCAAGGCAGCTGGACTCCCGGGCAGCAGGACAGGTTAGAGGCCACCATTCATTCCTGCAGTGGAACCAGTGGTTGTCCTGGAGATGACCTTAGAGCTGGGCCCTCAGGTCAGCTGTGACTTCACAGTGAGTGTTTCCTGGACTTCACAGTGGGTGTTTCGTGGCAAAGCACATTGGATGCTGGGTTTAAGATGGTGAGTTTTATTCCAGAGGAAAAAGGGAAGCTTTTGAATAGGAACAGGTATGGGCAGAGCTAGATTTTTCAAAACTGGAGACAGGTTGAATGGAGGAAGGAAACTGCAGCGGTGCCTTTTTTTTTTTTTTTTTTTTTTTTTTTTTTTAAAGATGGAGTCTCCCTCTGTCTGCCCAGGCTGGAGCGCACTGGCTGAATCTCTGCAACATCTGTCTCCAGGGTTCAAGTGACCCTCCTGCCTCACTCAGCCTCCTGAGTAGCTGGGACTAAAGGTGCGTACCACCACGCCCGGATAATTTTTTTTGTATTTTTAGTAGAGATGGGGTTTTGTCATGTTGGCCAGGCTGGTCTCAAACTCCTGACCTCAGGTGATCCACTTGCCTTGGCCTCCCACAGGGCTGGGACTATAGACATGCGCCGCTGCGCCCGGCCTCAGGCTTTTTGTGTTTAACCCCTTTGGCATCCTAGTTGTCTCTTCAGATACATCAACCTGTGCTCATCCAGAATTTTTACTTCTAGAGAGTTTGTCCACTTTCTTTTCTCTCTGTTGCCCAGGCTGGAGTGCAGTACCGCAGTCTCAGCTCACCACAGCCTTTGCCTCCAGGACTCAAGCCATCCTCACACCTCAGCCCCTTCAGTAGCTGGGACCACAGGCATGTGCCACCTTGCTGCCAAATTTTTATATTTTTATTGGAGATAGGGTTTCACCATGTTGCCCAGGCTGGTCTTGAATTCCTGAGCTCAAGCAATCCACCCACCTTGGTCTCTCAAAGTGCTGGGATTATAGGAGTGAACCATGGTGCCCTGTCATGGAATTTTTGGGGAAAAAAGCTACACTCTATTCTGGATATGTCTGTTTTTGTTTGATTCTTTGGCATGGTAGCCCAGTAGTTTTCAGAATGTGCTCTCTGGACCAGCAGCGGCCAGAAACTTGTTAGAAACATGATCCCCAGACCCAGTCTCCAACCCACTGGGTCAGAGGCTCCGGGGCGGGGCCCAGCAATCTGTGTTTCACCAAGGCCCCTGCATGCGCCTGTCGTCTGTTCAGGCTTGGGAGCAGCCACCGTGGACAAAGCCTTGTGTGCCTCCAGCTTTACTGGACCTTCTGAAAGGTGTGAACAGCGTCTAGTGTTCTAGGAAGGATTTTAATTTTATGTCAAAGCATTTATTCTAGCACAGATCGACAGAAGTTATCCCTGATGCAGGGCTCTGCTGCCCAGGTAATGCAGGGTTGAGGCTACACATCACCACCGTTAGGCTCGCCTCTCCCTTCCTGTCCCGACACAGCCACGTTTTGTTTCTGGTGAACTTCTAGGCTCGTCCCTGATGAGTCCCTTTCGCGTTGGCTTTCCCTGCTTCCTTGTGTCTGATGTATCTGTTCCTTCATCTGTGTCCCAAAGCATTTCCTTTCAGCTTCTATTTTAAGGTCATAGTAGTTTTGTGGAAAGCCTTTGCCCTGTGCCAAGCACTGGGATACGGGGGAGTACCGGAGGGGTTCCACCCCCGCCACTATGGACTTTAGTGTCTCATGCTGGCAGTGGGGAAAAGAGGTAACCAGGCCAGGTGCGGTGGCTCACGCCTGTAATCCCAGCACTTTGGGAGGCTGAGGAGGGTGGATCACGAGGTCAGGAGTTCGAGACCAGCCTGGGCAACATAGTGAAACCCCCATCTCTACTGAAAATACAAAAGTTAACCAAGTGTGGTGGCGCACACCTGTAGTCCCAGCTACTTGGGAGGCTGAGGCAGGAGAGTCGCTTGAACCTGGGAGGCAGAAGTTGCAGTGAGATCACACCATTGCACTCCAGCGTGGGCAACAGAGTGACACTCTGTCTCAAAAAAATAAATAAATAAGACAACCAAACCAACTGCAAGTAAACTACATTCTGAAGGGTTGTGGGAGTCTGTGAACATCTATTAGGTGTTATGGCTGGGAAAGGCTTTCTCAAGAAGCTAAGAAAGCAGTTTGCCACCTGGAGGTGGGATGCAGGTTTCATGCATTGGGAGCCGTGTGTTGTAGGGTCCTGAGATGTTGTAGGGTCCAACACACTTGATCTGTTGCAGGAAGAAGGCCATGGTGGTTAGAGCATAGTGAACTTGGAGAGCCAAGGAGGCTGACCTGAGAATTGGGCCGATGCCTCGTAATGCCAAGAGCTCTCATTGTTTTTATTAGAGGCCGCGGGGGAGCAGAGTGCCCTGGCCTACGTTTTAAGGTCCCTCTGACTGTCATGGATTGTAGGTGACTTGAATGTTCCCCGACATCGTGGAGCTTATGTGTAATTGGAGAGAGGCTCTTGAATAATCCACCGACAGACGGAAGACGGCAGGTGTGGGGTGAGTCACAGAGTGGACACAGCCTTGATCCTGTTGGCCTGTGATAAGTGCCATGGTGGATTGGACTCCACTGTGGCAGGTTAAGGAAGCCTGCTTCGGGAGGTGACTGTTGAATTAAAGTCTAAGAATGGACAGGTATCAGCCAGGCGCAGTGGTTCACGCCTGTAATCCCAGCACTTTGGGTGGATCACGAGGTCAGGAGTTCAAGACCAGCCTGGCCAAGATGGTGAAAACCTGTCTCTACTAAAAATACAAAAATTAGCCAGGTGTGGTGGAGCATGGCTGTAATCCCAGCTACTTGGGAGGCTGAGGCAGAGAATTACTTGAACCCGGGAGGCAGAGGTTGCAGTGAGCCAAGATCACACCATTGCACTCCAGCCTGGGTGACAGGGCAAGACTTCGTCTCAAAATAAATGAATGAATGAATGAATAAGAATGGGCAGGTGTCAAGGACTTGACAAGGGCTGGAAGGATTGGGGCAGACAGGAGAAGCAGCTGGTGCAGACCAGGGCCAGAAGGGCTCATGCAGGCAGGAAGAGCAGGAGGTTTGAAGAAACCAGCGAACTGATGCTGTGGTCCCAGCAGGATGTGGGGGCCGCTTGCACCATTCACCGGGACCACCAAGTGAACAGGTTCAACAGAGATGTAAGGCGCAATGGAGATGGATTAGATATGGAGCAGGGGGAGAGGAGGGCACTGAGGAGATCCTGGGGTTTCTGGCCTATGGACTAACTGTGTAGCAGTGCCTTCTCTGAGACAGGAGAGTTAGCTTGAGCCCGTGTTATCAGTTTAAATAATGCTGCCAAGCTAGGCGCGGTGAGCCTGTGTCTAGAATCTTAGGTATCTGGAGGCTGAGCCCAGGAGTCCATCCTGGACAACTTAGTGCAACCCTGTGTCTTAAAAAAAGTTAGTGAATAAGCTAAAATGCTACCTGGAAGAAAAATTGTACAGCTGAAGATGACCCTATTTCTTCTTATTGCCTGTTTCTCCCGCTAATCCTGTGCGTTTCCTCTCCTAATGGCTTGGGGTAAATATATCTCTGTAGGGTCATAAATAACTTTTTGATTGAATATTTATATAAGGAGACTTTCCTTTTTTTTCCAAGATGGACAATGATATTTACGGTTAGAGATCATCTCAAGTTTATAATCATTTGGTCTACTTTTTTTTTTTTTTTGAGACCGAGTCTCACTCTGTCACCCACCTGGAGTGTAGTGGTGTGATCTCAGCTGACTGCAACCTCTGCCTCCCGGGTTCAAGTGATTCTTGTGCCTCAGCCTCCCAAGTAGCTGGGATTATAGGCACCTGTTATCATGCCCAGCTAATTTTTGTATGTTTAGTAGGAGGGGGTGTTTCACCGTGTTGGACAGGCTGGTCTCGAACTCCTGACCTAAAGTGATCTGCCTGTCTTGGTGTCCCAAAGTGCTGGGATTACAGGCATGAGCCACTGCACCCGGCCTTGGTCTAAAATTTTTAATGTTACTTCCCTCCAGCAGGCTAAAGTACAGTGGCATGACGTCAGCTCACTGCAACCTTGACCTCCTGGACTCAAGTGATCCTCCCACCACAGCCTCCCAAGTAGCTGGGCCTACTGGCATGCACTACCATGCCTGGCTAATTTTTATATTTTTTTGTAGAGACGGGGTTTTGCCATCTTTCCCAGGCTGATCTCAAACTCCTGGGCTCAAGCCGTCTTCCTGCCTCAGCCTCCTAGTATACTAGGATTACAGGGATGTGCCACCGTGACCAGCAATATTATCTTTTAAGATGAATTTTGAACGTAACAACTTTTAAAAAGTAGGCTAGGGCTGGGTGTGGTGGCTCACACCTGTAATCACAGCACTTTGGGAGACTGAGGTGGGCAGATCACTTGAGGTCAGAAGTTCGGGACCAGCCTGACCAATATGGTGAAACCCTGTCTCTACTAAAAATATAAATAGTAGCCAGGTGTGGTGGCACATGCCTGTAATCTCAGCTACTTGGGAGGCTGAAGCAGGAGAATCGCTTGAATGTGGGAGGCAGAGGTTGCAGTGAGCTGAGATCACATCACTACACTCTAGTCTGGGTGACAGAGCAAGACCCATATCAAAAAATAAAAAATAGGCCAGGCACCATGGCTCATGCCTGTAGTCCCAGCACTTTGGGAGGCTGAGGTGGGCAGATCACTTGAGACTAGCAGTTCGAGACCAGCCTGGCCAAATGGTGAAACCCCGTCTCTACTAAAAATACAAAAATTAGCTGGGTGTGGTAGCGCACACCTATAATCCCAGCTACCTAGGAGGCTGAGGCACAAGAATGGCTTGTAACCGGGAGGCGGAGGTTGCAGTGAGCTGAGGTCATACCACCCACTCCAGTCTGGGTGACAGAACAAGACTGTCTCAAAAAAATTTTTAGAATCCAGAACTACTGCAAGAATAAAAGAAAGAAAAATTAAAAAAAAATTTCTAGAAGTTTGCCAAATCAGATTTGATTCGTTCAGTTTCAGTTGAAGTCGTATAGTCTTTTAATTTAAAAAAAAAAAAAATCTAGAGCAAGATCATTAGCTTTTGCAATTTCTAGTTCGACTTGCACATGTTTGCATCTGATTACCAAGTGCTAAAGTCTGAGCGATCGCGCATGTGAAGAAAGATGTGTTCTCCAAGAGAACCGGATAATCACGTGCCGTGGTAACTAAACAAGAACCTGGTGTGCCGTCCGAAGTAAGGCCGGGTTGTGGTCTCCACATACAGCAGCAGTCGTACCATTCTTCCGTTTTATTGGTGGTTTTCCATAACAGCGTGCCTATTGAACTTTATCAGCTGCTGAGGCATATGGAAATTGCACATCCCGCCTCTGCTCATTCCTTAATCTTCTTGAGCCTCGGTTATCACCTGTAAAGAGGGGGAGACAACATTTAACAATCGGGTGCCTCATAGTGTGTCTGTGAAGAGCAAATCCAAGATCTCTGTAAGGCACTTAACACAGTACCTAGAACATAGTTCTCAGTAAATATCTGATGTGACTCGTATCCCAGATACTCTGCTGGTGCCTATCAGATTTTATAGGGGCTGATGTCACCATATCAACAAGGGATTTGAACTTTAAAGAACTGAGTTTTCTCACCAAGTCACGGAGAACGGGGATTCCTTCTAACTGAAGCCCATCCTCTCCCACTCTGCTCTCTTGTCTTTTGACACATACGACATTTTATCTACAGTTTTGTGACCTTCCTGAACAAAACAGGTTGTTTTAAGATGAGGCAGTGTGTCTGGACACCTGTACTGTCCAACACTTGCACTAAGTATATGCTGATGTTCATGTCGCTTGCCCATCCAGCCCTGTTGGTGGGAAGCTGCTATGTGTGTACAGAGTAACTAAACCAGACTTTTTATTTGACCCTGTTTGCTACAAACTGTAATTGAATAATTGGGGCCTGACAGATTGGAAGCAATGGGAACAATACATTTCAATCCAATACGCTGTGAGCAGCAGCCCTTCACAGAGCCAGAAAGCATTTAGCCTGTAGAGCTTATTAAGAAGTGTAACGTTCGTTATGCGTAACTTTGGCTCTTTTAGAGCCAAGAAAATAAAAGTCAAGGCTGGAATATAAGCAAATGAATAAGATACATGCAGGCTGGTGAGATCTGGAATAAAAAAATATTTACATAGGAGTTCAGCTTTGATTTTATATTGTCACAAATTGGTACCAGATGCTTGCATTTCAGACAGACTCCTGAGCTGACTCCCAGAGTGTGAGTTGGGAAACAAATCACTTTGCCATTTGGAATGCCGATTGATATTTTAGGAGTTTCTTTTTGTTTTCAAAGGAAAAATAATGCCTGTGACAGACCTAGAAAACAGAACTTTTACAAATGGCAATTAACAGAAGATGCCCAAGGGAGGAAGTCCCCAGTTTCTTTGTATAACTCTGGCAGAAGTAATAGAGGTGACATTTTATTAGCATTGGCATCTCCCGCTTGCACTGGGAGCTGTTTCAGCCTTGTGTAGCCATGTCCAAAGCTGGTAGCTTCATTTCCATTTTCCTTCAGCCTCAGGGCTGAGGAGAAACACAAGGGTGTTTCTGTCTGGGGCTGCAGGACCTCATGTGGTCTCCACGTGGCAGCATCCTGGAATCACAGGGTGGCAGTGCACGTTTTCTCTCATGGCTTTAAGCAAATGGCTTTTCATTTTGAGTCTTAGGTTTGGTCTCAACAGTGCTTACCCAGCCTCCAGGCTGTTTTTTTTGCTGGTGTCTGAATGACTCATAAAATGAGTTTGGAGTGGTCTGATGCCTCTGCCTCCTTTCTTGAATGCCTTCTGAGAGGGGCTGCCTTGTAAGAATATATGCTGATTTTCCCATGGTTGTCAGAGGATCACTTGGGTGACCCAGAGACTTGAGTTTATTTTCTGGCTCCCACCTTTGGTTGCTGACGGTCTTTGTTGGGAATCACTCGCTGAGGCTCAGCTTGGAAAAGTGGGATGTCATTCCTGATGTGGGCCAGCGGCGGGGCTGGAGGGTGGTGTGAGTGGCATGAGGCCATCTGGAACAGAGGGGGCTCCATGGAGGGTCCTCCAGCCCCCAAGACCAGCCGTGGTATTTCCTACAGGGGCCAGGCTGTAGACTCTCACATGGCTGAGAAGGAACCTTGGAGGCCCTGGGCGGTGAGGCTGCTGTGTGCTTCTGAGCTCCATGGACCTTGGGTGGAGGGACAAGAGCCCTCATCTCTGCTCTCTGGGTCGATGCTGGCCAAAGGCTGCTTGGAGGCCAGTGGGCAGCAAGATTGTGTTTTTTCTCTTTCGCGCCAAGATCCTGGAAGTCAGTGCCTGTGCTTTGTCCTCCTATGGTAGCTGCCTCTACTCTGAGGGAGTGAATTTCCATTATACAATTTTTAGCTAATATAGTCAAATCTCATTACTCTCAGTAGTTTGTTTCATAAAGTTGCTGTAAGCACTGAATTAGGAAATGCTGAACCATTGGTCCTGGGGCAAATACATGAGTAGCTATGCTCCTGTGAGCCTCTGGTCACACATTTCCATCATCTGATCAATACATACCTTGTTCTAGGTGCATTTCTGTTTAAAGACACATAATTTAATATATAGTTGATTCTTCATTGAACTCACAAACAGCGGCACTATAACACATGCCTCAACAAAGCTTCTTGAACATCTGTTTTCTCTGTTCAGCACTGTGCTTGGGACCCTTTTAAATAGCAAAATCACCAACAAAAAGCAAAAAAATGCAAACAGTATGGCACCAAAAATGCTAAGCAAAGGACAAGAATGAGGTGAAAGAAGTCAGGTAGCCTTGGTCACCTCAGCTGAGAATCTGTGTGTTGGGTGACTCAGATTTTTGCCACTTTGCACACACGCACATCAGTGAAATGACCGTGAAAGTGCCATGAGTGGCTGGGTGCAGTGGCTCACCCCTTTAATCCCTGCACTTTGGGAGGCTGAGGCGAGCAGATCCAAACAAGGTCAGGAGTTTGAGACCAGCCTGGCCAATATGGTGAAACCCTGTCTCTACTAAAAATACAAAAATTAGCCGGCCATGGTGGTGGGCGCCTGTAATCCCAGCTACCTGGGAGGCTGAGGCAGGAGAATCACTTGAACCTGGGAGGCAGAGGTTTCAGTGAGCCGAGATCATGCCACTGCACTCCAGCCTGGGCGAAAGAGTGAGACTCCATCTCAAAAAAAAAAAAAAAATGCATGCCATGAGTATCTATTTTGGGGTTACAAATAATTAGCAACTAGGGCTGGGCACAGTGGCTCACACCTGTAATCCCAGCACTTTAGGAGGCCAAGGTGGGAGGATCACTTGAGCCTGGGAGCTGGACCAGCCTGGGCAACATGGCTTAACCCTGTCTCTGTTAAATTTAAATATATATATATACACATGTATATATGTTAAAAATAATTTAGCAGGTAGGCTAATCTGCAAATATAGAATCTGTGGATAATGAGGATCAACTGTACTTTATCCAGGTAGTAAAGCACTTACTGTATGTCAGGGGCTTCTGTAGATTGGGGGGTCCTGGAAAGAATCTGCTTTCTCTTTTACAAAGGCCTGCCTCAGCTGATCTCATTTATTCCTCGTAATACCTTTGAGGTGGGAAGGGCTGGCTTTCTCCTCTTCCCTGTGATGAGGAAGTCAAGAATCAGAACTAATGTGACCCAGGCTTACAGCAGACGAAAGTAGAATCCTTCAGGCTCTGAATGCCTCTTCCTTCTCACCAGGCTGTGCTGGCAAGATAGGACAAGTGCCTTAGGTGATGGAATTTAAATGCCGACATCATATTTTAATACCATTTAAAAAGTTATCTCTTCTAATTATTTCTGTATGATTTAATTAGATGAAAAGCATAATAGTAGCCAGGCATAGTGACACATGCTTATAGTTCCAGCTGCTGAAAGCTGAGGTGGGGGGACCTCTGTGCTCCAGCCTGGGCAACAGAGCGAGACCCTGTCTCAAAAAATACAATCAAATAAACTGCAGCGTAGGATTGTGATTTGGAGTGTAAATCCTGGAGCCAGACTTCCCAGGTTTGAATTCCGGCTTTGCTGTTCTCCACTTTGGGCAATTTATACAGTAAAACATTTCCAATCCTTGGTTTCCTTAATTGTAAATAAAAATAGTGATATCAGCCAGGCTCAGAGGCTCATGCCTATAACCCCAGCACTTTGGGAGGCTGAGGCAGGTGGATCACTTGAGCCCACGAGTTTGAGACCAGCCTGGGCAACCCGGTAAGAGCCCATCTCTATTAAAAAATAAATGCAAAATTTAGCTGGGTGTGGTGGTGTGTTCCTGTAGTCCCAGCTACTCTGAAGGCTGAAGTGTGACGTTTGCTTGAGCCTGGCAGGTCAAGGCTTTAGTGAACTGTGTTTGTGTCACTGCATTCCAGCCTGGGCATCAGAGCAAGACTCTGTCTCAAAAAAATGATAATAACACCAAACATTCGAGGTTAATGTGAGACTTAGTGAATTAATAATCAGCGCTTGGATTTGTGCCTGGCACCCTGTAGCGTGTAGACCTTCTGTGTGTTTCAGCCATGGTTATCATTTAGTGTGATCACTACTTGGGAAATGCATGTTGAGTCCATCAATGATGACCTCAAATAAATTAGGGAAATATATAGTATGGTTGTCATTGCACCCTACACAGCCAGGAAGGGATTTTCTAAGTTTCCAGTTCCTTTGATCCGTTTGGATTACATAGTTTGGGCCTGGAAAGTGTTTTGCAGCTTTATTTACCCAGTTTAACTGTCAGCATTAAACAGACCTTTGTCAAAGTCTGTGTCATTTTTGATGAGTGGACAGCTAAGCCAATGAATATATATTCTTGGGCACCTATTGGGTTGAATAGTCCCAGCCTCAAATGTATGAGAATTTAAGGAACAGAAGATGAGATATGAGATGCCACAAAGTAGCATAATTGGGTGAAGAGCAAATGTCTATGGCACCCCAAAAGCACTATCTCTACAGCCACCAAAGTGTATTCAGAACTGCCCGTTTCCATTCCTGTCCTTCTGCTGCCCAGCATCTGGTAGAGAGGCTAGTAAACAGCAGTCATGTGTCCCATTGGGTTGGTTTTTATTTGTTTGTTTGTTTCGTTTTTGAGACTGGGTCTCTCTCAGTTGCCCAGGCTTGAGTGCAGTGGCGTGATCTTAGCTCACTGCAAGCTCTACCTCCCGAGTTCAAGTGTTTCTCCTGCCTCAGCCTCCTGAGTAGCTGGGATTACAGGCCTGTACCACCATGCCCGGTTGATTTTTGTATTTTTAGTAGAGATGGGGTTTTGCCATGTTGGCCAGGCTGGTCTCGAATTCCTGGCCTCAAATGATCCCCCTGCCTCAGCCTCCCAAAGTTCTGGGATTACAGGTGTGAGCCACTGCACCTAGCCCCCACTGGGTTGGGAAAGGGAGAGCCACGTCATGTTGAGGGGGACCCTAAACTGAACTTATCCATGGCTCCTTTCTAAGCAGACCTCAGCCGCCAGCCCAGCTATTTGGTATAATGCCTTTTGCATCACCAGCAGAGGATAGTCGCAAAGGATGTTGGGTTATTTTCTATATCTGTATAATTATGAATGCTAGTAATTTGGGAAATTGATGCATTTTCACCTCCATGGGAGCCCCCTGTACTTTCTGCATTTCTTCTTCTTGCCGTTGAGCTTCGTCTCAGAGCTGAGAAGCACAAAATTAATCTTTGAGGGGATGTTTCAGTTAGGACCAAGTAAGTAGAACAAAGACCATGAGAGCACTTAGGAAGGTCCTGTTTGCTTTTGTAGGGTCAGTGTCTTTTTTTTTTTTTTTTGAGACCGAGTTTTGTTCTTGTTGCCCAAGCTGGAGTGCAGTGGTACAGTCTCGGCTCACTGCAACCTCCGCCTCCCAGGTTCAAGGGATTCTCCTGCCTCAGCCTCCCGAGTAGCCGGGATTATAGGCACATGCCACCATGCCCGGCTAACTTTTTTTTTTTTTTTTTTTTTTTTTTTAGTAGAGATGGGGTTTCAGCACGTTGGCCAGGCTGGTCTTAAATTCCTCACCTCAGGTGATCCACCCACCTCGGCCTCCCAAAGTGTTGGGATTATAGGCGTGAGCTACCATGCCCAGTGGTGGCACTTAGAATCTTCCAGGCTGGGGGGTGGGAAGTGGAGGGGTGGTTCTGTTACTTTTTACAAAAAAATTGCAGGCCAATGTTCCTATTACTATTTGCCTTGCTGTCTTCGTATTAAACTTTGCTTCGCCTAAGCTGCTTGCATTGATAATGTAAGCTTACCAAGGTGCTGTTGTTAGAAAACCCCTGTTTTCTTGAGAGAAAAGGGCACTTTTCCTATAAACAAGTGTTTCATGACATGTTTTAAGTAAACCCTTTCCCTAGATGGTGTTTTCTACCATATAAACCTTTTCTCAGTGAACAAGTGATTCTTTCTTCTGTGTCTGTGTTTATTCTACCCAAGGCGACGGTACGAGATCTACTGCTAAATAGATTCCAGTCAGATGATCCCAACTGTGTGAACTTATAAAAGACAGCTGTTTAATATTAATAATTAACACACACACAGAGACAAAATTGTTGCTCCTAGCAAGATTAAAATTAGTCTGCTATTGCAGAAACTCTTTGTATCTTCCTCAAAAGAATTTTGTTGTTTTGTATTTTTTCCCATTTCATCTAAAGATAAAAATTTAGGTAGAGAAGGCTGGGCACGGTGGCTTGAAGGTTCAAGCACTTTGGGAGGCTGAGGGAGGTGGATCATAAGATCAGAAGCTTGAGACCATCCTGGCCAACATGGTGAAACCCTGTCTCTACTAAAAATACAAAAATTTGCTGGGCTTGGTAGCACACACCTGTAATCCCAGCTACTCCAGAGGCTGAGACAGGAGAATCGCTTAAATCAGGGAGTCAGAGGTTGTGGTAAGCCGAGATCATGCCACTGCACTCCAGTATGGCGACAGAGCAAGACTCTGTCTCAAAAAAAAGAAAAGAAAAAAAAAAACTTTGGTAGGGAAAATGATAATTCATTTCTTTTTCTTTTCTTTTCTCTTTTCTTTCTTTTTTTTTATTGAGAGGGAGTTTCACTCTTGTTGCCCAGGCAGCCTCCTGAGTAGCTGGGATTACAGGCATGCACCACCACACCCAGCTAATTTTGTATTTTTTTTTTTTTTTGAAACGGAGTTTTGCACTCCCAGGCTGGAGTGCAATGGCGCGATCTCGGCTCACCATAACCTCCGCCTCCTGGGTTCAGGCAATTCTCCTGCCTCAACCTCCTGAGTAGCTGGGATTACAGGCATGCGCCACCATGCCCAGCTAATGTTTTTTGTGTTTTTAGTAGAGACGGGGTTTCACCATGTTGACCAGGATGGTCTTGATCTCTTGACCTCATGATCCACCTGCCTCGGCCTCCCAAAGTGCTGGGATTACAGGCTTGAGCCACCGCGCCCGGCCTAATTTTGTATTTTTAGTAGAGATGGGGTTTCTCCATGTTGGTCAGGCTGGTCTCGAACTCCCAGCCTCAGGTGATCCACTGGCCTCAGCCTCCCAAAGTGTTGGGATTACAGGCGTGAGCCACCATGCCTGGCCTTCTTTTTTTTCTTTTCTTTTTTTTTTTTTTTTTAAACTTGTTGGCAAGTTATACCATTAAGGCAGGACTCTTATTTCTCTGAAAAATCATAAGGTAACACTTGTCTGTGGCTACTTTGAAATTACTTAAATAAGATGGAATTATCTCAAGCAAGAACTTTCACAAAGATGTGTTGATTTTCAAATAGCTGTTTTGATAGGTGACAGATTACTAGAGTATTGCATTTAGCAATGGAAAACACAGAGGCAGTCTGTCTTCTGCAAGGCTCTGCCCTGCAGGTGCACTGCTGGGTAGATGGTGTGCAGAGGGTAGACCCAGGTGCTGTGCCTGCCTCACAGCCTGCCCATAGGTCCAGGGTTTCTTCCTGGAAGGACCTTGAACATGTGTATTGTTTGAGGTTATTACAGCAGAAGGCCAGGCCTCGGGGGAGGTGACGATGGTCATTCTCCCCTAAACTGTTGCCTGATGTCCTTTGTGGGGTCCACATGTTCAATCTGGCCTTTATTCTGAGACTCCCTTGTGTGGGGAGGGGCCTTTTAAATAAAAACTGGCCTGCAGACTGTGATAAAAGTCTCACTTTGTAAAAAACAGGCTGGTTGCTGTGGCTTATGACTGTAATCCTAGTGCTTTGGGAGGCCAAGGCAGGGAGATCACTTGAGGTTAAGAGTTCAAGACCAGCCTGGCCAAAATAATGAAACACCATCTCTACTAAAATACAAAAATTAGCCAGGTGTGATGGCATGTGCCTATAGCCTCGGCTACTCGGGAGGCTGAGGCACAAGAATCACTTGAACCAGGAAGTGGAGGTTACAGTGAGCCAAGATCACACCATGGCACTCCAGCCTGGGTGACAGCGAGATTCTGCCTCAAAAAGAAAAAAAAAAAAGAAAAAAAAAATGTAAAAACAACTGGGCATGGTGGCTGACACCTGTAATCCCAGTGCTTTGGGAGACCCAGGAGGAAGGATCACTTGAACCCAGGAGTTTGAGGCTGCAGTGAACTATGATCATCATCACTGCACTCCAGCCTGGGTGACAGAGGGAGACACTGTCTCTAAAAATAAATGAATAAAGTGAGAGAGAAAGATAAAGAAAATATTAAAAACAACTCTCTCTTTATCACATCTTGCCTTTCTATCATCTCCTAAAACACTTTACTGGTGTTTTATGGGTGCTGTGTTCCAGAAAGAGTGTACCTAAATTATAATCGTGTTAAAAGTGACTGACAATTAAAAAGTAATGAATAAAGTCATCTGTAATCACATCACTGCTGAATTTTGGAACAGTGACTCCCAGGGTGGGCTCCCTCTTTCTTGCATCCATCCATCCCATAGTTCGTGAACATACTGTGTGACCGGCACTGGACCAAGGCACACGAGATGAATACCAGCTCTGTTCCCATGGAGTTTGAGGACTAACATACATGTGTATCTGAATTTATGTATACTTCTTTTAAAAATGATAATTGACTGTGCACAGTGGCTCATGCCTGTAGTCCCAGCACTTTGGGAGGCCGAGGCAGGTGGATCACCTGAAGTCAGGAGTTCAGGAGCAGTCTGATTAACATAGCGAAACCCTGTCTCTACTAAATACAAAAATTAGCTGGGCGTGGGGGCATGCGCCTACAATCATAGCTACTTGGGAGGCTGAGGCCGGAGAATCGCTTGAACCTGAGAGGCAGAGATTGCAGTGAGCTGAGATTGTGCCACTGCTCCAACCTGGGCAACAAGAGCGAAACTCTCTCAAAAAAAAAAAAAGAGAGATAATCATGCTTTATGTGTGTTTTTGAATTGTTTCTTTTTCACGTAAGGCAAAAAGGACCACAGTTTTAAAGTACCAAGAAAATGGCAAGAAATCATTTGTAAGAAAGCTTTTATAATATAGAATAAAATGCTGTGTTCTCTTTAAGCAAGGCATTCATCATTAGCTTAGACAGCCAGCTGCTTGATGTCCTGATGTCCTTCTATAAACTTAGGTGGCTGACGGGAGGCATGTATCTGACATTACCTGACAATGTTTTTCATTCAGTTCATTCTTTTCGGAGATGTTTATCAAGCATACAGCATGTGCTAGGGGGTGGGCATAGAGGGTTGAACCAAATATCCTTGGTTTTCACCTTAAGAGAACTTATAGTCCTTGTAGGTGACAAACAAAAATATGGGTAAAGTTGTGTTATGTGCCCTGGAAGAAAAGAATGTGCATTACAAAAGAACAACAGAGGAGGGGAGAATAGTCAAGGAAGGCTTCTTGGAGGTGGTGTCTTAGGCTGCCAGAGGAGAAACCACTAGCACGTGAGGAGTGGGTAGGAAAGACTTCCAGGCAGAGGTAACAGCAACATGTGGTGAAAAAGAGCGTCTTTGGGGAAGAAGCCAGTGTGACTGAGGAGTATAAGCAGTGGGGAGAGGCAGGCAAGGCCGTTCATGCCCTGTGGACTTCATCCAGAGGTTTGTTTTTCGTAGTGCAATGAGAAGTTAGTGGGTTTGAAGCACAGAGCAACAAGTTAGAGTTAGCTCCCTCTGGCTGCTCAGGAGACCAGGTAGGAGACACGATGGCAGCTCGGGCTGGTGGCAGGTATGTGAAGGATTCAGGTGTATTTCAGAAATAGATGACAGTCCTTGGTGATGGACTGAAGGTGGCTGTGTTGTGGGGTGGGGTGGGGGCAATAAGAACTCCTGGGTTTGTGACTTGGCTTCTTGGAGATCACTGGTACCATGGAGATGAGGCAGCTTGAGAGTGGCTGGCTTAATGTGGAGGAGCAGGAGGAGGAAGAAGAAGAGGAAGAGGTTGAGTTTGGCAGTGAAGTTTGAGTGCCTGTGAGGATGCCGCATGGAAATATAAGGAGGGCCCTTGGATATGGGATCCTGAAGCTTCAATGCGAGGCGGGTTGGAAAAACAGGGTTAGGTATCATCAGTATGTAGATGATGTTCAAAGCCAAGGGTAGGGAGGAAGTCACCCAGGGAGCAGGGACAGAGAGACGAGAAAAGTCCGACCTGGGGCACCTAGCAACAAAACCAGCACAGGCTAGCCTGGATGTGGGAGGAGAAGCAGGCACGGGGTGCTGTCAGGGAAGCCTGGGGGCTGAGAGGAACGGTGCAGGAGGGGCTGGGAAGAGGCTTGGAGAAGAGAGCAGAAAGCACAAGTAGCATTTTGGGAGCATGGAGAGGGAGTGGTACAGAAATGTAGCCGGCTGGCAGACACTGAGGAGTGCCCATCTTGAACTGGTGAGCATGGATTTATAGTGACATGAAACTGCTTGACTCTGTGGTCATTTAACACCAGGAGGAGGGTTATGGTTATTTAATGGAGGGAGTTTCTTGAGGCTGGAAGCCTTGATGAAGGGAAATCTTCCCTCCCTGCATGGAGAAGTGTGGCTCTTCCAAATGGTTTTTGCTGTATAAATGCTTTTGTTCATTACTATTTTAAAAGTAAGAGTATAAAAAAGATTAACATATGTAGTCTGTGTAACAGCCTATAAGGTAGGTCCTGTTATCCCCAGTCTACTGATGGGGGAACTGAGGCACAGAGCGGTTATTGAGTTTATTTAAAATCCCAGGACTGGGAAGTTATGCGGGTTCCAGGGTTGGGTTCCTAACTACTGTGCCATGCTGCGCTTAGGACTCTGTGGCCACAGCGGTGGTCTTTCATCACACTCCTTTGTAAAGAAGTATAATTGTTTCAAAAGCTTAATGCGGTCCAAAATATCACTTTCCCCTCCAGTATCTAAAGGCTCTTTTATTGTGCCTCACCGAAAGACAGCGTCAGTGATTACTTTCACTTTGGAAGTTAGGATTCAGCTAGCTCTCCGTAGCCTGCAGAATGTTGTCCGGAGCAAGTGTGTTAATCTTGGTTGGTCCCTCCTCAGGTCGATGTGGGCCAGTACTGGTCATCACATGACCCGCAGCCTGCCCCTGATGGTGTCCTCCCAGGACCCCACCATCAGCCCCTAGTGTAGGGCTGTGTATAGGCACTCCAGCAGGTGTGTTCTTTGGTATTTTTTTAAGCATCTGGGCCCATGTTACCAGTTACACAAGTGGAAAGGCGATTCTTTTCCCATGTTAGGTGTAAGCAAATACCACACTCCCATTGAAAGACAGGTACCACGTGATATCAGGAAAAGGGATTTCTGAGTGTCAGAAAATGCTCCATGCATCCGCAAATCAAACTGAGCAGAGAGTACAAACCAACAGCACACTAAAGCTTTTTTTTTTTTTTCTGGATAATTAAAAAAATTGTTTTTAATTTTTGATGAAACATATTAAAACTTATCTTTGACATGATAAAACATATAAAAATTTATCTCAACTATTTTTTTTTGAGATGAAGTCTTGCTTTGTCTCCCAGGTTGGAGTGCAGTGGCGCAGTCTCAGCTCACTGCAACCTTTTCCTCCTGGGTTCCAGTGATTCTCCTGCCTCAGCCTCCTGAGTATCTGGAATTATAGACGTGCATTACCATGCCCAGCTAATTTTTGTATTTTTAGTAGAGATAGGGTTTCACCACGTTGGCCAGGCTAGTCTTGAACTCCTGACCTCAGGTAATCTGGGGAGGCCTCAGGGATCCTCGGCCTCCCAAAGTGTTGGAATTGGGGGCTTGAGCCACCATGCCCTGCCTTAACTACTCCTTTAACCATTTTTTTCTCTTTATTTTAATTTTAATTTTTTATCTAGAGACAGAGTCTTACTCTGCCTCCTGGAATAGAGTGCAGTGGTGTGTGATCATAGCTCATTGCAACCTCAAACTCAATCTTCCCAAGTAGCTAGGACTGCAAGTGCATGCCAGCACAGCCAGCTCATTTTTTAATTGTAATTTTTTTTTATAGTGATGGGGATCTCACTATGTTGCTTAGGCTGGTCTCAAACTCCCGGCCTCAAGCAATCCTCCCATCTTGGCCTCCCAAAGCACTGGGATTACAGGCATGAGCCACTGTGACTGGCCCTTTTAACCATTTTAAGCGTACAGTTTATAGTGTTGAATGTAGTCACGTTGCTGTGCAACTATTCTCTAGAACCCTTTTCATCTTGCAAAACTGAAACTCTGTGCCAGTTAAATAGCCCTCATTTCCCCTGCCCCCCAGTCCTGGCAACCACCCTTCTGCTTTCTATTGCTATGAATTTGACTACTGGAGGTACCTCCTCTAAGTGGAATCATACAGAGTTTCTCCTTTTGTAACTAGCTTATTTCACTTAGCATAATGTCCTCCATATTGTAGCACATGTCAGGATGTCCTTCCTTTCTAAGGCTGAATATTATCCCATTATAAGTATATGCCTTACTTTGCTTATTCGTTCATCCTTCAGTGGACACTTGGTTGCTTCCACTTTTCAGCTCTTGTGAATAATGCCGCTATGAGCATAGATACACAGTGTGCTAAAACTTGTCCTTTTACCCCCATCTATCAGAAAGCAATCGCTCATGTAGGGGTGAATTACAATGGGAGAGGGATGGGTGACTTGAATGCAGTGATTTCTTCATCAAACATGATGCCAGGACATACACATTTCAAAGGAAATGAGTGATTTTCTGTGTGCAGGAAAGAAGGAATTCCAGGGGGGTGTGAGTGTGCTGGCAATGACCAAGAAGTTATTAAATCACAGGTAGTCATTGTTTTAATCTTTCATTCTCTTTCTTGCCCTTCTGCCTGTTATGTTCAATGATATTGACAACTGATTCTTTAATACTACCCAAAATACCATAACAGTATACATATTTACATATTTATATCTCTATGTATAATATGAATGCAACCTTTTTTTTTTTTTTTTTTTTGAGACAGAGTTTCGCTCTTGTCACCCAGGCTGGAGTGCAGTGGTTCAATCTTAGCTCACTGCAACCTCTGCCTCCTGGGTTCAAGTGATTCTCCTGCCTCAGCCTCCAGAGTAGCTGAGATTACAGGCGCCCACCACCATGCCTGGCTATTTTTGTATTTTTAGTAGAGACAGGGTTTCACCATGTTGGCCAGGGTGGTCTTCAACTCCTGACCTCAGGTGATCCACCCACCTCGGCCTCCCAAAGTGTTGGGATTATAGGCATGAGCCACTGTGCCTGGCCAACATTTTTTTTTTTCCTTAAAGCATCTCTCTGAACCAAACCATTTTTTAAAACTATGTAATTTTTTCTCTGATAACAAAAAGGAATACTTGCATGAAACATTTAGGAAAAATAACAGAGAAATTCAAATTACCCATAAACCTACCACCCAGAGGTGACCCGTTAATGTTTTAGTGTAGGACATGCACACACATGGGTGGGTTAGGTCTGTCAGTTATAAATTTTTTTTTTTTTTTCTAGACAGAGTCTTGCTCTGTTGCCTGGACTGGAGTGCAGTGGCATGATCTCAGCTCACTACAACCTCCACTCCTGGGTTCAAGCAATTCTCCTGCTTCAGCTTCCCGAATAGCTGGGATTATAGGTGCCCGCCACCACAGCCAGCTAATTTTTATATTCTTAATAGAGACAGGGTTTCACCATGTTGACCAGGCTGGTCTTGAGCTCTTGACCTCTTGATCTGCCAGTCCCGGCCTGCCACAGTGCTGAGATTACAGGTGTGAGCCATCGCGCCTGGCCCAGTTAGAATTTTTTATAGTGTATATATATGTATTTAGTGTTTTTAAAATTAGAGATGAAATGGCATGTAGTATTTTTCTAAGTGTCCTTTTTTCACTAACTCATACTCCCTTGTTGTCAGACCCCATTCTGCATGTGACCATGAGTGCAAACTCCTCCATTCATAGGAGCAGACGGAATTCGGAGGGTGGCTCCTCATCAGAAGTTGGGGTGTCCTGCAGTTTCTGTGATGTGTGTGATTTCTCTGCTGAAGGTTGCAGCAGAGGAGGAAGGGTGGCATTTCCCACGTTTTATAGCAAAACAAGCAAGGAGTGGAAGCCAGCTCTGAACGACTTAACCAGGACGAGGGGAAGCTGGAAATAGAAACCGGATCACTCACTCACTGCCTTGTGCTTCATTCACTTGATAAAACTAATCTCAAGATCATCATCAGTGGAAATTATTTCCCTTAATCTCCTGGGAGTGTGCTTTAATATTTTTATGTTTGCTTAATGGTTATTTCAATTCTGTATCTTTTTTTTTATTATTATTAAATTACAAAAAAAAAAAAAATGAAAACTTTCCAGGCTGCTTTGGGAGACTTCCTGATTTTCCTCCTGTGGCTGGAGGAACTGGCCCCCTCAGGCTCTTCTCCTCCCCCGGGGAGAGTGATCAGATCCCCTGGGGTCTAGCAACAGGCCAGTTTTTTTCAAAAGCTGTTTGGAAATTCAAGGTCTGTTTCACCAGATACCTCTTTGTTTACAGTTTTATTAGCTCATTTGAAATATACTGTAAAAGGCTAACAAGATGCCGTCCGTACGGAAATCATATTGGTTAGATTCTGTTGCTTATAATTTGTATGGTGTTGATTAGGTGCTAATTATTTGGGGAGTTTGGGGGGAGTACCTGGTATTTTGGTTTGTTCAGTCATTCAGTAGCATTTACTGTGCACCTAATACGAATTACAGCCCTGGACCTAGGGAGCTCTAAATCAATCAGGAGAGCCAGACGAGAAAATCCACCTGGCAGTTCCAGGCTACAACAGGGTGAAGCCCAGGAGGCCATGGGAGCAAGGAGGGATTGCAAGCTTGGAGGGGTGGGAGGGAAGCAGCGGTTCCCGCCAGGCTTGCTGCAGGTCCTTGGGGGCCTTGGTAGGCAGCTCTGCCTCATTGGAGGGAAGGGGACAGATGTTTTGGGTACGGACCTGGATTGGCACGAAAGGAAACAGGGCATTCAGGCAATCAAACCGTTCGGTTCATGCACACGCTTAAATGCAACAGGCAGGTTGCTGTAACACCACAGAGCTGAGCTGACAGCTCTCAGGGTGATGCCAGCAACTGTGTGGCAGGACTGCTGGGAGCTCCTGGGACTGACCCTACTCCTTTCATGCTGGAGGCCCCTCAGGGGCATCTGAGGGCAACTCCAACCCTGGGGCAGCTGATGGGATGGACACTAGTTTTCCCTTTCAGAGTGGGGGAAAAGCAGGCATGGAATTTGCACCCCCATGTTCATAGCAGCATTAGCCTCAATAGCC
Organism: Sapajus apella; assembly: GCF_009761245.1. NCBI lineage: Eukaryota > Metazoa > Chordata > Mammalia > Primates > Cebidae > Sapajus > Sapajus apella. The sequence goes on along the minus strand of NW_022436969.1, from coordinate 8,481,648 downwards.
GAAAGGTGGGAGTAGCCTGAAGTATTCATTGAGGAATGAATGGATACACAAAAATGAGGTATACACCCTCAGTGTAGTTGCATTTAGCCTTACAAAGGAAGGAAATTCTGACACACACAGCAATCCAGATGAACCTTGAAAACCTGCTAAGTGAAACAATCTAGTAACAGAAGGACAAACAGTGTATGCCTCCACTTCTGTGAGTGAGTCTACACAATTAGTCAAATTCATAGAGACAGAAAGTAGAGGCTGGGTGCAGTGGCTCACACCTGTAATCCCAACACTTTGGGAGGCCGAGGTGGGTGGATCACAGGGTCAGGAGATCGAGATCATCCTGGCCAACATGGTGAAACCCCGTCTCTACTAAAAATACAAAAAGCTGGGTGTGGTGGCGGGCGCCTGTAATCCTAGCTACCTGGGCAGGAGAATAGCTTGAACTTGGGAACCGGAGGTAGCAGTGAGCCGAGATCGCACCACTGCACTCCAGTCTGGGCGACAGGGTGAGACTCTGTCTCAAAAAGAAAGAGGGAGAGGGGGAGGGGGAGGGGAAGGAGGAGGGAGGGAGGGAGGGAGGGAGGCTGGCCACTGGGGGTGAGGGCAGGGAAAAATGGGGAATATCATTCGCTAGGTGCAGAGTTCCAGTCTGGGATGATGAAGTGGTTCTGGAGGTGATGGTGGTGATGGCTGTACAGCATTGTAAATGCACCCAATGCCACTAAGTTGCATACTCTTAAGATGGTAAATTTATGCTATGTGTCTTTTACCATTTTAAGAAAAAACACAAAACAGGGCATGGAGTAAAGCTATGTCCCAGGCTAGGGTGGATGTGGAGCCTGGCAGAAGGGTCCCGTGGCCACTCCATGCCACTCCACTTCCTGTCCTCCGGAGCTGCTTGACCTGTTCAGCTCCTCCCTCCATGTCCCTGCTGATGAGGCCCTGGGTACTGAAGAGCAATCAGATCTGTGTGAGTGCCTGTTTGTACTGATAGGGGACCCTGCACAATTCTTCTAAGTGTGAGAGGCATTTGAACCAGAGCAGCTCCTTCTTAAATAGCAGCTGGCTAAAATAAGGCTGAAGCCTGCTGGGCTGCATTCCCAGATGGTTAAGGCATTCTAAGCCATAGGATGAGACAGGAGGTCGGCGCAAGACACAGGTCATAAAGACCTTGCTGATAAAACAGGTTGCAGTAAAGAAGCTGGCTAAAACCACCCAAACCAAATGGCAGTGAGAGTGGCCTCTGGTCGTCCGCACTGCTACACTCCCACCAGCATTATGACAGTTTGCAGATGCCATGGCAACGTCAGGAAGTTACCCCATATGGTCTAAAAAGGGGAGGCATGAATAATCCACACCTTGTTTAGCATATCATCAAGAAATAACCCAAAAAATGGGCAACCAGCAGCCCTCAGGTGAAGGGAGTAGCCATTCTTTAATTCTTCTACTTTCTTTTTTTTTTTTTCAATTATTATTATTATTATTTTGAGACCAGATTTTTGCTCTTGTTGCACGGGCTGGAGTGCAATGGCATGATCTTGGCAAACCGTAACCACTACCTCCTGAGTTCAAGCAATCCTCCTGCCTCAGCCTCCCGAGTAGCTGCGGCACCATACCCGGCTAATTTTGCATTTTTAGTAGAGACTGGATTTTTTTATGTTGGCCAGGCTGGTCTCAAACTCCCGACCTCAGGTGATCTGCCCAGACGGTTAAGACATTCTAAGTCACAGGATCAGACAGGAGGTCGGCACAAGGCACAGGTCAAAAAGACCTTGCTGGATAAAACAGGTTGTAGTAAAGAAGCCAGCTAAAACCCACCCAAACCAAATGGCAATGAGAGTGACCTCTGGTCGTCCTCACTGCTACACTCCCATGAGCGCCATGACAGTTTACAAAGTGCGGGGATTACAGGCATGAGCCACCACGTCTGGCCTCTCTACTTAATAAACTTGCTTCCACTTTACTCCGTGGAATCTCCCTGAATTCTTTCTTGCACGAGATCCAAGAACCTTCTCTTGAGGTCTGGATCGGGACCCCTTTCCAGTGACATAAGTATGCGTGATATGCGATGTCCAGTAGGGCCCAGCCACCTGAAGACCTGCCCTCATGGTTGAACATATGACATGGAACACCAGACATTTTACAGAGAAGCTGCCTGGTCTGCCCAAAGAGCAGTTATTTCTTACGTTAATGGGGCCAAGAGGGAAGCCCTTTCCCCCAGCTCAACCGAGGCATTAAACCCAAGTCATTCCTCCCCAGTGGGTAAAACTTTATTTCTTTGGCAAGATAACTTTCAGTTGAAAATAAACTTTGAAGCTGTTTGAAGCTGTAAGAGCTTGCTTTCAAACACAGCAGCAAAACTGTGAAAGAGCCTCACTCCTTTTGAAGCAAGCTTCTGGAGACTTCATCAGAATTTGAAAGGCTGTGGGATAGGTGCCCTGTTGCTCAGGATGAGGGCCTGAGGGGTCTGAAGTGGTGTGTGTGTGTGACCTGCTGAGACTCTCTTGAGGTTCCCTTGAAAACCTGGCATTTCCTGTAATTGGAGTCTGCCACTGTGTGGGGTCGTGGGCAGTGGTAGAGCAGGTGGCTCAGCCTTGCCTGGACTTGGCGGGAGCTGCAGCCACTGGGAGGGGTAGGATCACCCAGCAATGCCCTATACCGCGCAGCTCCCCCTGCCCTGGAAGGGCAGGGATGCAAGACTGCTGTCCTAAGAACAGGACCGCAGAATGTCTGGCAGAGACATTGTCACCCTTATCTGCCATCGCCTGGCCGTGTGGATGTATATATTATGTTGGAACCTCAGTTTCTCCATCTGCAAAAGGAGTCAGCATAATACTTATGTACAAGGGTGTTGTGAGAATTAAATGCCAAGGGGTTTGTAAAGCCCTTAGCAGGGTGCATGGTGCAAATTGTTCCCAAAAGGAAACAGGTAACAAGGGCCTGCCTGTTTTTGACGTGGCCTGTTGTCCTTCCTAAGACCCTTCATGCTATGCAAAGGAATGACTGGCCACACACAGAAGAGAGTCCCCTTCCATCCATCCATACCTGCCCTCTGGCTTCTGGAGGGTTTGGTGCAGGGTTACTTCTGAGCCTGACGTGTTTCTGGGTTCCAAGACCACACACCCCAGCCATCTCCAGCAGTGTGTGCATGGGCCTCGAGTCTGTTTATGCCCCGTATGCTTCTTATTGGTCTCATAGCAGAAGCCAGACTGCTGGGGTTTTATGAACCCAGGAAAATGGACTCTTGAAGACTATGCGGCATTAAATCTTAGAGCCAATTTCATAGGCACAGTTCAGCCTCAGAATGAACTTTGCACCTCCTGATTCCTGACCACTTCAGCGTCAAAGGGCATTGTGAAAGTCTTCTTTGGGGAGAATAGGTTAAGATTGACTTTTCCCACAGTGTTGGCTGCAAAGAAGGTGGAGGGTTGTTTTTGTTTTTTTTTTTCTGTTTTTGTTGTTGTTTTGAGACAGAGCCTTGCTCTGTCACCCAGGCTGGAGTGCAGTAGCGTGATCTCAGCTCACTGCAACCTCTGCCTCCCAGGCCCAAGTGATTCTCGTGCTTCAGCCTCCTGAGTAGCTGGAACTACAGGTTCCTGCCACTATGCCTGGCTAATTTTTTTGTATTTTTAGCAGATGGGGTTCATCTTGTTGGCCAGACTGGTCTTGAACTCCTGATCTCAGGTGATCTGCCTGCCTTGGCCTCCCAAAGTGCTGAGATTATAGGCATGAGCCACTGCACCCAACCTGTTCTTTCCCTTAGATATTAAGTTATTGGGGAAGGGGTGCTAATGAGTTTCATTAATACGTGACGTGTACATCCAGGCCACGTCTCCTTCATGGCCCCATCCTGAGCTGGGGCCCTCCATTCCTGTTCCTGTAACACCAGTCAGCGCATGCTTTCTATTATAATGCAGTCTTAGTGTGCCTCCTCACCTTGTTCTTAAAAGGCAAGGCTTTTGCTCTAGTCATCCTCCATTCCACAGCACCTTGTAGTGGGTGCTTAGCAAATGAAGGACAGATGACTGAATGTATCAATGAGTGAGTTTATAATCTGATGAGCTCTGTCCCAGAGCAACGGAGGCTAAGGAGGGACCATGTGCCTTGAGCCTTTCCACAGGCTGCACCGTTCTCATCAGTCTTGCTTACCCTTAGCTCATTTCTTGGTAAAGCTTTACAAAGTCTGTTTTACAATGTTTTTTTTTTTTTTTTTTTTTCCTTTTGATGAAGTGGTGTTATTTCTCCTTGTGATCTTTAGGAATCTGCCCATTTTTCAGAGCAGGACCCCTTCTCTTTTTTTTTTTCTGAGACGGAGTCTCGTTCTGTTGCCAGGCTGGAGTGCAGTGGGACAATCTTGGCTCACTGCAGTCTCTGCCTTCTGAGTTCCAGTGATTCTCCTGCCTCAGCCTCCCAAGTAGCTGGGACTACAGGCCCCTGCCACCACACCCAGCTAATTTTGGTAATTTTAGTAGAGACGGGGTTTCACCCTGTTGGCCAGGATGGTCTCGGTCTCCTGACCTCGTGATTCACCCACCTCGGCCTCCCAAAGTGTTTGGATTGCAGGCGTGAGCCACCACACCCGCTGCCTTCTCTTCTTTGATGTTGCTTTGACTGTCGTCTCTCTGTTTCCAAGATCCCTGCCACCCTCTGATAACCATAGCATCTGACAGAGCCACAGAGTCCACAGCTGCTCCTGGGTCACTCACACACAGCTTGCATCCTCAGAGGAACTCTGCTTCCCCATGACCCCATTAGCTCACATCCCTGCCAAACCGGGCAGCTCAGTGCTTGCCTGCATTCCAAGCTCTGGCCTGTGAGCCTTGACCAAAGGGTTTACTTTTCTGAGCTGTGTTTGTCCTGCCTGTACTAGGTCATGAGTCACCTAGAACAGGGACCAAGCCTTACATTTCTTTTTTGTTTTTATTTGAGACAGAGTCTCACCCAGGTTAGGGTGCAGTGGCATGATCACAGCTCACTGCAGCCTCGACCTCCCGGGTTCAAGAGATCCTCCCACCTCAGCCTCCTGAATTGTTGGGACTACAGGCATGCGCTACCACACCTGGCTAATTTTTTGGTGTACTTTTTGTAGGGTTGGGATTTTGCTATGTCGCCCAGGCTGGGACATTTCTTTTACTGCTTTGTATCCCTGACACCGAGAACTCAATATTTATATGTGGGTGATGATAGTGACAGTGATGGCAATGACAACTTGCTTAACACAGTAGAGACAGTTGTATCTGAACCCTGCCCTTCCTGACCCTGTTGTTACCTCTGTTAAGCCATCCTTTGCATTCTCACAGTGGATTCTACTCCTTTCTTGGGATCACACACTCTGTTTTAGATAAGAGGGGAAATGGACACTTATACACACATTGCATCTGATTTTAGAAGGTCCACAGATCCCTAAGAGGTCCAGAAATCCCAGTTTAGGGATCTTGCTCTAAAGAATGACACCATTAGTTGGGCGTGGTTGCTCACACCTGTAATCCCAGCACTTTGGGAGGCCAAGCCAGGTGGATCACAAGGTCAGGAGTTCAAGACCAGCCTAGCCAACAGAGTGAAACCCCGTCTCTACTAAAAATACAAGAATTAGCTGGGCATGGTGGTGTGTGCCTGTAGTTCTAGCTACTTAGGAGGCTGAGGCAGGGGAATCGCTTGAACCCAGGACACGGAGGTTGTGGTGAGCTGAGATGGCACCTCTACACTCCAACCTGGGTGAAAGAGCCAAGACTCCGTCTCAAAAAAAAAAAAAAAATGACACCATTAAACACCCTTAGGAAAGTCAATAGTAGTCAATTGCATTTATTTTACTGTCACTTTCTGAAAACATTGGTTGAAAACAGCGCCTACCCTATCCTCCCTAGTTGTAAAGAATATATTGTTTTCCACAGTAAGCAAAGCTTTGGTATAAAGGGTGCATTCAGACCTCTGACATAGACTTTTTTGAACAGTCTAGTAGCAGTGGAATCCACATTACATCCAGGTGAATATTCACATGGCTTTAGGCACAGCTCTCATGCTGCAAACTCACTTTGGAAACCTTTTCTGAACTGCCTGGTAATTAGAACTGTGGTGGCTAATAAGGTATACGGTGAGGCAAATGCACTAATAATATATTTACAAAAGGCTCCAAGCGAGCTGTTAAAAGATTAAACTACCTCTGCCAAGGCTGAGGGAAGCACCCTGGATTTGGGGTATTGTTTTCTCTCTTGGATGACTGAAGTGCTCCTGAGTTCTCCTGAAAACTGGATTAGCCTTTTTAAAAGGGACCAGTTTGCAAGGAGATGGGAGGTTATGGAAATGGAAGTCTCAGAGCTCCAAACAGCACCTTGATGTGTGCAGTAAGGAGGTTTCCTTTTTGCCCTGTAGAGATGGAGAGAGAGGGCGGATGAAGTGTGGCTGTCAGCAGGTGCTGGGTGCAGCTCGGCACTGGGGCAGTGTTCTGATGGCTGGCTGGAGAAGGAGCATAGGACAGCCTGTGCCGTGGCATCGGCAGTGTGCTGAGCGGGCCCTGCTCTGAGAGGGTTTGCCCGGGTCTCTGCCTTCAAGCCTGACCTGGTGCCTGCTGCACGCAGACACCTACGGGACCTCTGTAACCCACATTTGAAAGGAAGGGAAATGGCTCTGAAATGACAGCATCTGGTCCCCAGTTCTTGCTTTCCCACCCACCTAGCTCTGCCCTGGGCATGTCTCTGAACCTCTCCAAAGCTTCAGTAAAAGGAAGTTGAACCAGATCCATAGTTTTTAAATTGTATTATCTGGAGCTCTAAGGATCTCAGCAAGGGCTTTAGGAGGTCTAAAAACAGTTCTAATCTGTTTTATATTTCAGGATTTGGTTATTACTGTATATTTTTTCCCAACATATGCTTTTCTACATATGTAAACTTTATATATCATATAAATATTTTAACAGCTTTACTAAGATGTAATTTGCATACCGTCATTTAAAGTTACTATTCTGGCCAAGCGCAGTGGCTCATGCCTGTAATCCCAGCATTCTGGGAGGTTGAGGTGGGTGGATCGCTTGAGCTCAGGAGTTCAAGACCAGCCTAGGCAACGTGGCAAAACCTGTCTTTACAAAAAATACAAAACTCAGCTGGGTATGATGATGGGTGCCTGTAGTCCCAGCTATTTGGGAGGCTGAGGTGGGAGGATCGCCTGAGCCCAGGAGGCAGAGGTTGCAGTGAGCTGAGATTGCATCACTGCACTCCAGCCTGGGTAATAGAACGAGATTCTGTTTCAAAAAATAAAGTTACTGTTCAGTGGTTTTGAGTACATTCACAAACTTGTGCAATTGTCACCACTATCTAATTTTAGAACGTTTTCATCAGCCCCAAAAAGAAACCTTGTGGTTATTAGCAGCCCCTCCCCATTCCTCCCTCTCTTGGATCCCAGCTTCTGGCAGCCACAATCTACTTTCTGTCTGTGTAGACTTGCCTACTCTGGACTTTTCATATAAATAGAATCATACATGATGTGGTCTTTGGTAACTGGCTCCTTTGGCTTAACGTAATGTTTTCAACGTTCGTGTTGTAGCACATATCAGTACTTCATTCCTTCTCATGGCTGAATACGGCATTTCATTCATCCATCACATCTGGGTTTTCACATTTTTGACTATTGTGAATGATGCTGCTGTCATCATTGCTTGTCTTTGTGTGGATATATCTTTCCATTTCTCTTTAATTATATTTAGGAGTGTCAGTGTTGGTCATATGGGGTGACTTTGTGTTTAACATTTTGAGATATAATTTGTATGCATATATATGTTATACCATATATATTAAAGTTGTTGGGTTTTTTTTCTTTTTTCGAGATGCAGTCCAGCTCTGTCACCAGGCTGGAGTGCAGCAGCAATTCTCCTGCATCAGTCTCCTGAGTAGCTGGGATTACAGGCACGCACTGCTACGCCCAGCTAATTTTTGTATTTTTAGTAGAGACTGGGTTCCACCTTGTTGGCCAGATGGTCTCGATCTCCTTACCTTGTGATCCACCTACCTTGGCCTCCCAAAGTGCTGGCTCAGCACACCTGGCCTTAAAGTGTTTTTTAAACTGCAGTAAAATAAACGTGATAGCATTCTATAGCAAAGCCTGACATACTGGTGACCTATGCATTAATTAACTAATTAACTCTGCATTAATTAACTCATGCTGCCAGACTAAGTTGATTTTGTGCAGTGAAGCTTCACCTGCCACAGCTACTAAATTGAATTGGATCTTGAGATCTTTAAAAATGGTTACCGTAGGCACCTACTTATCTCTTTCAGTGGTGATTATACCCCTACGGTACAACCAAGACCAAAAGAAATCAATTAGATTCTGAGATTGGCCTTAAACTAGAAATGTCACCCAGAGCTTCTGGTTTCAGATTTGTTTGTGCATCAAAACAGCTTCAGTCTCTAACAGTGATTGAGTTACAAGTCAATATTATACTCTCAAGTTTATAAAATGTATAATTGTTCTAATCTTTATATTTTGGGATTTGGTGTGAGGTTTAATTTGGGAGAAAAAAGCATTCTACTGCTCAGAAGCTTGCACCTCAGTGTTCTAGATGATTTCTAAGATCTGGCTTTCATTTTTGCCTCATTCCTAGGCTTCTGCTGGTTTGCCAAAGGCCTTGGAGAAAAAATGGTAAAATGACCTCTGGAGCCTTTTTTTTTTTTTTTTTTTTTTTTGCATTGGGTCTTACTTTGTCGCCTAGGCTGGAGTGCAGTGGTGCTAATACAGCTCGCCGAAGCCTCTACCTCCTGGGATCAAGTGATCCTCCTGCATGCCCCACCACACCAAGTTAATTTCATAGTTTTTGTGGAAATGAGGTTTTGCCATGTTGCCCAGGGTGGTCTCAAACTCCTGTGCTCAAGCCATCTGCCCACCTTGGCTTCCCAAAGTGTCAGATTACAGGCATGAGCCACTGTTCCTGGTCCCCTGGAGCTTTTAAGATTATGCCCTTGTTCTTCCTGAGCCAACTCTAGCTGTGGAGTTGTTCCTGCTATGTTTAAGAATTTATTGAGCACCTACTGTGTACCAGGTAATATGCTAATCATTGAGGAGGTTTCAAAGAAGAAAAGACATAGTTATTTGTCCTCAAGGTACCTGCAGTCAGCTTGGAGATAAATAAATGTAAAATAAAAGAATTAAAGTCAACTTGTCTACAAGTATTTAGATATAAATATTTGGTGGCTCACACCTGTAATCTCAGCACTTTGGGAGGCTGAGGCGGGTGGACCACAAGGTCACGAGTTCGAGACCAGCCTGGCATGAAACCCTGTCTCTACTAAAAATACAAACATTTAGCTTGGCATGGTGGCACATGCCTGTAGTCCTAGCTACTCAGGAGGCTGAAGCAGGAGAATTGCTTAAACCCAGCAGGCAGAGGTTGCAGTGAGCCGAGGTCACACCACTGCGCTCTAGCCTGGGCAACTGAGCAAGACTCCATCTCAAAAAAAAAAAAAAAATGTCAGGGACATGGTCACAGAGCAGGTGGAGGAAGGTAGGATTTGGGTGGATGAGGGTGAGGCAGATTCTGAATTTTCTTTTCAACTAAGCTTTGGCCACATTTGGGCGTTCCTTACGCCAGCGGCCCCCATCCTTTTTGGCACCAGGGACCTTTTTCCTGGAAGACAATTTTTCCATGGACTGGAGGTGGAGGGGCGGTTTTGGGATGAAACTGTTCCACTTCAGATCTTTGGGCATTAAATTCTTATAAGGATCGGGCAACCTAGATCCCTTGAGTGTGCAGTTCACAATAGGCTTGGCGCTCCAATGGGAATCTAATGCCCCGCCGATCTCATGGGAGGCAGAGCTCAGGCAGTAATGCTCGCTTGCCCGCCGCCCGCCTCCTGCTGTGCGGCCGTTTCTAACAGGCCAGTGGCCCCAGTACTGGTCCCTGACCTGGGGCTTGGAGACTCCTGCCTTATGCCATAAATCCTTTATTTGGAGGCCGCCAATTTGGCTGTACCCAGTCCCCATTCAGCTTCCAGTGAAGGGAATAAATGTGAATAGCCAAGGAGAAGCAGGCATTTTTTCCAGCAGGCTTCCAGAAAGGAATCTGAGGTAATTGGGACAGACAAGGAAGAGGCATCAGTCTTTGTTTCCATAAACTGCTATTGAGTGTGGGCCACAGTTAACCTGAAAATCTCCTAGAAAATAAAGATTCACAAAGCCCCATCAATCCAGATTTTCTGTAGATAATTGCATGCAGTCTCTGAGCTGTCAAAATCCACTCCTGCTGAAGCCCTTCAGAACAGAGAAAGGTCACGCTGGACACCAAGGGAGAGACTCCGGCGAGCGTTTTGCTGGCGTCCTCCCTAGGAGGGCAGCCCCCTGAAGGTTCCGGTAAACACCAGCTTGGATGTGAGGAGCCCGCCTGAGCCCCTGCTGGTTCCAGTGAAGCTAGCTCGCTTCTCTCCTGACCTTGGAGGGAGGGAGAGGAGTGCCCCTCCTGCAGGGTTTGGGTCTTCCCTACCTTCTTCAGGCCTGTAGAGCTAGGCACAGAGGGTCCTTGTCTTGTGTTTGAAGGAAATGTAAATGCGTATCTGGCTTAGAAAGTCTTCAACAAAGGCCGGGTGCAGTGGCTCATGCCTGTAATCCCAGCACTTTGGGAGGCCAATGTGTGTGGATCACGAGATCAGGAGTTCAAGACCAGCTTGGCCAGCATGGTGAAACCCCGACTTTACTAAAAATGTACAAAAAAAAAAATTAGTCAGGCATGGTGGTACACACCTGTAATCCCAGCTACTCGGGAGGCTGAGGCAGGAGAATCACTTGAAATCGGCAGGCGGAGGTTGCAGTGAGCTGAGGTCACACCACTGCACTCCAGCCTGGGCGACAAAGCGAGACTCCATCTCAAAAAAAAAAAAAAAGTCTTCAGATAAAGGTATTCTTCCAAAGCACCAGTGAGCCCTCAGAGAAAGGTCACGCTGACTGGGGAGGAAGAGAGAGGGCTCCAGCACAGGGCGTCAGGCCTGAGGTGTTTAAGAGAAGGCCCAGTCAGACCAAGTCTCAGGAATGGGTTCCGCTCAGCCTCTGTCTAAGGATGTCACTCTAGCCCACTGTGTCACACCCTTGCTCCCCGCTGTAAGCCCTGCAGGTGTTCCTGGTCCTGCACCTCCTGTGTCCAGGTATGAGACTGAAAGGCTGTATGTGTGAGCACATGTGTACACACACACACACACACACACGCACGCATGCACGCATGTTCATTGTGCTGTGATGCCAGCCCCAGCGCCGCCTGTCTGTGTGTAGTCAGCTTGTCCACTTGGCTGTTGGGGTCTCTGTCTGAGTCTCCCTGGAGCTAAGGCTGGCCATCTGATTTCAAGGCTGTCTGTCTCCAGGCCCCTGCTGGGCTCTTTTCCTGGGGCTGGACTTTGCTGGAAGGAATTCTTCCTATGCCTTCCCAAGGTCCCTGTTCTATCCTGTCCTGTTGGGCTCTGGGAAAGTGCATGTAGGAAGCCCCTTAGACCCCCTGCCACGGCCTGCTCACTCCCTCTGTGAGAGGTACTCTCTTCTCCCTCCCAGTTAAAATCTTGGCTCTCCGTGGCTCCCCTTGGCTCCCCTGTGCATTCCACACCTAGCTTGGCCTCCAGGTGTGGACACACTCCGCAATGTCCTTAAACTCGGGCCCAGGTGCTGCACTCCCAGCCACCCTCCTGGCTCAGCTCAGGGAAGCCCTTGGCAGGGAACACCTGGATTTGATTCTTTGGCACCCGTTCAGAACATAGTGAGTTGGCCCCAAACTTCTTGGACTTGTATTAGAGGCATAGGGCTCATCTCTGTCTAGGGTGAAGCTGACCCTTTTATTTCTAGTGGTTTTCTCCTTCCAATGTCTCCTTCCCACCCTCATCCTGTCCTGGCTGGGCCTCCACTTGTCTTTCCCACCTGCCCCCCTCCATGGGTATCCAGTGTGTTGTGTAGCAAGATCAAAGCTGTTTTATCTCATCAGCCACACAAAATCCTATTAGATCCTGATTTTTTTTTTTTTCAACCAATACCCGGTACCTGCTTCTCCTGGTTCTGCCCTTCTACATATTCCACTGTGTGCCCCTCCAGCTGCAGGGCAGGGCCCCTCCTTCTGGGACGAGGCCAAGTGTGAATTAGAATGCAGCACTGCCACTGAGCCAGCAGCCCTGGGCTGGCTGCTTGATGTCCTGATACCCTAAGGATGTCCAGGGAGACTGGCCAGGTGTGCTGTGTCTGCTGCTGTGTTCTGACCTCCCATCTAGACCTTTTGTCAAAAGTTTGAACTTGTTCCCAGGGGGAGTCCTAGATCTTCAAGCTGGGACTGACATGAGGGAAAGGGTGTTTTTCAAGATTAGCAGGGCAGTGGTAGGCAGGGCAGACTATGGGGGTCTTTGGGGATGAATTTCTGGCCAGCTGTTAGATCCTGGCAACGGGTCTTGTCTGCTCTAAATAGCCCCACACACTAAGATAACCTCACACCTTGGTTTTCCAGGATTTGGCAAGTCTGATGAGAGCCCTTGAAACAAAAGTAAACTCGGGCAAGCCAAGCGCCTTTTGTATTCTCTGTAAACATTTAGAGAGTCACTTTCTTGACCCGCCTATGAAAATGTAGAAACAGATCTTATTTGAACAAGCTGATTGGCAACTCTGGTGTATTGATTTTAATTTGATTTTTGCCTCATTCATCAGCTGGAGACTTTAAAACATAGCCAGATTCAAAACCAGTTTCTTGTTCGGTGCAGTGGCTCATGCCAGTAATCCCAGCATTTTGAGAGGCCGAGGCAGGCAGATCACTTGAGGCCAGGAGTTCAAGACCAGCGTGGCCAACATGGTGGAACCCTGTCTCTACTACAAATACAAAAATTAGCTGGGTGTGGTGGCGGGTGCTTGTAGTCCCGTTACTTGGGAGGCTGAGGCAGAAGAATTGCTCAAACTCAGGAGGCGAAGGTGGCAGTGAGCCGAGATTGTGCCACTGCACTCCAGCCTGGGCAACAAAGACTCTGTCTAAAAAAAAATTTTAAAAAGATAGTTTCTTAGCGTTTTGTCTAATTTTAAAAAATCTAACCATCCCTCCTTTTCTTAAAGATAATCCTATCTTCCTTCCTTTTACAAAAAAGATCCCGGTGATGCCCCCAGGGATTTTGAATTTCTTTGATCTGTATTCTGGGTATGGATCTGGCTTTCAGCGTGTTAGTTGAGGCTGGGGGACGAGGTTTTCCTTCCAAGCCAGCTGTGTGCCCTGTGCTCAGAGGTATGGATGGCATCCGGCTGACCAGTTCAGACCAGATGCCCCGCAGGTCACCCCAGCCTGGCGACCTGGCCCGGCCAGTATGCCACTGTAATGTCAGACTCCGTGGCACTCGTCTTGGACTTCCTCCACAGTCTAACAAGCAGCTGCTGCCAGGTGAGCAGTAGGGGCTGTGCTTACTTTCATCAGCACTTTTCTGCTGGACAAAGCTTTAGGTCCCTGGAAAACAAAACTAAGCATGTGTCTAAGGAATGCATCCTTAGGCTGAAGCTAAGGCCATTTTGCTTTAAGGTTCTGTGTATCTTCTGTTAAGAGGTAGCAGCTGAGTTTCTTTTCTTCATCTGTGAACACATGTGTACTAAGGGGAAACAGTTTGTTTTCTAAGTGAGCACAGCCTGATTGGACTTCTGCTAAAGGAGCATCTGGAATCTGGGCATTAAAGTCTGCCAGCTCACGAACAATGTTATCACTTATTTGATGAATGTGAGGAGCAGTCTGATGGCGCTGTGGCAGTCAACAGCTTAAGATGCTGCTAGGAAGATGAAGGCAATAACAGCAGGGTGATGGAGGGACATTTTCCTTTAAGAGAGCCTAGTGTCTGAAAACCAGCATCTCCCAAATGATATACAGATGATAGTACAATTCTTGGGTTTATTTGTTTACTTATTTATTTTTAGAGACAGGATGTTACTCTGTCACCCAGACTAGAGTACAGTAATACGATCATAGCTCATTGCAACCTCGATCTCCTGGGTTCAAGCATGCCTCAGCCTCCTGAGTTGCTTGGACTACAGGTGCACGCCACCCAGCCCAGCTGATTTTAGTTCTCGGGTTTATGCATAATTCTTCACTTTAGGGTTCCTTTAAGTCGTAGGCTTCCGTAAACAATCAGTTACAAATTACAGATTTGTACACTACTTGTTTTAGGACCCCCTTTTCTGCATGAACTGAACACCATTTCCAGAGCAAAAGATTATGTCTATGCTGGGGGGATAGGGGAGTACAAGGAGCAGGGGATGGAGGCTTCCGCCCAGAAAATCGGAGATCCTGTAACATTTTGCAAAGGGAGTTTCTAGCTGCCTCAAAGGCCAGCCCTGCTTTCTAGGCTACTGTGCCCCAAGCCTTTTCTTGCTGGGTCCTGATTGGGTCCCTTGAGGCTTGGTGACTAAGTGGTAAAGGAGCCTAGGACATGTAGGTTCCCAGAGTCTATAAGGTTGAAGTGGGATGTCTTGCTGTCCAGCCCTGACTTCTTCCCCATAAGGGAATTGGGAAACTGAGGAGGATTTCTGGATTCTGTTGACCAGACTGGGAATGCATATATTAAAGAGAGAGGCCCTAGGCCAGGTGTGGTGGCTTATGCCTGTAATCCCAACACTTTGGGAGGCTGAGGCTGGTGGATCACCTGAGGTCAGGAGTTCAAGACCAGCCTGGCCAACATGGTGA
>NW_022436969.1:8356756-8466994 GCF_009761245.1 Sapajus apella | reverse complement strand
AAAAATTTAGCTGAGCGTGGTGGTATGCTCCTATAGTCCCAGCTACTTGGGAGGCTGAGGCAGGAGAATTGCTTGAACCCAGGACACGGAGGTTGCAGTGAGCTGAGATCACGCCATTGCACTCCAGCCTGGGCAACAAGAGCGAAGATTCATTTAAAAAAAAAAGGCCCACTAATAATTGAGTATAGAAAAGCATTGAATGGAAGGTCAGGTGCTCTCTGGGAAAAGTCCAGGAATATTCACCTGCCTGGTGAGGGGAGTTTGTTTCTGTATTCAGCCAGCCATGATTGAGTACCTGCTATTGGCCAAGCATGGGCCCTTCCTAGGGACACAGCATAGCCCCTCCCAAGCAGCTTACTTCTAGGGTACCTTCATTTTGTTTGGGAGAGGAAGGTAGGTCAGTGGGAGAAAGATGTAAGTACCACAGCAAATAATGACAAGCTTTTGGGTGTCTTGTGACTACATTAATAAGTTATTTTTATGCTTGGGTTTTTTTTGGGGGGGTCATAATAACTGTCTGGACAGATGTGACGTAATCATGACCTCAGCTTCTCCATCACCTGTGTAATTGAGGTATCCAAGACACTCTCACCTCTTCCACACCTGTGAAGAGGCAACTGTGCCATCCAGTGGCCCAGCTTGCAGCCAGGAAGCGGATTCACCCATGGGGAACACTAGAGCCATTAAGGAAATTGCCTTTTTTGTGAGTAGAGAGCTGGTTGGCCCAGGTGTTTGCCCAGGTCATTTTCTGCTCTCAGAGCTCAGGTTTTACTCCCAGAGAACACAGAACTGGTTCGTCACACCCATGTAACATGCACATATTATACATATCATCCACCTGTTTATACTTGAAAGCCTTTTGGTCTCTTGTGGGCCTCAGTGTTCCAGACTAACTAGCTCTCTTTCCTTTTACTTGTTGAAGCTTAAAAGGTCTTCATTCAAGGATAAAGGGGAGCACTACTTATTTGGGGGTTGGTTATGAACATTTCCATCCCGAGTTTGCTGATGCAGGAAAGCAAGGTAAATAAGTGGAATGTTAGGAGAAGGTTCTCACCCACCTTTGGCCTGGTGCAGAACGCTGGAGCTGTTTGAACGGGACGCAAGTGTCCTGCTCACTGGAATCCCCGGGAGCATCTAAAACCCCCTTTATCCAGCCACACCCAGACCAGGAAATCAGAATCTCAAGGTGGGCTCAGGCTTCGGGGATTCTGTTGTTCCCTGGGGATTCTGATGTGTGGACGGTGTTGAGAGATTGATCTACCCTACTTTCTCATTTCATGCTGGAAGCCGACTGAGGCCAAGGGTCATCGTCCATGTGGTGGGGCTGGTCCTAACTCTTGGGCCAGAGCTTTCCCCTGGATGCCCACTGCCTCACATTGTCCTCCGGGCTGAGCTGCTGCGCCAGGTGACTGCATGGGAGATTGGCCTTGACCAGCTTGCCCCACCAGACCCAAGATGACCCTGCTGCAGCCTCACTGGTCAGCAGGGACAGCAGCAAGGCCCGCACCTGTCTCCAGCGCTTTCTTCAGGGCATTCTGCTCACCGGGCTCAGGAGAGAGGGGCCCTCCTCCAACAGAGCTGAGGAAGGTACCTGGACCGCACACAGCCCCACTTTACCCCTCGCTCTCCGGAGTCCACAGAGTTGCTGTAGACCAAAATGATGACAGGGCATTAGTGAGGAGGGCCTTCGGGATGGTCAGGCCTCTGGCCCCACATCCTCTCATCAGTTTGGATGGTTGGCCTCTTTTCCTGGCCTGGAAGTAGGTCCAATGACCCTTTCATGCATAAAACACACTTTAGAAATGCTGGCCCTTGGGCCTGCCTCTCCTGGTCCTTTGTCACTCCAGCCATGGGTTCTTTTGTGTGCTTATTCCCCCTCTCTTCCCCCAGCAACCTTTCCTTAAGCTTTCAGTGTAAGTGGACTTATTCTAACAGTACCCCTGTGACCAGCCCTGCGTCCCAGGAGTATACAGTAATTTGCACCCACAGACAAACCGTTATCCCTTCATGATGAGTGGATTAAATATTCAGATGTGCAGTCGTGATGTCGTGGATGATGATTTCCTTGCCTAGCATTCCAGGGATATTGTAAAACAGGCATGGGTGCTTTTGGGACACTACGTTACGCATGAGCATTAAGCATGAACTGCATTGGCCTCCAAAGTGTGGCCAGTGTGGAAGGATCTAACTTGTAACTGTCAGACAAGTCGGGAAGCCCTGAGTGTACGTTCAGTCTGGAGGCTAGACATAGACACTTCCATCTGATGATGTCAGTGCGGAATACTTTTGCTTTGAGTCCTGCCAATATCTTACTGCATGTCTGCTTGGTCAGTAAGGTAGCCTGCTATTTTTGTCCAAGGCTAAGTATTCTTTGTCAGTCATTAAATTATGCAAAGATCTCTGCTTGTTAACTGTATAATGATGAGTTTGCATAGTAATAGACTTAGTTTGGGAGGGGAATTGCAGAGTGAAAAGTGGCTGGTTAAGATTGGCCACCTGCCCTGAGGCTTTGTTTATTGCAGGCTTTCTGGGGATAGAAGGTGAGGGAGAAGGCACTACTACATGCCTGGGAGGATCTGGCAAGGTGGCGTGGGCAGAGATGAGCGCGCCGAGTGACAATACTAGTTCACAGGCCACCCTCGAGGCAGGGAACAGGTCCTCATCTTAGACTGGAAGGGCAGGCATCCTTTGCTGTTTGGTGGTACCATAGGATGGTTTCTTTACAGTGACTGGTGGTAGTTCTAAGTTCTCATCTCTGTCTTAGAATATACTGGTTGGTTACATTCACAAAGAAGGGAAGTACATCTGCTGAAGTTAAAGGAACAGGTGGGCATTTGGGCTGTGGATTTTTTCCCCTTTAAGGAATCCTGATCAGAAGTGCCCATGTGTATGCTGCATACCTGCAGGTGTGTGTGTGTGTCTGTGTGTGTGTGTGTGTGTGTGTGTGTGTGTCTGTCTGTCTGTTTGTCTGTCTGTCTGAGTTTGGACTGCTATAACAAAGTACCAAAGATTGGATGGCTTATAAACAATAGAAATGTATTTCTCTGTTGGGCCTGGTGGCTCACGCCTATAATCCCAGCATTTTGGGAGGCCAAGGCAGGTGGATCACTTGAGACCAGCAGTTTGAGACCAGCCTGGCCAACAAGGCGAAACCCTGTCTCTACTAAAAATACAAAAATTAGCCAAGCATGGTGGCACACACCTGTAGTTCCAGCTACTCGGGAGGCTGAGACACAAGAATTGCTTGAGCCTGGGAGGCAGAGGTTGCAGTGAACCAAGATCAGGCCACTGCACTCTATCCTGGGAGACAGAGCAAGACTCTGTCTCAAACAAACAAACAAACAAACAAAAAAACAGAAATGTATTTTCTCACAGGTCTAAAGTCTAGAAGATCATGATCTGGATGTGAGCATGGTTGGGGTCAGATGAGGGCTTTTCCAGTTACAGATGACCAATTTCTGTTGTCCTTGCATGGCAGAAAGGGAGTTAGAGAGCTCTCTGGGGTCCCCTTTACAAGGGCACTAATCCCATTCATGAGGGCCCCACCCTTATGGCAGATCACTTCCCATGGACCTCTCCTCCTCATACCATTACAGTGGGGGTTGTGATTTCAACATGTGAATTTTGAGGGGACATAGACATTTAATCTGTAATATGTGTGTGCATTCACACCAGTTCAGCACCTGGAGGGAATTATCAAATGTGTGCTGGCTTTTTTAAAAAAACATTATAACTGTAAAGAAAGATATATTCTCATTTGGTTATCATCTTGTTTCTGGTGCAGGAAGAGCTGGCTAGGGCTTTTTGAGTCGTGTGCTTTTGTGGATGGGCCTGTTTAGGTCGTGTGCTTTTGTGGGTGGGCCTGATTTTCTAGGGCAAAACACCCTGATCTGGGTGTTGGAGGAGTTTGTGCTTCCGGGCAGGGCCTTCCGTGGTCACTGTGGGACTCAGCTGGAGTGTTCACCACGCCGCAGCCCCGAAGGATGTGGGGGCTTCAGGGATTGTTAATGGGGCTCCTTGGCGGTCGTCCCATGGATCCCCACATGACTCTGAGCCTCCGAGGACAGGAGGCAAGACTGGTTCAGCTGTGTATTCCCGACACGGTTGGCTGTCACGTTGTTGAGTGGGCGGGGGTAGATACGTGAAGAGGCGAACCTGCCTGGCTGGCCTCTGGGCTCTGCCGGAGCCTGGGTGGCATCTGTGCCTGAAGAGCTCACCCAGGGCTTCCCTGGGTCTCCTTAGGGTACCTGAAGAAGGGTAGCCTTCAGCCCTTCCCCTGCACGATCGCCTCAGTTGCCTGGGTGCAGACTGAACAAAACATCAATTGCTTATTTACTGGTCACCAGAAAATGCTGTTCTACAAAGAAAGGCTCAAAGTGTGACAGAGTGTGTAGAGTTTCTCAGGATCCGAAGCCTATACATTTATTTCTGCCTGCAGGAGTTATCTCTAATGACAATTTAGATATGCAGGCTTAATTTAAGTAAATACTCGAATGTTTTACTTTAGATTTAAAAGCTCAGAACATCATGTGGAGATAAACAGAGTAAATATTTTAATCACTGACTTCTGGCTGTAGGGAGACCAGAGAGCAGTGCAGGGAGGCCTAGGGGACACTAATTTTATTTATTTAATTTTTTGAGACAGAGTCTCGCTCTGTCACTGAGGCTGGAGTGCAGTGGTGAGATCTTGGCTCACTGCAACTCCGCCTCCCGGGTTCATGCGATTATCCCCCCTCAGCCTCCCAAGTAACTGGGATTACAGGCCTGTGCCACCACACACAGCTAATTTTGTATTTTTAGTAGAGGCGGGGTTTCACCATGTTGGGCAGGATGGTTTCAAGCTCCTGACCTCATGATCCGCCCGCCCCGGCCTCCCAAAGTGCTGGGATTACAGGCGTGAGTCACCATGCCCGGTTGGGGGGGGGGCACTAATTTTATAGGTGGGCAACACATCAGTTAAGTATGACTTGTGCTTCTTGATGCACTCCATTGTGTACATGTGCAGAGTTAGTTGTGTTTAGAAGCGGATATAGGTGTGGAAGGAACACGTACTTGTCTCTGGTAGGCTCAGGTGCAAGGTATTTTGGAATGACCCTGCCACTGGCTGGGCCTTGAGTTGGGGCCAGAGCTGAGATACTCAGCCTACTCCTGGTTAGCTGAGCTGGGGTGCAGGTAAGGGTGCAGCCCCACCCAGGGAAGGAAGCTGGAGTGTCAATCAAAAGCCAGTAGCTGCCATTCTGGGACTTTACACGTGCCCCTTTCTTGGTTAATTGCTGTTTCATAGATGAAGAAACTGAGGCTCAAGGATTAAGGAGCTTTTTTTCTTTTTTTTTTGAGATAGAGTTTTGCTCTTGTTGCCCAAGCTGGAATGCAATGGCTTGATCTTAGCTCACTGCAACCTGTGCCTCCTGGGTTCAAACGATTCTCCTGCCTCAGCCTCCCGAGTAGCTGGGATTATAGGCATGCACCACCACACCTGGCTAATTTTGTATTTTCAGTAGAGATGGGGTTCACCATGTTGGCTCAGCTGATCTCGAACTCCTGACCTCAGGTGGTCTGCTAGCCTCTGCCTCCCAAAGTGCTGGGATTACAGGCATGAGCCACTGTTTCTGGCCGGATTAAGGAGCTTTCTCAGGCCCCAAAACCTTTGGAACCCAAGAGTGCAATTTGAGTGGCTGACCCTGGCCCCTCGGCATTCTCCTGTGTAGAATTACATCACCCTTTGAATGGGTAGCATAGGGTTTCTGCTGCCGAGATCTGCAGTTGGCAGGTGTGAGTGCCCCAGTCCAACCTGGGACTCAGCACCTGGAGAGAGGCTGGGCCCACTGCTCACCTGCCTGCTTTCCTAGGATTAACTGGGATTTCAGAGGCTGTGCCACAACCCATGGCATAGACACTTCAGAGCTCCAGCTGAAGGTGCTGTCACGGGTGTAGGTGAGCTCCGTCCCCTGAGTTTCAGTGTTGCACGGAAGGTCCTGTCTACTCACAAATTGGCTACCTGTAAATTCGGCTCCTCACTCTGCACCACTCTCAGTAAGACCCGTGTCTCCTCCACAGCTCTGGCTGACCCCTGGGAATCTGGCAATATTATAGAAATGGAAAGTCACTGTTAGTAATTGCAGAGTGAACCACAGCTCCTGTAGAAAGTCCGGTATGTCATGAAGACAGAGGGAGATGTGTGCTTGGTTCACACGAGTGAGGAGCTACGAGTGTTCTCCTGTTTTACAGTTGGAGAAGAGACAAGGAGGCTGTATGGTGAGGATTTTTCTTTTAAAGGGTTTGAGTATCAAAAAATTAAGAAAGGTGGAAAATTGATGAAGCTGTTGAATAGTTTGCTACAAAATTGACCTTCCTGATTGTCTTATAACAGCAAAAACAAGCCAAAGGTATCAGAGCAGTTGGTCAGAAGAAGTACACATAGAATTAAAAGCATCATTCTTTGTTCGTTGGGGCAAATTAGAACATGGTTATGACTGCGTGTTCTTAGGCTATATTTTGCCAAATGTAATAAAAAATAGACTTATCTTCATATTTTTAGTTCTGTTTTAAGGAACAACCCAGTCAAACTTTTCCTATCCACCCCCTCTCCACCAAATCATTTACTATCAAATGATGGTCTTTGTTCAAGTTGATTTATTTAAAGTTACCACCACCTTACCCTGCTCCTTGTACCTGATATTCTTAGTTAACTAGGACCTGTTTTTATTTCAGCCTGACGAAAGAAACTGGTAGATTGAGGAGGTTTTAGCAGGTGGTTTGCAATTCCTTAGCAGCCCGGAAGAGTTAATGTTTTGCATAGTCATGCCACGTATTTATTCTCTCTACCCGTATGAGAAATTCTCCCAAAGGAATAATTTCTTTCTTGTTTCTAGTTGCTTTTAAAATCATGCCCATCCAAGGAGCATAACCTTTTTATTGCATCCTAATGACTTTGAAGTTGTTTTTAATAGGGTTTTAGATTTCATATTTATCAGTTACCAGGTTCAAATCGGGATACTTAACAGTATTAGCTAATGCTTTAGAAAAGCTGCACACAGCGCCAGAGTTATTCTATATTATTACAAGAGGCCCCTTGTCTCGTCTGTGTGTGTGTCCTTGGGGAAATGGCAGCCTCAAAAGGACCAGTCACTTCCTTAATCACCACAAAGAGGTCCTCTAACCAGGGAGAATGCTCAGAATTCAGCCAGCAAGATGGGCCTGGCATGCCGGGTGGGAACGTGGCAGGCTCTTAGAGACAGCCTTTATCTGATCTTTTTTTAAATGGCAGTTTTAGATTTACAGAAATGTCTGATGAGTTCTGCAACGCAGTTTTAACGCCCAGATTTTTTCCTTCTCTCTGCAGACGGCGCCTCATCTCTCAGAGATCTTCCTTAGAAACCCTGGAAGATATTGAGGAGAATGCCCCTCTCCGGAGGTAAGTTTTCTGTTTCATTTATGTATATGTAAACAGTACACAGTGATATCCAGAGATTAATTTTGGTTTTTTCAGTTCTTGATCTATAGAATTAAATCTAAAAGTAACCATCTGAATCCCAGGGACTATGGGACATCTCCCAGTGCCCAGCCCACCTCTGGGGGCCGTTAGACCAAGACAATGTTAAGTCCAGTTACAATTGGAACAGCCTAGTTTGCGTGGAGATCTGGGTGTTTTTCTTTCCATGACTCCTCTTCATTTTGTAAACTGCTGCTTAATGGAAGAAGAGCCTGGCTTTGTCCCAGCCTGTCCTCCAGGTGCAGTCACACGGTAGGTACAGTCCTGGACTTCATTCTCAGCAGGAGGGGCAACCAGAATTCCTCAGGAGGTGACCACAATGTCGCTCCCTGGCTAGTTGCTGGAAGCCCAATTAGGATAGTTGTGAGTGCTCTCTGGATCTGAAAGTTTCTGTTTCTTTCTCCCTCGGGATTAGAAAAGTGCTTGCAAGCTGTCTTTTTGGGTGACAGCAATTGCTGAGCTGTGCTGTGCTAGTGACTGGCAGGTTCCCCTCCTCTAACCTAGCCAGGCCCATGTGGAGGAGCGCGCACTCAGGTACTGCACCCGCTTCCATCCTCACTGCAGCCCTGAGCTGTGTGGGGCAGCGTGTGGGAGTGAGCCAGGAAGACGGGGCGCAGGGGCTTCCCAGGGACCGCAGGGCAGGCGGCAGCAGGGAGGGCCTTGGGAGCATGTGAGCTCCTGTGGACTTGCATCCGCTCCTCCTTGAACCTGCATCTGCACCCTGTGAGCCTTGGCCAGGCCAGGACTTGGGAGTGCCTTGCTCCTCCCTCTGAGCCTGGCAGGGTCCTGCTGTGGGGGAGATCCTCACCCTGGAGCTGGCTCGTTCCCTACCTGGAGCTTCACTCCCAGGCCAGAACTCATGTCCATAGGCTTGGCCTGCACGAAGAGTGGAGGACAGAGTGAGCACAGACAACCTGGGGTCAGATGGGAGGTGTTCGGCAACTGTGAATTTTGTCGCTGACATCCTCTTAAAGAGAAAGTCAGACCCAAACAGTCTGATCTCCACTTTTGGAGTCTTTTTCAAAGTGTGGGTAACCTCCAGGAGCCTCTTAGGATGCGTGGTATGTGGCTGTATGGCAAACGTGGCCTGGGCACAAGTGTTACTCTGTGAGGAGCAGTGAAGTGGGGAGAAGCCCATTTGCCTGCAGGAGTCAGACAGAAAGCTACATTGAAAGTCAAATGAGGGAGCTTGGCCTTGGTCCACAAACTCAGTGAGCGTGGAGGAGAGGTGTTCGCAGGCGCACTGAATGGCTTTGGTGTCAGAGTGAGTAACATCGCCATCTGACCAAGGTTCTCTCATTCCTGCCACAAACGGGAAAATCCATGAATAATGTTGAGAATCCCCTGGAGTTTCAAGAGGCTGCTAGAAGCCATGTCCTTGGAATAGCGTGGTCACTGTGAGCCGAAGGAAGCCAGGAGACTCAGGGTATAGGCTAGGAAGCGCTCTTCTCTCTTCAGGAATTCCCAGGCAGGGCTGTCGAGCTTCGGGATGCGCTGTCCTTGAGTCTCGAGGTGGCGAGGAGAGGCCGGAGGAGGACCTGGGCGGGCTCTGTGTTCCTGGTTGGTACGCTGTCACCCTGTGCCCTTGTCGGAATCCACCCAGACTGGTCCTCAGCCTTGTGGTGGCACAAATGAGTGCAGTAAAAGTGCATGTCGGCCTCAACTGTGACTTCCACCGGCTCTCACAGAATACTGCACTGAACCTCAAATCTTGTTACTATAAAATTTTAAGAATAAGTCAGAAATCAAGAGAGTTTTAGAAATCAAGGTCCGTGTTTATTCCATGAAGGGACCTTTTTTTGTTTTGTTTTGAGGCGGAGTCTTACTCTGTCACCCAGGCTGGAGTGCAGTGACACGATCTTGGCTCACTGCAACTTCTGCCTCCTGGTTCAAGCAATTCTCCTGCCTCAGCCTCCTGAGTAGCTGGGATTACAGGCGCACACCACTAAGCCCAGCTAATTTCATATTTAGTAAAGACAGGGTTTCATCATGTTGGTCAGGCTGGTCTCAAACTCCTGACCTCGTCATCCCCCTGCCTCGGCCTCCCCAAGTGCTGGGATTACAGGCACTGCTCCCGGCCCCTTTTTTTTTTAATTTAAAAAACGTCCTCAGCTGGGTGCATTGGCTCACATCTATAATCCTAGCACTTGGGGAGGTGGAGGTAGGAGGATCACTTAGTCCAGGAGTTAAAGACCAGCCCGGGCAAGGTAGGGAGATACCCATTTCTACAATCAATCAGCACATAAATACACAAATAAGGTTCTTATATTGGCTGAACACAGTGGCTCACACCTGTAATCCCAGCACTTTGAGAGGTTGAGACAGAAGGGTCGCTTGAGCTTAGGAGTTTGAGAGCATCCTGGGCAATGTAGTGAGATCCCATCTCCACAAAAGAAATTAACCAGGCACATAGATGTACACCTGTAGTTCCAGCTACTCAGGAAGCTGAGGCAAGAGGATCACTTGATCCCAGGAGTTTGAGACTTAAGTGAGCTATGCTCAACACTGAACTCTAGCCTGAAGTTTCTTAAAAAAGAAAACTTAAAAAAAAAAGAGAGAATTGGACCTGTCACAGTGGCTCACGCTTGTAATCCCAGCACTTTGGGAGGCTGAGGAGGGCAGATCATGAGGCCAGGAGTTCGAGACCAGCCTTACCAACATGGTGAAACCCTGTCTCTACTAAAAATACAAAAATTAGCTGGGCATGGTGGCATGTGCCTGTATTCCCAGCTACTCAGGAGGCTGAAGCAGGAGAATCACTTGAACCTGGGAGGCAGAAGTTGCAGTGAGCCGAGATTTTGCCACTGCATTCCAGCTTGGGCAACAGAGAGAGACTCTGTCTCAAAAAAAAAAGAACTTAAAGAAATGTAACTGTTCTCATTTTTACTTAGAAATTCACTTGTTCCTGGGAGTTATATTAGCATAGTGTAGAAGAAGGGACATTAGTTTTGGAGTCTGGGAACGTGAGTTCTTGGCCTGACTCTAAGTGGGTATGTACCATTGGAAATTCACTTAGTGTCTCTGGGCCCTCAGTTTTCCCATCTATAAAATGGGAAGGCCAGTTGGCTGATCGCTGAAGGCTTCTCTGGTCTGTTGAATGATAACACCAATAATGATGCTGAAGTATTTTGGGAACTGTGGGGGTAGAAGGCTATTAACCCAGCTTGCTTTTAAGCTCAGCAGAAGAACAAATGGCTCCAAGGCATCTATTAGACCTTTTGCATAATTGAGTATATCCTGTAATCAGTGCTAACAAGAAAGAGCTAATCTTTCATTAAATTAGTTTTTAATTTAATTCTATGCTAATTTAATTTTGCATCACTTAAAATGTATGTTTTTAAATGGATGTTTACATGCTGTTGCAGGCAGCTTTGAAATTAATTCATTCTTTGCTTAACCTGCTGCAGCCTGAGCACCCAGTATTCCAGTTCCTTGGCAATTGTTGCCAACACAAGTCTCTTAAAGCATTTCTTAGGTTCCCTGGTGATTTGGTTGAATGCTTAAAAGAGAAAGAAAAAAAAGCAAGACAACAAACAACTTGCTGAATGAAGGGCTAAATGAGTAAGGTGTATGTGCAGTTAGAATTGGGTGCTGCTATGGAAATAAAAGATCTTTGTTAAGTTACCCTGTTAGAAGTCTTACTTTTCTTTAGCATCATAGTTTGTTAGTGGGTTTCCTGTATCTACCTGGAGCTCCAAGAACTGAGCATGCATCATGAGAGGACTTGGACTGAGGAATTTTGCACCTACCTGGTGGTTACCTAATGTCCAAAAATAAAGAGTTAAGCCATCTCTACTAGGTATCAAGAAAAACCTCTGTTTGTTTGTAGCAAATGTGGCTGGCATCGGCACCTGCCCTGGTTTTCCAGTCTGTCTGGGTGGATGGATGCGGGTGGCCACAGCTGTTAAAGTGATCACAGCCCCACTTTCTTCCTTTGCTGGCGCAGACAGCCACCTGTGGCCCTTTTGTGGATTTCTACTTCCAGCAGAAGACCAAGGAATCCAGGGCCCCTCTTTCAGGGAGCAGCTCAGGCCGTCCCTCCTCTGTGCTGGCGTCGGTCCCAGCTTCCTGCAGCTGGGAGGTGGGAGGAAGGCGCCCGGGTTTGCTGAGGTGGCAGGATCTGCGAGCTGCCTGAACCCGCGCGCTGTCTAGCTCTTGGCCTGCTGCCCTCAGATTGGCTAGCCCAGGAAGCTCGGCTCCTGGGAAAGGAAGCCGGGGGAAGCGGTATGAGGGTGCTTCCAGAAACCACTTCATGCTTTCAGGGATTCTCCTCTTAACAGTAACGCCATGTTTCAAGAACCTTCTTTGTGTGTGTATGACAGGTGGGAACTTTTGAGTGGCCCTCAGATTCGAGCAGTCATTCTGGAGGAAGAAATGAGGCCGCTTGGGGTTCTGGATCTGCTCCCAGAGAACAAAAGGCAGAGTGAGGCTCTGTCTCCTTGAACCTTGAGCCAATTAAATCTGTGTTTAGTGGGCCAGGCACAGTGGCTCATGCCTATAACCCCAGCACTTTGGGAGGCTGAGGTGGGAGGATTGCTTGAGCCCAGGAGTTTGAGGCTGCAGTGAGCTCTGGAGGCACCACTGCATTCCAGCCTGGGCAACAGAGCAAGACCTTGTCTTTATTTTAAAAAAAAAAATCTGGGTTTGGAGGCCTGGAGTTGGGACGGAGAGTGTCAGTGCCATCCCCACTTTAACCTTCCTGAAGGCCACAGTAGGCATCTACTAAATGCCTTCAAGTAGGGGTCTACAAACCTTTAAAAGGACCTCCTTTTTTTTTTTTTTAAACAGAATCTTACTTTGTCGCCCAGGCTGGAGTGCTGTGCTGCAGTCTCGGCTCACTGCAACCTCTGCCTCCCAAGTTCAAGTGATTCTCCTGTCTCAGCCTCCAGATAAGCTGAGATTACAAGCACCTGTTACCATGCCAGGCTAATTTTTGTATTTTTAGTAGAGACGGGATTTTATCATGTTGGCCAGGCTGGTTTCGAACCCCTGACTTTAGTTGATGTGCCCACCTTGGGCTCCCAAAGTGCTGCATTTAAGTGAGCGACCACGCCTGGCCCAGAATCTTTCTTTAGAGTCAAGAATCCGGTCACAGACACCCATGTCCCATGGCAGGAACTGACTTCTGTGACCCAGGTCAGAAAAGTTTTTGGTAGCGAAACCCAAAATCGAAAAGTCACAGCCCCTTTTGTCTAGAATAAACATGACACTCTTGTTTGTTGAACATTTTGCTTTTCTGTCATTGTGATTGTGGTTTTGTAACTTAGAATTTGCCGGGTGAAAACACTACACACAAATAAGATCTCCTTGGCCTGTGGTCCGTTCTGCCAGTCCTATAGTACAGGCAAATGTTGAATACTCTAGCAAAATAAAAATTAAAAAAAACTTGAATCCAAGCCATTTTAGTTCAACAAATGTTTATTTAAAATTTACCTTATAAAAAAAAACAAAACAAAACAGCAACTAGCCAGGTCTCTGCTTTTTCATTCAGTGTAAATTTGTGACTTCCCAGGCATAGCAGGTCAAGTTGAAACTTGAGGCAGATGTCCAGGTAATTCAGGCCAAAATCTTGTTATAGAAGAAAAGTGATTCAGGCTTGTTTTTGAACTGAATTTTCCAGTGTTTTCTTACCCCCTTTAAATCCTTTAAATGTACAGTTTTGCTTCCCTTTACCTGTGTTGATATGAGCGGATTCCTTTTTTTTTTTTTTTTTTTGAGATGGCGTCTCTCTCCCATTGTGCAGGCTGTAGGGCAGTGATAAATCTCGGCTCACTGCAACTTCCACCTCCCAGATTCAAGTGATTCTCCTTTCTCAGCCTCCCGAGTAGCTGGATTACAGGCATACACAACACCACGCCTGGCCAATTTTTGTATTTTTAGTAGAGACAAGATTTCGCCATGTTGGCCAGGCGGGTCTCGAACTCCTGACCTCAGGTGATCCACCCGCTTCGACCTCCCAAAGTACTAGTATTACAGGCATAAGCCACTGCGCCTGGCCTGGGAGGATTCTTTTTAAGATAGCAAAAAAAAAAAGTGTTTTGGAACTTTGTTTGTTTTTTTTTGTTTTGTTTTGTTTTTTTTTTAATGCAGGGGACAATAGTCTTGATTTGCTGGCTTTTTAGAGACCCATATAAAATAATATCAGTATTATCAAGGAAGTTGTCTGTCATTGGGTTTTTGTTTTATTTTTTTAAGCTTCCTTGCTTCCAGCTGCATTGTTTTCATTATCCCCGAAGACTTCAGCCTGCTCTGGGGTGACTCAAGCCATTTGTCTGGTCCTTCCTGTCTTTGTGTGGAGATGTCTCATCTGTCCAGTAGGCAACTGACTGTGTTTTTGAAATGACTTTATTTTTCAGATGTCGAACTCTCTCAGGTTCGCCCAGACCAAAGAATTTTAAGAAGATCCATTTTATCAAGAACATGCGGCAACACGATACCAGGAACGGCAGGTACTATACTCACACTGAAGCCGCCGTCAGTGCCAGCGGGTGGGCACAGGGACGAGAGGAGGGGACAGCTTTAGTGGCCAAAACTCAGCAAAGCCAAGCCCACACTTCTAAGATGGGCAGGATCTCATGGAACCTTCCCCGACGGTTTCCACACCACTCACACCAGAATCACCAAAAGGAAATCTGTAGAGAATAATGAATGCTCCCTAAGGTGAAGTGAGATATTTAGATCAGAAACAAACTGAGTTTTTCAGAGCACACGAAAGGACTTTTATAGAAACCTTTGAACAGAAAGACAGTTGAGTTTTTTTTTTTGTGTGGAGGGGTTCTTGTTTGTTTTTCTGTTTGTTTTTCACCACTGTGTGCTCTAGACAATAAATGCCCTCCCAGGTCTGCGCCTGAACTTAGTTGGGTCCTGGCTTTGACTCTCTTTAGGAGAGTAGAATCAGGACTTCACTGGCAGATTCTTCCTCGGTGCTGATCCGATTCCTGGGCCTGCCAACATCTGGATTATGTGTTTCTCCAGCTCTTCAGTTGCTCGTTTGGGAGCACCATTAAATAAAACTGTTTGAAATTTGTATAACCGTGATATTAAAACCTTCCAGACAACAGGTAGATCAGAATCTCCAGTGCCAGCATGCTCATGATTGAATAGCCAAGTCCATTCATCTCAGCCCCAGAGGTACGTGGGGACAGAGTCCAAGACCTCTGAGGTCCCTGATGCTCTGTAACCCTTGGGGGCAGTTGCTCCCCACTGACTTGAATAGGTGAATTAGAGACGCCATCCAGAGCTGAGGTCCGGCTGCAGAGACTCTCTCGTTTGATCTTCTAATTTATAGAAGACCATATGGGCCCCACTAATACTCTCTAATCCGTACAAAATGAAAATTGCTAAAAAGTCTTTTAGTTAGACTCATTAAGGCCCAGCATGACTGTAAGCCGGTGTGTAAAATACCCTGCACAGCCTGTATGATAACACACAACAATTACAGTTTTTACAGGCTTGTTGTCTTGAAGTTTATGCCTGTTTTTAAAGCCTTATAAGGACAGGGAACATTATTTCATAACAATTGCAGTGGTTTCAGAATAGCAAAACTGAGCTTTCCAAATGATTTTTACATCGTCAGTATATGTTCATATTTTAAGTACAGTGCTTTTAGTTTAAATTTACCGAGTTGTTATTTGTGAAATCGAACATTCTGAATTTTTCTTTCTCTCACCCTTATTTTCGCTGATACTTACAAATTGTTGTGCTTTATTTAACCACGGCTGTTGTCTTCTTTTGAGGCTTTTACTTACAGAATACAGAGCTTACTCATGCCATTTTAGAATAATTATTTATCGTTGATTTACATTTGTGTTTTTGTTCATGATCTCTTTAACCATAAAATAAATGCAGAAGACCTTTAATTTCTCAATGAAATCAATGACAAAGCCAAAGGAATGGGTCAAGCTAATAGTGTTCTACCTCTGATGCTAGCTGTCAGGACACAAAGTCAGATAATTACCCCAGCATGGTTAGGCAGTGAGAGGATGCAGTTCATAAAAGACTGGGATTAATGAGATTTCCGAAGAACATTACGGAGCCACCTTCCCCAGCACCCTCTTGGCCTAGGAGAACATAACACAGCTCGCAATTGCTGGCAGTTTTGCTGGGGAGTTTTCAAGGGGAGCCAAGAAGATTCTTAGCTTATCTGAACATCTGAGAATTGGAATTTAGGGCAGGAAAGAGAGCTCTAAGGTCTATGTGGGAACTGCAGGCTGTGGGCTGAGGCAATGGCTGGGCATATGCCCAGGTGAGAGCTGGTTTTCCTCTGCAAAGGGCAGATGAAAGGGCTGGCAGGAGGGGCTGGCCCTCCCACTTGAGGTTTATTAGCAAGGAGGGATTGTCCTTAGATAGATGAAAGCGAGAGCCTGGGAGGAAGCCAGGAAGAAAATACGATTTTAAGGTGACAGAAGGAAATTATAGTCAAGAGCTAATGAATGGGAGGATGTGGCCCAGCCTTTCGAGAGAGGAATGCAGACGGAAGCTCTGCCCCACAGCAGCTGGGCAGCACTAGCAGAATCTCCTGCTGGAGGCAGCAGGGGCACTGGGTGAGCTCAGTTCCTAAAATGATGAGTAGGAGGGGTCCTGGTTGTGATCTCAGAGGAAGGGACCCCCGCATGCTGGTTTCGGGGTCTCCCATCCCTTCATCTCAGGAAAGGGACGTGAGTGTGCGGCACCTGCACAGTCCCCAAGGACCTTGCAGGCCCCCTCCCAGCCTGTGCAGTCACAGTCACATCTGCGCATCGGGCTGTCTTCAGCTCCTGAGTCTCCTTGGGGCCCCTGACGAGCACAGCCCAGCCTCTCAGTCTGCAGGCCAAAGCTGCGGCTCATTTGCTCTTCTGGCCCGGAAATCCCTGGCATGGAGGCTCCCATGTCCCCAGATCTACTGACCGTGTGATAGAGGCCCCAGTACTGAGGAGGATTTGTATTTCTTCTCTCAGCAAAGACCAGAGTGCAGCTCAAGAAATGAGCAGGGAGTCTCTGTTGTGAGACTCAGGTCTGACCTAACCAAGGGTTTCCAGCACATTTTGAGACAGAAAGGGGAAAACATGCTTTTAAAACTGAGAACCAGATATAATAAAAGACAATACTTGTGGCATTGAAAAAACAAAACAACTCAAGTATACCTCATCATCAGTATCTGAGTAGCTGCTTAGAAATAAACTTTGGGGGCCTGAGACGGCTCCATGGTCCTCCTGTGACACTGGACAACAAATCCCAGCTGGCATGCAAAGTGGAAGTGAGCGCCTTCAGCAGAAGCACATGGTTGTGATGGAGGATGGAGTTTGCCTTCTGTTAAAACTCTGTTCATCCGTCTGGCATCTGAATTCGTGAGGCTGGCATCGGGACTTTCTAGAGAGCTTCGTGTGCGCTTACAGTGAGGAGAAGCCAAGCTGAGGCTGCTTTGGGGTCATGCTGCATATCGCTGCGCCAGATGGAGGCTAAGAAGGTCAGTTCCCGACAGATCGCAGACCAGGCCAGATGGAGCGGAGGGAACATCCGTGCCGCTGCTAGGACCAGAGCGCGACAGGAGCTCTTGGCTGGCCCCGCTGGTGTTTCATCTCCTAGCAGGTAGGGGAAGCCATGAGGGAAGCTGCTCTCAGTTCCAAATCTTCCTTAACACAAAAGGCAGGCCAGACCTCAGAGCCTGGAGGAAAGTCATGTTGGATTTCATAGCTGGAAAAGAAAGCAGTGCTTCACTGGATTTTAGGAGCATGGTCACACAAAGTTTAGACTAAGAAGCAGATTCTTCTGGCTTGGACCATATTTCTAGAAGAGATGATACGGTGATAATAGATGTCTTGATTGAGTGCTTGCTGGATGCTAGGCTCTAAGTGTTTAACATGCTTTGTTTCAGGCTGGGCAGAATGGCTCATGCCTATAATCCCAGGACTTTGGGAGGCTAAGTCAACCGGATCGCTTGAGCTCAGAAGTTCAAGGCCAGCATGAGCAGCATGGTGAAACCCTGTCTCTACAAAAATTACAAAAATTAACCAGTGCATGGTGGCACTCGACTGTAGTCCTAGCTATTGGGGAGGCTGAGGTGGGAGGATTGCTTGAGTCCAAGGGATGGAGGCTGCAGTGAGCTGAGATCACGCCACTATACTCCAGCCTGGGCAACAGAGCAAGACCCTGTATGAAAAACAAACAAACAAAAACCACCACCAAAACCCCAAAATACAAACATGCTTTGTTTCATTAATTCAAAATTCAGTAGGTATTCGTCAAATAAATGAGTAGAGATACCTTTTCAATGAGTTTGTCTTCAGGACTAGATCTCGAGGAATGGAAAGAATTTAGAAATAATCCTTGAAACAGCCTTCTGAGTGGGGCATTACTGCCCATGGCAGGCAGAGTAACGGCCCTCAGAGGTGTCCACATCCCATCCCTGGGACCTGTGACTGTGTTAGGTTACATGGCAAAGGGGAACTAAGGCACAAATGAGCTGACCTTTACATGGGAGTTTACCCCAGATTATTCAGGTGGTCCCAGTCTAACTACAGAGCCCTTAAAAGTAGAAGAAAGGGGCAGGATTTTGGGTGTCAGAGTTAATGCAATAGGAGAAAGACTCCTCCGGCTTTGCTGGCTTTGAAGCTGAAGGATGGAGCAATAAACCAAGAAGTGCAAGCAGCCGCTAAGAGTCTGGAAAAGGCAAGAAAGCCAATTCGCCCTGCAGTCTCCCGTGAGAACCAGCTCTGCTAACACCTCGATTTTAGCTCCATGAGTCCCATTTCCAAGTCAGAGCTCCAGAATTGTAAGATAATATGTGTGTGTTGTTTTACGCCACTGACTTTGTGGCAATTTGTTCTGCAGCTGTAAGAAACTAAAGCACTCCTGATCCCAGTTTACAGAGGAGGAAACTGGAGCACACGGCTAGAGAGTGGGAAGTAGAATTCACATCCAGCCATCAGATTGCTGATTCTTCGTTGACGAGAATGATGGGAGTTAAAATCCATATGCAGTAAGACAGTTTTTAAGAAAATTGACAGAATTTGAGAAAATTCTCCCTTGCATTCTGAGTTTTAAAAAGTCATTTGCTAAAGACCAAGGGGTAATTTTTAAAATGGCTTAAGCAAATTTGCAAGAGTGGGGTGAGGGAGACTAATGTCTGGATGAACCAAAGATTGTTAATAAAAAAAAAAAATTGCAACTGTCATACACTGCTGATGGAATATAAAATGGTAGGCGCTGTGGGGAAGTTTGGTGGCTCTTCGAAAAGTCAAACAAAATTACCATACAATTAATTAATTGCTAGTTGTAATTAATTACCCAGCAATTAGTTGCTAGTTGTACACCCAAAAGAATTGAAATAGGTATTCAAACAGATATTTATAGACAAATGCAGTGTTATTCGCAATAACAGTGTTATTTCGCCAAAAGGTGAAAACAACTCCAGTGTCTCATCAGCAGATGCATGGATAGACCATGTGCTGTATCCATACAGTGGAATAATATTCAGCCATGAAAAGGAATGATGTACTGATATATGCCACAATGCGGATGAACCTTGAAAATAAGCCGAGTGAGATGAGCCAGTCACAAAAGGTCAAATGTCATATGACTCCATTTATATGAAATATCCAGAATAGTCCATAGAGACAGAAAGTAGGTAAGAGGTTTCCAGGGGTTAGGGCAAGAGGGAATTATTGCTTACTGAGTACAGATTTTCTATGGGGGTGATGGAAATGTTTTGAAAATACATAGTGATGATGGTTTCCCAACATTGTGCATGTACTTAATGACACTGAATTGCACACTAAGTGGCATTTTATGTTTTTATATGTGTGCATGTATATATATGGATTTATATATATATTTATATATATTTACATGTAAATATATGTATTTATATATATATATATATTTTTTCCCCCTAACAATAAAATAAAACACCGGTAATATCCATAGGCTGCTACTATCAAGACCATGTTCAGAAGCGGAAGGGAAAGAATGGCAGACTTCTTGGGGTGATGGTATGGGGTCAGCAGGTGTCAGCTGCTGGCCTGCTTTTAGCTTCCTTACCAAGTAGAACTAGAGGAAGTGTAGACTCTAAACAAAGCCACATGCCAGTCATACAGTAGGCACTCGGCAAGTGTTTGTTGAATAAAAGAGGCCTCGTAAGTGAATTTTAGTCACCAGGACTAGATCCTGGAGAATGGAAAGAATTTGGAAATACAAATGATTTTTAAAGTGCCATGGAGAATGAATGAAATTCTATGTCTGATGTAAGGCAAAGTTACCTTAAAGTGGAAAAAAAAAGCACGAGGGTGATGGGAGGGGTTGATTCTAATAATCATGGACTGGCGAGCCTAGAGCTGATGGTGAGCAAAGTTTGAGAACAGATGGTTTGTGTGGAGGTTGCTAGCAGTCAACATGAGTTCACTAAGAAAAAGTCATGTTGCTTCAGCTTTGATTCCTCATTGATGGAATAACTTGGTTAGTAAAGTGAGGAACTGCCATGGACATTACATTTCTAGATTGCAGCAAAACGTCAGGCTATTCCTCACTATTGCACGTCCCAATGGATAGAGCGGTGAGAAGGGCTGGGTGATAGTGAAGCTGGAGTTTCTGCAGGTGGCTGAAATTTGTCAGTGACCATTAGCAGCCTGAGGGCAAGTTTGAGTAGAACAGCAAGTGGTATTCCCACCAGCATTTTCTCCTGCAGTGCAGACCAGTGATTGGAGTAAAAGCCCAGAAGCCTCGTTGTCAGCCATGTGGAAAACTAAAAGCAGGGAGAGCAGAAGCAGGAAGTAGCATCACAGATAAGAACCACGATCCAGATACTTCATTCTCTGGAAATGCCAGAGCTAGTCCACCGAGATTAAACTGAGCAAGGATAAATGTAATTCAGGTGGACTATTGATCATAGCACAGAATAGAGACTTTTTAGTGCACGTGAAAAATATCTTGGCATTTAGAAGGACAGCGTGTTCCACCCCAGGCTAACAATGCAATGCCAATACAGAGGGAGCTAATTCAGCTTGTCCTGATGGAAGGCTAGTATCACTGAAGACTGGTGTCGCCTTTGCACCCACCCAGGACAGGTCTGATCTGTGGCGTTGCCATCAGTGTGCATGTCATGTCATAGGAAGCTAGATGTGTATTAGGATGGTCCCCCGGCAGTGGACTCTGTGGAAGGAGTCGTGATGAACCTTGAAAATAAGCCGAGTGAAGTGAGCCAGTCACAAAAGGTTAAATGTCATGTGATTCCATTTGTATGAAATATCCAGAATAGTCCATAGAGAGAAAGTAGATAAGAGGTTACCAGGGGTTAGGGGAAGAGGGAATTATTGCTTAATGACTATGCACATAGAAGATGCCCAATGATACCCTATTGGGATGTATCTGTGAATAAAACAGGATACATCCCAATAGGGAGGGAAGTGATGATAAACGTGCACAGGTGAAAGATGAGATGATGTGCCATGGAGAGAGACAGAGGCAGCCGGGGGTGGGGAAGGGCACGCCGGGGTGATGGGGAGACCTGGGAATGGAGGGGTGAAGGAGGTGAGGGAGCCAGCCTTGGGGCTTTCCCAGTGGTGAAGAGCGCTCGCCCTGAAGGAACAGCAATCGTGGAGACACTGAGGCGGAACGTCCAGGGTGTGTTTGAGGAACTGGAGGAAAGCCGGCAGTGGTGGAGCTGAGCGAGAGCAAGGCCGGAAAGCAAGATGAGCTCCGCGAAGCCGGTGGTGACCGAGGAGGTCCGTCTGGTTGTGAGCAAGGTGGGAACCACGCAGCGTGCAGAGCAGAGGTGCGAGTGATCCGACTCGCCTTGGAACGTGGTCATTCTGGGTGATCCAAAGTCAGGAGTCGGCATTGCACTTCGTTTTGGTAACCTTATCTTTTCTATCGAAAATTAGAGGGTGGGTGGGTATTATCTTCTAAAAGAGTTCATTTTGATACGAAGTTCAAAAGCAACTCAAGATCTTTTTGAAAAACTGGCCACAAATATATGAGGAAGCCATTTGTCAAGGAAGAGAGGTGGCTGGCGGCCTCTGCCACAGCGTCTGGAGTGGGCCTTTGAACCCCCGGTTGAGGAGGGCAGTTGGCAAGTGGAAGCTGCTGCTTATTGTAAGAGGAGAGCTGGTCACCATGGGCTCTAACCTGCATCTTCACTGAGAACCCTACTGTGTGCTGCAGAGCACAAGCTAAACAGAAGTGAAGACAAATCTCAGTTCCCAGCCATTAGATACACCTTGAAGATGACAAACAATTACACAGCCTTGCTTATGGCTGGCCAGGAAGGACTGACTCATCAGAAGGACAGTGGGGATTCTGAGCATAAGGACTGGAGACACCCAGTGGCTTTTGTGACATTTATGCCTAGTGACCCTCTCGGTGCTCCCAGTTCTTGAGAGTCATGAACTTGTGTCTTGAAGAGTGATAGAGCCCTTGTTTCACGTGGGCATCTCGTCCCTCTGTCACGTGGCTGTGTGCGCTTTTACTGGGTGTCCTTTTGAAGTCATCTGGGTGTTGAGTGTTGACATAGCACGCAGGGATGGTTTCACATGCTCTGGAAGTGCCGCCTCCTGGGTCTGCTTCGATAATCCTCTCATTGTGAACAGGTAGAGGAATATCCCCGGGAGTGAGTTGACTCAGTTATCTCCTCCCTTGGGAGGAATTTTGAAAGAGATGTAAAAGGATTTGAGATGGGAGTGGATACAAGAACTGAGCCAGAGTGTTTTTTCTTTAAAGCATGAACTCAGTAGGACGACGTTAAAAAAAAAGATGTAAAAGGCTTCGGCACCCTTTACCTGCTTTTTAAAGGGAGGTGGTGAAAGTACAGTGACTGAAGTCAAGCTGGGGCCTTTCCTTGTCGCACCAAAACATTTTGGAGGGAAAAAGGGGTTGGGTCATAACTAAATTAAGACCTTGTTTGTGATCTCATCAGTTCCAAGCTGTCAGCCTAATTTAGTTTGAAAAATAACTTGGAGGAAGTGGCATCTTTCAAAAAATAAAACGGCTCGTTACCAGCCCTAGACTGGCCTTTTTGAAAGAAGAAAAATGTCATTGCTTTTTCTCCCTGAATTGAATCCATCCAGTTTGACAGAAGTCAAGCATCTTCTGTGTGTCAAACAACACTGACCCTTTCCTGAGCAGGCTACTTTTTCCTCTGGGAGATTGTGTTTTTTGTGAAAAGGCTAGCACCTGCCATCCCTCAGTGGCAGAAGGCGGCAGGAAGCATCTTTATTCTTATCGTCATCGGTGTTTATGATGAGTTCTTAACAAAACCCCAGTCTAGGGGGACAGGGACGGGACTGCCTGAAGAAGCCTCCAGGACTCCCCAGACCTCACCGGGGCTCTGGTTCTAGGCTCTTCCTTCACTGAAATGGCCCCCAGAGCTGCTCCCAAGTCTGATGGACCATTGCATTGCCTTGGCTTTATTCTCCTAGCACTAAGTGGCGGGATGGAGGAGAGGAGCTGGCATGCAGGGCAGTCACTCAGCAACAAGAATTCTGCTGCCCAGTTCCCAGTGGTGTGCTGGGTCACACATGCACCCGGTTTTATTATGTATGCCTCTTTAAACAGCATGGAGGTGAGGCTGGCTTCTTCTATAGTGCTGCACGAGGCTTTTGAGAGAAATGATTTTCAATCAAAAGCAGCTGTGCTCAGTGCCGCACGCTTGGGTACATGTTTGCGGCTGAAAAGCTTGCAGCCTGCGGGTACTTGTTGCTGCATTTCCACCAGTTTGATTTGAAGAAATAAAAGCAGTCATAGAGGAAAGATAGAAGGGTTGGAAATCATTTCCGATTGGACAGAACCTTCCCTTGGTGGTTATATTAGTCTGTTCTCACACTGCTGATAAAGACACACCTGAGATGGAGTAATTTATAAAGAAAAAGAGATTTAATGGATTCACAGTTCCACAGGGCTGGGGAGGCCTCACAATCATGTCAGAAGGCAAAGGCACATCTTACATAGCGTCAGGCAAGAGAGAATGACAGCTAAGCAAAAGGGGTTTCCCGTTATAAAACTATTGGATCTCATGAGACTTATTCACCACCATGAGAACAGTATTGGGGAAACCACCCCATGATTGAATTATCTCCCACCAGGTCCCTCCCACAACACATGAGAATTATGGGAGCTACAGTTCAAGATGAGATTTGGGTGGGGACACAGCCAAACCGTATCGGTGGTTCTGTTTTAATCTTTTGCTTGGCCTGGGATCCCAGAGGAGACGTCAGTTCTTGGTCTCCACCATTGGTTTGCAGCACTTTGAGAAGAAAACAGTAATTGCAGCTAGCGGATGACTGTTGGACCACAGTTCAGGATGCAGCTACCGGGCTGTTCTGGCTGAGCAGGAGGGGAGGAGATCCCAGAAGGACTTCCTGACTTCTTTTTTTTTTTATTTGAGATGTTGTCTCCCTCTGTCACCCAGGCTGGAGTACAGTGGCATGATCTTGGCTCACTGCAACCTCCGTCTTCTGGGTTCAAGTGATTCTCCTGCTTCAGCCTCCCCAGTAGCTGGGATTACAGGCGCCTGCCACCATGCCCAGCTGATTTTTGTATTTCTAGTAGAGATGGAGTTTCACCATGTTGGCCAGGCTGGTCTTGAATTCCTGACCTCAGGTGATCCTCCCAGCTTGGCCTCCCAAAGTGGGATCACAGGCTTGAGCTGCCGTACCTGGCTGGACATTCTCATTTCTGTGACACCAAACTCTTCTTGTTTTCCCCTTACTTTAGCCTCCAAAATTCCTGTGTTGAGGGCCTAACTCCCCGTACCTCAGAATGTGACTTTATTTGAAACAGAGTCATAGTAGATATAATTCACTAAGATGAGGTTACACTGGAGTAGGGCGGGCCCTAATCAATATGACTGATATCCTTATAGAAAGAGGAAATTGCAGTCAGGCGTCATGGCTCATGTCTATATTCCCAGCAATTCGGGAGGCTGAGGTGGGTGGATCACTTGAGCCCAGGAGTTTAAGGCAGCAGAGAGCTAAGATCATGCCACTGCCCTCCAGTCTGAGTGACAGAGCATAAGCCCCAGTCTCTTAAAGAAAGGGAGAACTGGCTGGACGCAGTGGCTTACACCTGTAATCCCAGCACTTTGGGAGGCTGAGGTGGGTGAATCATGAGGTCAGGAGTTTGAGACCAGCCTGGCCAACATGGTGAAACCCTGCCTCTACTAAAAATGCAAAAAAAATTAGCCAGGTATGGTGGCAGGCACCTGTAATCCCAGCTACTCAGGAGGCTGAGGCAGGAGAATCGCTTGAACCCGGGAGGCAGAGGTTGCAGTGAGCTGAGATCGTGCCACGATACTGTAGCCTGGATGAGAGAGCGAGACTCCGTCTAAGAAAAAAAAGGAAAGAAAGGGAGAACTGGGGCACAGACAGAGGCCTATGGGGAGAATGCTGTGTGCAGATTGGAGTGAAGCTGCCACAAGCCATGGAGCCACCAGTAGCCAGGAGACAGGCCTGGAGCAGACCCTTCCCCAGTGCCTTCAGAATGGATCATGGGCCTGCCAACACCTCGATCTTGGACTTCTGGCCTCCAGAACTGTGAGACAATACATTTCCGTTGTTTAAGCCACCCAGTTTGTGGTGCTCTGACTTGGTGAGCTTTGCTGCCCAGCTGATGATGCCTGCCTTCCTCACTGCCCACCTTCCTCCCAGCCCATCCCAGCCTTTCCTCACTCCTCACCCCACTCTACTCCTGTCAGTGCTCCTCCATGCCGTGGCTGTGATCCCCACCTTCAGCTGGGGAATCCCGAGCCCTGACTTCCTCACAGGGCTCAGGAGGCCTTTTTCCAGCTGGCTTCACAGTTTGACTACTGCTTCTCTTCCATGTCAGCCTCAGCTA
Organism: Sapajus apella; assembly: GCF_009761245.1. Lineage (NCBI taxonomy): Eukaryota > Metazoa > Chordata > Mammalia > Primates > Cebidae > Sapajus > Sapajus apella. The sequence goes on along the minus strand of NW_022436969.1, from coordinate 8,441,700 downwards.
TGCTGAATTATTCTCAGTAATCACTTGGTTAGGGGAAAAGGTTAGTAAATGCCGAAGGAAATGCCCACAGAAATCTGCACAGCTTAGATGTCATGCTTAGACATCCTGCTCGCATCATGGTCCATTCTGCAGCTTTTCGTGCCATGCCTTTCCTTTGTGTGGGGGTCCACAGATCAGAGTGTCTGTGGCATCAACTTCCTTATGTCCTCCTTGTCCCCACCTATTCCTGGGATGTCCACATTGGACTTCTCGAAAGTGGCCCAAGAATCTAAGTGCAAAATCTGTTTGGATTTTTACAATTTTTTTCCTAATCTTTTATAGTCTTGCTCACACCTATTTCAACTGCAATTTTTTTTTCAGTGACTTGCCTTGTATGATTATTTTTTAAAGCACCCGGTATTAAACAAAAATTGAGACAGCATTTCTCTTTATTTTCCACATTCTTTAGAGTTTGTGCACACTTTTTTATTTTTTTTTATTTTTTTGAGACAAGGTCTTTCTCTGTCACCCAGGAATGCAGTGGCACAATCATAGCCCACTGCAGACTAGAATCCTGGGCTCAAGCAAGCCTCCCACCTCAGCCTCTTAAGTAGCTGGGACTACAGGTGTGTGCCACCACACCCAGCTAATTTTTTGATTTTTAATAGAAACGGGGTCTCTATGTTGCCCAGGCTGGTCTTGAACTCCTGAGTTCAAGTGATCTCCCACCTCGGCTTCCCAAAGTTCTGGGATTACAGGTGTGAGGCATTTCCTTCGGCATTTACTAATCTTTTCTCCGAAGAAGTGCACAGTCTTTAATAAACAAGTGTAAATATAAATAATAATACAACTGACATAAACAGGATTGGCCCATATGTAAGTGACTCTTAGTAAGTGTACAACTTGGTGGGGATTGGTGGCGAACAGCCTGCCAGCCTGAGGTTTGCGTGTGTCAGGGGTGTCAGTCAAAGGGGTGTACAGAGGGAAGTGGAAACGCTGGTGAGTCAGGCATGTGAGGTCTGTGAACTTTTCTTATTCGCTCAGTTCCTTGAATAGGCTGAATGTGCTTTCTCCCAAACTTGATGCATGCCAGTTTTCCCGCCAGCATATCTTCTCACTGTAGATTGCTTGTCACTTATCCCTGTGGTCTCAGCTTAGTTATCAGCTGCTCCAGGAAGCCCACCTTGCCTCCTTTAAGGGGGATTATTCTTCCTGTGTGCTTAGTACACCCCCGACTTCCCATCAGAGAACTTATACCTCTGCCTGGATGTATCCCCCAACCACCCCTAAGCTTTGCAAGGAGGGAGCTCTTAGCCGGGCCATTCATCGTCAGATCCCAGGCACCTAGTACAATGTCTGGCATGGAGTAAGTGCTCAGAAAATATTTGTGTAAGGGAAAGGGGAGGAAAGGAAGATTATATAACTTGTTTATCAGAAATTTGCCACTCCCTAGATTGTAGGATAAGGGTGCCCCCTTAGCAGATGGCAGGGCCTGTCCTGGCTGCATCCTGCAGTGATCTTAGTGGCCATGGAAGTCAGTGGTGGAGGTGGCAGTGACAGTCATGAAGAGAAGACTAATGCCTCCACCGGGAACAGCACCACCACGTGCTATTTGTGGGCAGCTTAGCACAGATCCTCAGATATATCAGAACATTTAACTCATGCCCCCAGTTCGCTGGCTCCAGACGCCCTATGCAACTCCCCACTTCCCAGGGCTAAGCCTGCTTCCCTTCCTCCTGTTCCTACCTGTTGGAATCCCACACTGCCTCCTCCTCTGCCACCCCCAGCACTCTCAGGCTTCTTGTTCTAGCGCCCTCTTGTTCACGGGGCCCCTTTTCTTCCCAGCTCCTGCCCTGGAATAGCGTCTCCTTCCCACTCCAGGTAGAAAGGAACAGATCGCTCTGTGAAGAGTGTTCTTGGGGCCCCTACCAACTCTCCGCTTTGCCCTTGTACTCAAATGAGGCACATCCAACAGTGAGGGGAGTCGTTCCTAAGGAGGAAAAGCATCCCCCCAATAGCTCATGAGCATTTAAATAGAGTAAACAAGAACATTTTGTTGTTGATGGTGGTGTTTTCATTCAACTCTCATTATACCATTGCCAGCCCTTCAGAAGAGACGGAAAGGGGTCAAGTCCTCTTCTTCCAGCTTTTAATGAAGTATTGTGAGAGGAGGAAGGAACGGCTGTGGGAAAAGGGGGCAGAGAGGAGCTGGGAAGAGAACGGGTTTTCCAGATTTCATAATATTCATTTGTCTCCTGACATTGGTCTTCACGGCTTCACTGTTTCTGTGCATAGCGCTCATAGTGTGGGGTGCAGAGGACCTGCTGAGCCGGGATGTGTGGCCCAGAGCCACGCCAAGGAGAGCTATGTCCCTTTCCAGGGCTACCCTACAAGGTACCACAAACTGGGTGATTAAGACAGCAACAAGGGGTTCTCTCCCTGTTCTGGAGACTCATGCTCCCTCTGAGCTCCAGGGGAAGAAGAATCAGCTCTCAACTCTTCCCAGCTTCTGGTGGTGCCGGCAGGCCGTGGTGTCCTTGGCTTATAGCTGCATTGCTCCCGTCTCTGTCTACGCCGTCGCGTGAGCTTCTTCCCTCCGTGCGTGTCTAGGTGTCTCCAAATCTCTTGCCCCTTGTAAGGACACCAGTCATTGGATTGAAGGCCCTCTCTGACCCAGCAGGACCTCATCCTCACTTGATAACATCTACAAAGATGCTGCAGCACTACCTCCTTATCCACAGTCAGCCACATGGTATGAAAATATTAAATGGAAAATTCCAGAAACAATTCATGAGTGCTCACTTGCATGCCATTCTGAGTAGCATGGCGAAATCTCTCACCATCCCACTCTGTCTGATCTGGCACGTGAGTCAGCCCTTGGTCCAGCGTATCTACATTGTCTCGCTACCTGCCCTATATGATGTGATTGCGAAGGAAAAAGCACAGTAAATACAGGCTTCAGTGCTGTCCGGGGTTTCAGACATCCCCCGGGGGTTTTGGAACACATCCCTTGTGGATAAAGGGGGACTACTATATTTACAAATAAGGCCACAATCACAGGTACTGGGTCTTAGGGTTTCAACATGTCATTTGGGGAGCACAGTTAAACCTACAACATCAGCTTTTTAGGCGTATTCCATCTTGCTTCCTGGGCGTGGAGGGAAAGAACCACAGAATTTCTGCATGTGTGCCTGGTGCCTAATGCAGACCCCTGGGCTGCAGACACCGCTGGGCTGTGTTTGGGCATCACCATGCTCACCCCCATCCTCCATTACTACAGATGTGATTTTCTTTCCTCTGTGATTTTCAACTCCTCTTGGAGTTGGTTGCTTGTTTTTATATCCTTAAGAGAATATTCCTGTGTAATGGAACATTTCACCTGGAAGAAATGAGACCTCACAACCAATAGAGGCTCCCCAGCGGGCTGGAAATGGAACAACGCTCTGGTTTTTTGGCAAAAGAGGAAATACTTGAAGGTCCTGGCGGGTGAGAAACATTGCCTTTTTAGACATCACCAGTGCCAGGCTGAGGGGGTGAAAGTGGACTTGGTGAAAAGTGGCCTGTGGTGCTCTGTCGCCTGGGGGGAGGGTGTCCTTGTGCATCTCCCGGCTGTTCTGGACACGCAGGGTCATGTGAGCTAGTTGTGTCTGTGGAAGCTTTGTGGTCTGAAGCTGCAAGATGAGAGGCGCTTTCCTAAGAGCCTGGCAATGAGGCTGTGTGAAGAAGAAAGCTGGATGGTGCTCCTTCAGCTTCCGAGCACTCTTGAGGATCCCTGGAAGTTTCAGGAAGCGTTGTGTATCCAAGATGCTTTGCCCATGTGGGCTGCAGCCCCAGGGAATGTTTTCCTTTGCTGTTTTTTTTTTTTCCCCTCTGGCAGATGTTCCTGTGGAAATATGACCTTTAATTCCTTAAAGAACCATCTCCCTGGAATTCGTTCCTCTTTTGAAGTCATAATGGTTCATGTAATATTTTCTGGCCGTCTCAACTCTAAGTAAAGTGTTGCATGTCACAGATGGGAAAATGGTAGGGGCTTTTTGCATGGCATTTGGGCATAAGAGAAGAGAGCTGCAGTGGCTGGAGGCAAAGACATGAGGGTGGTCAAGGTCTGAAGCCCACTGCAAGTGAACCGTGCTTGTTTATGTCATTGATTGAATTCTCTCTCAAATAACAGAGGTACCTGCAAGGAGCCAAACATCTGATTCTTTTCTTGTATATCTCCATTACCGTGGACATTTCCCTAATGTTTATAAAGAGAAAAGCTGCAAATTCACATGAACCCCGCAGGTTTTAAACAGAACGGCTGATCACACGGGACCTGTTGTCAGAACCGTGCTGTTCAAGGTTTCCCAGTGAAAGAAGCCGAGAAGACTGGAGTCATCACTTGCTGATACCTGCCTGTTGTGGCTCAGGCCTGCAGTCCCTCCTAGATGCCAGAACTACTTCAAGAAATACGTATGAGGTGTTCTTGGAAGCTCCATTGGCAAACCGGCTGCACAGCCTCTGCATGGGTCTCTGCTGTGAATTCCTCCTCTGGCCCCTGCAGAAAGTGAGGGTCCATGAAATGACTGGAGAAGGGAGGGGAAGGCCCAAAGATGTGACACTCCTTACTCCCTTCCCCACCCCCCCACCCCCCCGCAGCTGCTTGAGACTGACCAGCCAGGGAAGTAGCTACCCTACTGGAATTGTTGAGAAACAGTCCACATTCATAGTTGCTAAACTTGAGCTATGCAGTAAAAAAATCATGTTTTTCTGAATGAGCACCATGTTGTCAGCCTCTCCTAGAGCTAATGGTGTGAACCACCCAGAGTGAATGCCCATTTAATAGTACGAGCAGCGCATTTGCTGATAGGCACCTTGTAGTTGAAAGGTTGGAAGGAGCTGGGTGCGGTGGCTCACGCCTGTAATCCCAGCACTTTGGGAGGCGGAGGCAGGCGGATCACAAGGTCAGGAGTTCCAGAGCAGCCTGGCCAATATGGTGAAACGCTGTCTCTACTAAAAAATACAAAAATTAGCCGGGCGTGGTGGCATGTGCCTATAGTCTCAGCTACTCGGGAGGCTGAGGCAGGAGAATGGTTGAAACCAGGGGGGTGGAGGTTGCAGTGAGCCGAGATTGTGCCGCTGTACCTGGGTGACTCTGTCTCAAAAAAAAAAAAAAGTTGGAAAGAAGACTTGGATTGCACTTGCATTTATCTTCTCTCATTATCTTGCTCTATTAAGAATGTCCAAACAAATTTAGTTTGTGGGAAGGAAGGACACATTAGCAATGAGTAGTGAAGAAAATGCAGTATCGCCAAGCCAATGGAGTTTGTTCAAACATTCCTGCCACCGCGTCCTGCCACCGTGTGGCAGAGGACATCGATGCCCAGTGACACGGAATGAGTCACTCTAGGACTTTGTCCTGGGTAGATGACATGGAGTGGCAGTGAGGGTGTGGAGAGCCTCTGCCCTTCCATCTGGGAAGGGGCCAGGCTGAGCTCCAAGGTCAGGGATGTGTGATCTGTCACCCTCTGGCCCCTCCCTCACTGGGCATGGTGACCCACAGGCCAGGCTGGAAAGCCAGCCTAGAACACCTGGATGAAGACAGACTTATCCAAGAAGTCCAAGGATACCCAGTCACGCCCCTAGGAGCAGGCTTTTCTAGTAAGGTTTGGGGAAAAGCATTCATAGTGGTAAAGAGCTCAAGTTCCAATCTCCGCCCTGCCCCACCTGCTGGTGCATCTCCTTTGGTACATCACTGACTTGACATGCCTCATCAGTTAAAGCATTTAGAATTTGGCACGTAATAATACTTAGTAAGTATTGGCTATTATGTCTGCATAGGTAAATTACATGGGCATTGCAGCATGAGAAGCTCTGTTGCTGGGATCCGTGCAGGCACGCCTAAGGAGCCTGGCTGGTGTTCAGCAGGGTGTGCTCATGATTCCTGTAACCCCTGGCCCTTCAGCCTTTGACAATCCACTCTGGACATGACGCCCTGTCCTTCACAGTGACCAGGGTGAGGGCCTGTGGTATCTGATGAGCAGCATCTCCCGTCAGCAGCATCTCTGTGTACATCTCATGGCACACCAATGCAGACAGCTGTGCATGGGGTCCTTCAGCTGTCCTGGCACCATGGCCTTTCAGGTCTCAGCAGGCCTGGGTAATGAGCACAGAGGTCTGAAGAGGTTCTGAGTCCATGGACTAGGCTGGAAAACCTGAATCCTAGCACAAGAAGCTGGTCTGCAGCAAAGATGGTTCATATTTATTGAGTGTGTACCATGTGCCAGTTGCTGTTCTGAGGGTTCTTTACAACATTCCAATAAGATCGTTACTCATTTTATCCCATTTTTTAGAAGGGCAGACTGAGGCTCACAAGAGTTAGTAAGCTGACTAAGGCCAAACAAAAGTGACAGCTGGTGTTCGAAGCTGGGGTGTTGCTTTGGTCTCATTCCATTAACCACTGTGGATATGAACTGCTAGGAATTGACACCAGAAGTGGCTTTTGATTGCCAAGGACACCTGCAGCCCTGTCCTTCCATGATGGATACTCAAGTGCTTGTGCTCTGAGGCTCACAGTGCATTTCAGCGACATCTAATACACATAGATGGGAGGGGCCACCCCACACTAAACCTCTCACCTTCTAGAAAAGGAAGAAGGCAAATGATTAGCAGCACAGATCACAACAGTGCCCTCCTGGAGATGTGAATGGGGAATTGGAGACAGCACCAAAAAGGGAACAAGTAATTATGCGAAGAGGGGCAGGAAACACTCCCTGGAGGGGGTACCTCTAAGTGAGGTTTTGAAGAATAGGAGTTCACTGGGTATTTCAAGGTGGGGCATTCAGGCAGAAGAAATAGCATGCAAAGAACATGAGTATAAAACAGCAGGATTTGTTGTTAAGGTGAGGGTACCATAGGTGTGAGGGCATGGGTAGAATGATAAAATGCAGGGGGAAATTTTGTGGATGTTGAAATTGGAGAGACAGAAACCAGGAAACACGGGGCTGGTTTGCCATGCCAGGGAGCCAGACTACATCCCAGGATGATTGAATTTCATAGTTTTACAACCAAGTTGAAATCCCCAAACCTTGATGCATATAGTTGTACTGTTTCCCTGGTCTTCTTATGGTCGTCGAAGGAAAGGATGACAAAAGTAAATAAGCTTCCGCATATGATGTGTATTGACTTTGTGGTACACGGAATATTGTTTCTTTTTAAATCTCATCCACTCATTTCTCCAGTTTATCATCAGCAGTTCCCGTTGGCAAAAGTTATTCTCAAATGCCAGGATAAGTGCTTTTGAGGGTTTTTGTTTTTGTTTTAAATTTTTTAAGTGGTTTTTGATTGCATAAGACCATCTTATAGAACAGTTTCCAGTCGTATCTTTATAGCAGGAATGGAGGCTAAGACTGATTATATAATTGTTCCCTTAATCTATTCTCAGAACCTAACGTGTTGCCAGCAGATGAAAAACCTAATGATCGTAATGGCATCTGAGTGTCTCTCCTGCTCATGGTTTCTGGCGCTGTTGCTCTTGCATTGTTTACTGCAAAATAGAAATCAATGGTTTAAATGTGGCCTGACTGCTCCCTCAGCCCTGGGCACCCTGGGCTCTGCTCTGTCTGCTCCCTCTTGCATGTGCAGCCCACAGCAAGCAGGTCTTGCTGGAGAAGGGGTGCAGGTGTGCTCATTAGTGACCCTTGCTGGTGTCTCACTTGTTAATATTCAGATGAGGAGAGGCAGCCCTCTTCTGTTGCGCTGAGGTTGCATTTTGCAAGGAGAGCAGAATACCATCTGCCAGAGGAGGTGGTGGGAACGTGTAAATACTGCTATGAATGCCATGAATGCTTAATTGCTATAGATTTTTTTTTTTTAAGTTTGAGCCTTTGCATTTAGCGTGTTTGTTGTTTGTTCTTATTTTTATTTTTTAGAATAGTCCTTATCAGTGGCAGAAGATCCTTCTGTAGTATATTTTCAGTGCTGCCGTATCGCGACAGTACCCAAGCCGGGTATGTATATGCATGCATGCTTTGTAGTTCTCTGGGTGAAAAGTTCTCATACCAGTGTGCATAATGTGGCCATCCTTTCCATTTTCAAAAAGTTGCTTTGCTTTGACACTGCAAATTCAGTATTAGTACATTGCAAAGATAAAAAGATGTTCCACTTTCTTTTCAGCCAGAAAGCTTCCTCGTGTGAGTGCATGTGTGTTCCCATCCTATTGCCCATTCTTTCTAAATCTACATTTTGTTACCTTATTCAGTACTGTAAAGCAAAAATATTACGGGGCCCACCCTGTTCCACAGGGCCATGCCAACCTTTGGAAAAAAGGTAGGTCAAGAAAGGCATCGGAACAAACGCTGTGCCCATCCCACCCCCTTGCATCTTGGGCTTGGGATTGGAAACTGACCAGCAAGCCAGAGCTGCCACCACAGAGAAACATCAGTGCAAAAGTGTCCCAGGACCAGAGATTAGGTAACTAGCTACAGGCCAGAGGAATGCTTCCTTCTCTAGATCAACAAGCCCCTCCTTTTACTCTGAAAAAAAGTAAGTACCTGAGGGCCCATCCTTGCAAAGCCTCCGCTTCTCATCGCCATCCTTGAACCCCATGTTCCTTCCTCCTCCGCATCTAGACCCCGTGCTCCCTCTGCCTTTTCACGTATACAGTGTCCATCATCAAGCTACCGCCATATCGAGGGCATGACAGTTCACTGTGTAAGATGTCAAGCATCATGGGATGTTGGCTGTGGCCTCTGGTTGTTGTGCCAGTCACACCACAGACATGTGACCACTGTCCCGAGGAGGGCCATATGGCCCCTGGTGCTAATTCACCATGTGTTCACCTCCCACCATCTCCGTGAGCTCTACCCCAGGCACTCATGCTCACCATGACCCCCCTCTTCCCCTGGAGATCTGCTAGACTTGCAGCCTGTTTGATTCACCGTGGTCCTTATCTGTACTCTACATTGTCAGCTCCATGGGACAGAAAATAGCACATCTTTATTCATGGAATCCTGACTCAGTTATTGATGAGATGTGTGCCTTAAGGAGCAATAATTGTAGCACTGTTTGTTAAGTGCACATTTGGAGCTGGTCCTTTTCGTTATTTACATCCTTAAAGCCAAACCTTGCAAAGTAGGTGTTGTAGAAAAAGTAGCAGTAAATCCTGCAGCTTGGAAGTTTAAGGACCATCTGGGAGTGGCCAGTGGGCTGCCCGGAGAGATGTCATGGGGCAGCTCTCTTCACCTGACCTGCCTGCTGTGCCTCCAGGTCTGGCTATGTTGGAAGAGCAGGCTCATTCCTTGGCGAAATTAGCTCATACCAACTCACAGACCTGGTGTGTGACCCCAGAGGCCAGTTCATTCGTCTTATTGCAAATAGTAGCCCAAGGGCCCAGAATGTGTGAGTGTGACCAACCAGGGCACACACCTCCAGGGTGTCTGTATCGTCGGCAGGCTCTTTGCCAGCAGGTCCTCTCCCAGCCAGAGCTTGGATGGTACCGTGCCATCAGCCTCATTCTCTGGGCTTCCCTGGCTGACCTCTCTGATTGACGCATTCTTTCCTTAGCTCCATCTCATTCATTAATTTACTGAGCGCTTGTCATGTGACCAGGGGCCCGGGACAAAAGCAGAGAAGGATGGATTGGGTTCCTGTGCTCCTCAGCTTACAGCTTAGCAGGGGGAATACATTAAAATCAAGCACACAATTAACTACAACTTTAATACATGCCAGAGATACCCAGTCAAGCAATCCTTGAATCTTCCTGGCTGAAGACTCATTCTGTTTCTTTAATTTGGCTTCTCCACACTTGTCTTTGAAGTGTCCATATTAGCTTTATTCTCCAAGGTCTAGGGTAAGGTGCCCCTCACGATGGTACCCTAGTGCTCATCCCCATTTTGTAGATGATATCACTGATCGATCCTTAAGAGCTGAAATCTCAAACTTTGGGCCAGAATGGGGATTTAATCCCCATTCTGTACAGCTGTAAGTTTTTCCATGACCCACACTGGCAGACAGGCAAGATAAGTTCTGTATTTGGAGAAACTTTGCTGTGAAAGGAGCTTTTCTGAACCTGCCTCCCAGAGGGTAACTGCAGCTCCCAGAAGTGAATGGACCCAAGGTTGCCAGCATGGCACCTGGCATGCAGAGAAGTGCTGGGGCCACTGACCAAGGACCCCAATTGCTGACAGTAAAACGGAATCGTTGTGAAGAACTTCGGAGAGTTAGAGTTTTCTTTTGGGCAAACCACTTACTGGCTTCTATGAGCTTCCATTGGCTCCTCTGTAGAACGGGGAAGTTATTACTTCACGTCATGAATGTGATGATTACGGCATTTCTGCAGAGCCAGTAGGAAGGCGTTTTAACTTAGATTACCCAGGAAGAGGGCACTCGGACCATCTCCATTGGACATCCTTGTGGTTGTATGTGGCCCCTCCACTCTTTTCAACATCTTGGGGAAATGCTAGGTGGCAGCCAGTTGGTGCTAGGAAACGGTGTCTGTTCACGCCTGGGTCTCTTTGCTGCTTGGGAAAGCTTCCTGTGTTGCAGAAAGGACCACTGCATGGGATGCTCAGCAGATTTGGCTGTTCTGTTGGCCCTGGATAGAGACACAAAACGAGTGTGTGGGATCTTAGGACCTCACCTTTTACATCCCAGGCATGAACAGATTCAAATCCACAATTCCTCTAAATTTTATAGATGAGGAAACCAAGGTGTAGAAGAGGGATTTTTTTTTGTTTTCATTTGTTTGGTTTTGAGACAGGATTTTGCTTTGTTGCCCAGGCTGGAATGCATTGGCACAACAGGACTGACTGCAGCCTTGACCTCCCAGGCTCAAGGCATCCACCCACCTCAGCCTCCCAAGTAGCTAGGACTACAGATGCGTGCCACCACACCTAGCTAATCTTTAAAATTTTTAGTAGAGATAAGATCTTACCATGTTGCCCAGACTGGTCTCAAGCTCCTGGACTCAAGCGATCCTCCTGCCTCGGCCTCCCAAAGCGTTGGGATTACAGGTGTAAGCCACTGCACCCAACTAGAAGAGGATTTTTTTCTGTAACAACAACAAAAAAATCAACAGGTCTTTTGTCAGACCTAACAGAAAAGAACATGTTCGTTTCTGCAGCATAATCTACCTCTACTTACACAAGAAACTCTGAGCATAATTCCAAATATTGCGATGTAGCAGCAGGATTAAGAAGCAGGGTGCTTTTAAAATTTTTTAATCAGCAGACATTGTATTTATTAATAACCCCCTTACATAATTGTGATTAAAAAATTTTTTTTAGTAATTATTGGGAAACAACTATGCTCAAGTAAAAATATACTAGTAAATATATACTAGTAAAAGTTTACTAGTAAATTACCAATAAATACATACACATACATATTTTAAACAACTTCAGTTCATGTACGTAGTAACTAACGCCTTTCCATAGTGGATAATTCCTTTACTTTTACACTGAAGCTCTTTTTGTGACTGGCGCATAAGTCACAGATTTCAGGGGTGAAAGACCTTCCTGCATTGCAGCTGAGACACAGTGGGGCGAAGCTTGCCCACAGCCTCCGCCTGGCAGAGTCAGCACCACTGGAACTCGGGACCTGGACCACCCCAGCCTGTGGGTACCATACTTTCTGGCATCCATGTTTCCATTGTCCTCATGCACATGGACTCAGCCACATGGGCCTGCTTATTCCAAACAAGCACAAGCCCCCTGATGAAGGGGCTAATGGACAGTTCCAACCTCATAGTTCATCTGCTGGGTACTTGAACTCTCTTTCCCATGGAAAGCACCCATCAGGGTGGCCTAATCTTTCCGGGCTAGTTTTCGGGCTGCCTGTGCTGCACTCGAGCTTCAGCCCTGGCTCCCACATCCTCACTTGCCCTGCCTCCCACTGTGGCCCCCAAACTTTGTTCTTGGTTTTAACTTGAACACTGATTCTGGGTCCTGACATCAGTTGATCAAAGCAGACAGACCTTAGGAGGGGCTTTATGTATTACTATCTATTCATTCATTTCTTGTGCCCTAGGTCACTTGTTCTGTCCACAGTGAATTAAGGCCCTGGTGGAGGCTGGGGAAGGAGTGGGTGGGAATGAGTTACCAATCCAAGACAATGGAGGGTGGGCATGGAGGTGCTGGAGAACACTTGAACTGCCCACAAATCCTGACCAACACCCACATTTATAGTAAATTTACGGTCTTAAGTAAAAGCAAGGTGTTTGCTATGTAGAGTTCCTTTGTCCCCACCTCCCCCAATGCCTTGCCATCCACGTGCCATCTGTATGTGGGTTTAGGGGCTACCATTGTACAGAAGAATTCATTTAACCTGCAGCCTATTGGGCACCTGCTGTGTGCTGGGCACTGCCACCCTGCCTCAGATACATTGGTGAAAGAGAAAATGTCTCTTTCTGTGTGGAGCCTACTCTCCATGCCCTCTCTCTGGTCCTGTCTCAGTAGGACACGGGAATAAGCTAGCAAACAAATCATCAAGCAACAGCAAAACCGTGGAGTAGTCCTAAGCAATGTCTGATTAGTGCAGAGGAAGGAGTTGGTTGGATTCAGAAGGCAGAGTCAGGTGTAGGGCCCAGTCAAGGTGATTCTTCAGTTAGACTTGGAAGTGTGAGACTGTAGAGACATGAGAGAGGATATTGCATCCTCAGCATTGACTTCAGGATGCCAGTGGCTGATTCAGCGCCTCATGAACTCTCAGGCAGGGCCTGCCATGTTGAGAAATTCAGTGATACCCTCTTCAAGCTGGGGTACCATTTCTGAGCCACACTCAGCGTTCAGACCACTGTAGTGAGAAGCAGGGGAGAAGGCCAGGGACAGGAGCAAGCTCTGACATGTCATGGACTGTCACTGGCCCATCACTCAGCCCTCCTGAGTCTCAGACCCCTCATCTCTAAAATGTAACCAGACTCTGCAAGGACCCTGTGAGTGCAAATGGTTGTTTTCATTCTTGTCAGTGCTGCTGATGCAGAAGCAGTAAGCTGTGTTGAACAAGGAATTTATGAATGAAACACACCATCCACACTCCCCATCTGTCAACAATCAGGGACTTCTGGAGCTCCTACCTGAATATGATTCTTCATTGAGTTTCTTAAAATTGGGATTTTTTAAAATGTGCAGATCTGGTGCCTTCTTGCCTACTGAATCAGGCACATTTTTTCTTGATGTGGGCCACGAGACGAGGGGCTTAATTAGCCTGGGCTTTGGAACACTGGAAAATGTATGGGGTCATTCTGTATGCCACCAGGTTTAGACCAAGCTGATAAGGGATTGGCCCCACAGTGATCCTTAGAGCTGCTGCTTGAAGCAGACTGCCCAAGTATCTAACAACCACCGCAGGCTTCAGTGTGCGCTTCCCTACCGTGTTGTAGGGGTATGGGTGTTTGAGAGAAGAGCACATTTCTTTAGGATACAGTCAAGCAGATGTGTGAACGTGATAAATAGAGGTGGTAATAGAAGCTGAGGCCCGAATAGTGCTTACAGTGTATGGCATCCTAGGCACTGTTCCACATGCTTTATGTACATTCACTCATTTCATCTGCCCAACAGCCTCCTTAGGTAGGTGCCAGAATGACCATTTTACTTGACACTAGGGGCTGAGAAAGGCTTAGCAGCTGCCCAGGTCGGGGCAGGCAGTGTGGCCGCAGATCTGCCTTGTTGTGTCTGCTGCTGTTGGGCTGTTTCAGTCCGGGAAGCTGGAATGCATGCTTGAGAACCAAGCATGTTTCCTTCATGATCACGTCTGTGGGGCCGGGCATGTTGGCTCAGGACCAGTACCCGCAGGCAGCACTGGCTGACTGGTGTGCATTTGGGTGAAGATGGAGCTCGGAAGTGACAGCTCTCATAGGTGTGCCACACACGGGCTGCCCCCTGGGGACACCAGCTGCTGAGCTGATGGGTCATAGCTTTCGGAAGGCTTTGGAGCTTGCTGGTTCACCCTGCAGACTTGCTCCCAAGGCAAATACCAGACGTCTCTGGGTGGAGTCATAAGTGTAAAACAATCTGTGTAATTCCCCCATCTGGGTATTGGTCAACTTTAGAGTAGGAAGGTGTGTGGAGTGTGGAGCTGGTGAAATGCTCCAGGTGTCTATATGGTGTTGGTGCACTGGCGGTCTGCAGAGATGGGGGTGTTCCTGGCCCATGGCCCTGAGGTGCTGCCAGTTTGAGTCTCCCCAGCACCTTTTCCCTGAGACACCCAAGTTGCCCACTGAGCACCTCCAGGAAGCAATTTAGGGAGCAGCAAGGCTCTTTCTCATGTCTTAATACCATGTATGAAGAATGCTTCTCTTGGAGAAAGGGTGCAGCATAGTTGCGTTAGAGGATTCCTAGTCACAGTACCAAGCATGTCTTCACTTCACAATAGGATTTGTGGCAGGGCCACAGAGCTTTCATAACTGCTCAGAAAATATTGTTTGATTTACAGAGTTTGCTTGCATACAGCTGGAAATCGTCTGCTAGGTAAAATGAGACACTTCTGATAACTGTCTTCATGTTCTTTTGCTTTAGGAATTCCAAGTCTTGCCTGCAGCATGAACCCCTAGTGGCTGTGAGAGACACAGGGGGTGGAATAGAAGGTAGTGTAGTGTCCTGAGTTGCAGACATAAGAGTCCCCTCTGATGGTTGGGGTGGGGCAGTGGTTTTCAGGGAGCTCACAGGATTTCCAGGACAGACAGAAACCAGCACAGACACCCAGGACCAACACAGTGGGGACAACACAGCCAGGACCCACTGGAAGCGGTGTTGGCACTGCCATCTGGGGCCCCCACCTTAGGCTTGCCAGAAGTTCTGATCTCCCCAGGTGTTACTTCCACATCCAGGTTTCCCATGAGTGCTTCCACTTAGAACCTAGGCCATCTGTGGGAGCCTGGGAAGTGTAGTTTTTAACAGCTGCCTGGGTATTTTGAGCTAATCTGTGGCTCTGCCACAGTGGTTCAACCAAAAGATCTGCCTGTCCCCAAACTGAACCTGGGGAGGCTGAAGAACCCTAGATCAAGGAGAACTGAAACCCCTAATCCAAGCTTGGCCCAGCAGGGAGCCCTCAGGGAACCAAGGGTCCCTAAGAAGCTTAGAAGCTCCCCTTTCCCATAGATGTTCTCCCCTTAAGGACAAGACAGTGTCTAGTCAGACTACATAGATGTCCAAATGGATTTCCAAAGCCCAGGAGCTCTGGATTCAGCCAGGCCTAACTTCAAACCTCTTTTGTGATCTTCCAGACTTCACAGAAACACGGCCCTTGAGGCTCTGGCCTTGGCGCTTCTCTCCAGCCCTGTCTTCCTACATAGCCTCTCAGCCCTAGCAAGTTACCCATGGGTCCTTAATGCACCAGGTTCCCCTCACCTTTGGGGTTTTCTAGTTGGTGCAAAGTTTGGATGACTGATCTGTGGTCCACACCATCCCATCCTCTTCTAGACTGAACTCACACCTTCCTCCAGGCAGCTTTCTTTGCACCCCAACACCTGTCCCCTTCTGCTGAAGCAGAAGTAAGTGCCATCTCTCAGGGTGTCTCGGCCTGGCACCTCATCCTTGAGGGCATCTCCATAAAAGGATGGAGCGGGGTGGTTGGCCATAAGGAAGGCCCCAGAAGGTGCTAACAAGGATGAACTGACATGGACCTCAGAGCCCTGCTTCTCTCCAGGTGACTCTCCCACCCACAGTGAAAGTTGCTAAGCCTGAAGTGACAAAAGAGGATGTCAAGCTGCACCCAGATGCAAGTGCTAAGCCCCTCCCACCCTCTAGCCAGGTGATTCCCTCATATTAGCCTCGCAGCCCATCCAGTTCTCGTTCAGCCTCACCAGCATGACATCATGCATGCTCCGCACCTTCGGAGTCGCTTACAAATACTTTCACCCTAAATGTTAAGCCCAAGGATGCCAAGGGCCTTGAGATCTTATCTCAAGAGATAAGATCACACTGGCTGCTACAGTCTTTGCCTGAGACCTGTTGGAGTTCCCTGGCTTTTGGCTGGCAGGCTTACCTCGTCCTCTGTCAACTCAGCATCTCCAGACCAGCAGCATGTGATCTACATGTAAGTGACACAGCCCCATGTTGAGCAGAACGTATTCAGATTGCATCTATCCTGGAGTAAGAGGAGGGCATTTTTCCCAGGCTCGGTTCTGTAGGGAGTGGGACACTCTGTCCTGTCCTTTAAGCCCCTCTCTATGTCTAGGGTGTACTGAAGCCCCTGCCTGCATCCTCCCCGCCACCACCCACCCACACTCATCCACACACGACCCATTCCTTATTGCCAGGTCCTTCTGGTGCCCAGCATGACCATCTCTAATCAGGTGCATGTGTTAGGAAGCTGTCAGGACTTACTGGCATGCATCAACTGAAGACTGGATATAAGTTGTGCCCACACCTTTCAGATAACACAGCTGTTGATCCCAGAGTCCCACTAATCATTACCAGGGATAGATTGCATGGCCGTTTCTGCTTGGGGTGGCCCTGAGCTAATTCATTAAAGGGTATATGAAGTGGAAGATAGTTAAGGTAAAGGTAATGCCAGACCAAATGAGTTCAGTAGTAAGGAGCACTCTTCAGCGCAAACATAGTCTTTTAGAGCTGGAAGGAACATGGAGACTGCTGGCTTTTGCTTTTTTTTTTTTTTTTAAAGCTACAGAAACCATTCTTCCATTATAAGTTTACATAGAATTCCAATAAATAAAACAGCTAACCACAGAGCTGTTCTGTAGAATCGGGAATGGGGGCAGGTAGCCCACTCACCCCCACTCTTGCCATCCACCTCCTTTGGTGCCTCCATTAGGAAAACCACAGCCCTTACCCAGCCTTGCTGTCACATACCCGTGGGCAGCTGCGGCCAGGGAGGCAGTGTGGTGCGTGGGAATGAGCTGGCAGTCAGGCAGAAGCCTCAGTCCTGGCAAATGAACTAGCCTTACTGACCTCAGCTTCACTCATCCACAAATGGACTGTAATGTCCACCTCAGTGAGATGAATGAAATAGCAAATGAAATATTATATGTGAAAGCTCAGAGCACCCTGCCAGGCGGTAGTAGATATTCATTAAACGCTAGCTTCACTTCCATTTTTGCCCAGTCACAGAGCTTTTTCTTTTTTTCTTTTTTTTTCTTTTTGAGACAAGTTCTTACTGTATTGCCCAGGCTGGAGTGCAGTAGTGCAATCTCGGCTCACTGCAGCCTCAACCTCCCAGGCTCAAGCGATTCTCCTACCTCTGCTTCCCACGTAGCTGGGACTACAGGCACACATAACTATGCCCAGCTAATTTTTGTATTTTTTTGTAGAGTCAGGTTTCACCATGCTGCCCAGGCAGGTCTCAAAATCCTGGGCTCAAGCCATCCTCCCACCTTAGCCCCCCAAAGTGCTGGGATTACAGGTGTGAGCCACCACACCCAGCTGTCACAGAGCTATTTCGTTGCTCTTTCTAGATCTGCTCCAACCTGGCAATTCCCAGTCTGGTTCACAGTGAGTTTGTCAGTGATGCAGTTCTAAAAACACAACGGATTCACCTTCAGATCTGCTTTTATGCAGTTTTTTTCCTTCAATAGTACATGTTTCTTAAAGACTATTCGAAAAATGTATAAACATAAAAGGAAGATAAAAATTATTGAGCCTCAGTTCCTAAACAAAGCCACCATTTACATTTTGGTCTATTTCCTTCCAGTCTTTTTTTTTTCCAGTGCATATACTTTACAGAACATGAAGAGACCATTGTTTTGCTTTGATCTTTCTTGCTCAATCCCACCTTTCAAAACAAGCCCATTACCGAGAAGAGGAACAGATGTTGCCCATCTTTTTCACTTTGTAACATCAAACCTTCCCATAAGCTGTAAACACTCTTCTCAGATGAAGCTTGTAAATTATGCCATTTTCTGGGAAGAGTCCCAGCCTTAAACCAGCTCCTTTTTCCTCAACTAACACTTGCCAAGGCCAGCCCGAATCTTTTTGCCTTTTATCCACATTAGTCATGGCTGTCTCTTTCCTAGTGTGGATTTGTGGTTTGGCTTGGCGACCCTCCGCTCACAAAATGAGTTGCAAGCAACCTTCTCATCTCTCCTAAATAGGCAGATCCCACTTGGTAAACAGCTTGTCCAACGCTTCTGTCCAAGACCACTGCTCCTCACCTTGCTTTCCAGCCCCCACCCATTGTGGGGTACTGTGCCACCGCCATGGGGCCAGGAGAGGGAAACCTGGGTGCTGTAAAGGAATTTATGAGTTTACATGTAGAGAGAGGGTAGGAATTGTGAAGAACAGCAACAGCTTAGGGGAGAGGTTCCTGGAGTCCTAATAAGGAAAGCAAAGTTCAGAGAAGGTGGTGAAATAGTACAAACTTGACCTTTAAAATGTTGCTCAGGGTCAAGCCCAGACCAGGAAACCAAGAGAGAGACTCAACTTCCTCCTGTTTCTTTAACCTCGTACGCCCTCTGACTTTTTGCTCCTACGACCTGAGCTCTTGTTTTTGCTTTTGGGCTGGTTCAGTTACATTATAGGCTCAGACAGCCTTGGGTAGGCTAATCTCCACATACTGTGTCAACAAAAAATGCCTCCTGAGCTCCAGCTTGCCAGCCCAGGAGCTGCTCGAGTACAACCCACTGGTGAGTGAGAGACTGCAGGTATCATACTGGGAGCCAGTCCTAGAATCGCCCCTGTGCATAAGGGAACCAGCACCAGCCACCAAGTGCTCCTTATTTCCTGAGACATGGACGCGGGTCGGTATTTCTCCACACGTGGATCTGAGCAGATGAAAGTAGTGATGAACCTAGTAAACTTGGGATTGGAGGTTATGTGAAATCAGCAAACTAGATGATTCCAGCAAAAAGAGCTTCTGTGATGTGTGTGTAGGTTCACATCTCTTCAGGTAACCATCCTTGACTGTGTGATAGTGACAGGGCTCACTTACTACGGACGCATCAGAGACCATGTGATGAGGAAGATGGCTTCCCGTGGAGTTGCAAGGTGCCTCTATGGGGTGTGATTTTTCATTGTCAACGGCTTCCACATGGTGTTTATGTCCTTAGCTTTTGGCATTGGGGGCATTCAGATGAGGTCATACGCTTGGGTCCATTTCCTGAGTGCTGGTCATTTTGCGATCCAGAGAACAGCGTCTTCTATTCTTAGAGCCTTCAGGCCTAAATGCTCCCTGCCTGGCTGCAGGCCCATGTCCCCTTCTTCCCCACCCACTTTCCCCAGAAAATTTTTTGTTGTGGAAAATTACATATTCGTAAGTTGTATTTCTTTCCTTACACCAAGCATATTCCCACATAGAGACCGACTCTGGAGTGATCTCATGGATGACTCATGCCATTATCTGGCTGTTTATGGGAGCTGCCTTTAGACAAAGATTTGGCTGTAAGCTCCGTTAAGACCCCTTCATTGTCTGCCAGTTGCCCTTGCAGAGGTTGGCTTATCTGTGGAGTGCTGAGTGGGAGTGGGAAGGGACTTCTACACCAAAAGCTTCGTCTGACTTCACTTTTCACTATCAACTATGGCCCCTGTTCATTGTCTCTGCACCTACCTTCTGCTTGATGCCAGCAAGCAGGCCTGCTCCAAGATGGCAGCTCCACTATATCGGAAGGGGCAACAAACGGGACTCTTAAGCTAAGGGGAAGACTTTTGTCATTGAGTTCCAGTGCATATGTAATCCCTTAATTAAAATTTAGCTCACAAGTGGTATTTCCTTTCCTAATCCAGCTTGCAGGTTTGCTTTGGGTGCAGGAAATCTCTCACTCTTTATTCTTTTTGAAGGGTCTAGAAATCCTGTTAATATTTAATTGGCTTTTAAATTATTTACACATCAAAGTGTTCAACCTATTGTTGTCCTTTGAAGAGTTAGTGCCTAGTGGAGCTCCTGGCAGGTGTTCCACGGTCTTGGGTTTAGAGCACCAATAGAGAAAGGGTGGTGGAGAGAAGTCAGGACCACTCCGTCTTGGAAGCAGAAAGCCTTGGAACCTAGTTAATTGGAGCACACATTTTTCTTTCTTTCTTTCTTTTCTTTTTTTCCCCCATTTATTTATTTTATTGCATTTTAGGTTTTGGGGTACATGTGAAGAACATGCAAAATTGTTGCATAGGTACACACGTGGCAGTGTGATTTGCTGCCTTCCTCCCCATCACCTACATCTGGCATTTCTCCCCTTGCTATCTCTCCCCAGCTCCCCACCCCCACCGTCCCTCCCCTATTTCCCCCCAACTGACCCCAGTGTGTAGTGCTCCCCTCCCTGTGTCCATGTGTTCTCATTGTTCAACACCCGCCTATGAGTGAGAACATGCGCTGTTTGATCTTCTGCTCTTCTGTCAGTTTGCTGAGAATGATGGTTTCCAGGTTCATCCATGTCCCTACAAAGGACCCAAACTCATCGTTTTTGATGGCTGCATAATATTCCATGGTGTATATGTGCCACATTTTCCCTGTCCAGTCTATCGTCAATGGGCATTTGGGTTGGTTCCAGGTCTTTGCTATTGTAAACAGGGAGCACACTTTTTTCATCTAGTTCCCAGGTATTAGATATTTCAATCTTACATCTTTTTTTTAAAGAGTACTATTAGTTCATTCATCCTGCTCCCTGAGGAAAGGGCCTTAGCTTGAACTTCTTGTTATCTCATAGGGAATCTTGTTTCCCTGTCAAAACCTATTCTGTGCATTATGGCTCAGTGAGCAGCTGGCTGAGCCTCTGCCAGGGAGCCACAGAAGAGGAAATTCAAAATCATTTGCCTTTTACAAAAGATGAAGTCCAGAGTTGGCCGTTTTATGATTAATAATAACCTAGGTATTCCCCGTTGGGCCCACAATATCTAGATTAGCCACCTGCTCTGATCAGATGACTCCACAGCTGTGCATGTGTGCTTTGTGCCGAAGAAACCAAAACTAAGGGGTCCAGGGGTTTCTAGCAGGGAAGTTACAGGCATTCAATGAGAGCTGCGTTAAATTAATTTTGGTGCCATCCTATGAAGAATGAGCTTACACTCCCAAAATGAACCAACCTGTTTTTCTGCTCATTGCTTAAGGGTATAACTGCTGCTTGGCTGTCTCCTCAAATGCACTGTCGTCTCCCATTTTAATCCCCCCCATCTTCTGAGTCTCTCCCTTTTACCCCCTCCATTCACTCCCACTCCCCCACCCCCATGGGCCAGTTTTAAATGTCAGCCTTTGTAAAAAATATATATATCTTTGTGCTGGATTTTCAGTGTGCTTGTTGCCTACAGCCTCTGCAGAAGTTCACAAACTTGCAGGGAATGTGAAAGCAGCTCCTCTAGGTACATATGCCTAAGCCACAATGTTATCCAGGACTGTGGAGAGAAGGAATCACAACCTTGCATCGTCCACTGGTCCTTGGCAGTGGTTCACTTTGGGTGTCCGAGGAAATGAGATCATTTCCTATAACCTGACTAATAGCATTCGCCTCTCAGTGAAAGCTGTAGTATTTAAACCTAATACACACTATTTTAGACAATATTCATGTGTAGTATTTGAACTTGCCTCTATGCCATTTTTTAAAGGAGGTGGAATATAAATAAATTAGTAGAGCCAGGAACAGTGGCTCATGTCTGTAATCCCAGCACTTTGGGAGAATGAGGAGGGCAGATCAACTGAGGTCAGGAGTTCAAGACCAGCCTTGCTAACACGGTGAAACCCCATCTCTACTAAAAATATAAAACTTAGCTGGGCGTGGTGGCAGGCACCTATAATCCCAGCTACTTGGGAGCTTGAGGCAGGAGAATGTCTTGAACCTGGGAGCTGAAGGTTGCAGTGAGCCTAGATCGTGCCACTGTACTGGCAACAGCAGTGAAACTCTGTCTCAAAAATTAAAAAATAAACTAGTATTTGAGCAGTAGATGTGTCTGGGAAAAAATCTTCTGGCCTTTTCAAAGAAAGTGAAAAGTCCAACTTCAGTTTGCTTTAAATTACTTTCAGCTGCAGTTCTACATGCTCTAGCTCTGTTTCCTGGTGCTGGAGGGTTAATGCTGGCATTTCAGCCAAACAGATAGTTCTATTTTTATAGACCATTTTAATGAGAATTCAGAACAATGATCTTAGGGAATACCAAAATTTCATCACTACTCCCCTGGGACTTCTGCTTCATTCTTTTTCACTGGAGTTTTTAAAAAATCCTTTTTGGGTGAATCTACACCATTCAGGGTTCCTTTCTGCATGCAACTCCAACCTTCCCGGCTTCTGAAAGAGAGGGACAGCAAAGACCATGGGCCTCACCTGCTCTTTACTCACACATAAAGACTGAACAGTTCCTGAGCTGTTACACTACTACCTGGCATAATGTGAAATTGCTGTTTACCGGGGTCAAATATGACCAAAGAACGGCAATTACATGTTTCCTGTTAATATCAGAAAGAGTCCAGCAACATTGATCGGAGCCCTTAGCTAAGAAGAATCAACCCAGAAAAGTTTGTCAGCCTCTCTGTGAAAGATGTATATATTTTTTTCTTCTTTGAGGTGGAGTTTTGCTTCTGTTACCCAGGCTGGAGTGCAGTGGTGCCAATCTTGGCTCGCTGCAACCTCCGCCTTCTGGGTTCAAGCGGTTCTCCTGCCCCAGACTCCCAAGTAGCTGGGATTACGGGCATGCATCACCACACCTGGCTAATTTTGTATTTTTAGTAGAAACTAAAAATGGGTTTCTCCATGTTGGTCAGGCTGGTCTCGAACTCCTAACTTTTGGTGATCTGCCTGCCTTGGCCTACCAAAGTGCTGGAACTACAGAAATGAGTTATCATGCCCGACCAGAAGATGTATTTTTTTAAGACCCTGAGAATCTTAACGTACACAAATTCAAAAGCTATGAGAAGAAACTGACATTGTTAGAAGTGGCTTAAATGAGATCTGTTTTGTTTTCTGTGGACGACTGACTGTGCACACATCTGTACGCGTGTGCTCTTAATTCAAGCCCACCAAAATGGTAGTCCTGAAGTTAGTGATAACCTCTCCCTGAATCCGAGGGAGGAAAAACATGGAAAAGTTGCCCTCCGCCATCACGAAGCTGTCAGTGCTCTAGAGCTGTGATGATATTTATTACTGTGTCAGCGAAGTTTTGAGTGTGAGTAGCTTTGGCGTACACCTCATTTCTCCTTTTTAAATCTACTTAATATGAACTCTGAGCCCCCCTTCTACAAGGCTGAGGGGAAATGGAGACCCTTTTTTCACTGGGCATCCTTCTGTCCCCCTCTCCAGTATTGTGCAGAGAAGGGCCTGGAACCTACTGTAATGCCTAGGCTTTGGGTAACACACACTGGTTATTGTTCCTTTGGTTGCCCTGGCACTGCCAAAACTCTGTCATACCCACCCTGTGACCCCTCCAGGCAAAAAGATCTGCTGCTCTGTGCCAGGTGTGAGTTATCAATCTTTATCATTGTGGGGAGCCCCATTCTTGGGGTGGTGATGGTGCAGGGCATGGGTCCCGTTTGATCGTGCGCCCTGTGGTCGTCATTTTCCTCCCAACTTAGGTGAATCCACACTGCTGCCCCATCTACAGGGGCCTGTAATGTCAACATCCCCACAGGCAATAGGCAGAAAATAGGCCACTCTTGGGAAGAAAACTGGGAGACCAAATCCAAGTCACTGCATATCTGTGACTGTATTAACTTGCCATAGGAACTTATTAAGGCTAGCCAACGTCCTGCCAAGGAAGCACTGGGTCTTAGTAGTCAGTAGCTACATGTGGCAAATCACATTAAATTCATTAAAATGAAATAAAATTAAAAATTCAGTTTCTCAGTCAACTGGTCACATTTCAAGCGCTCAGTTGCGGCACACAACCGTTGTATGGGACAAGGTAGATAGGGAGCATCTTCGTCATCACAGGACGTTCTGTCGTGTGGCGCTGGTCTGTAGCAAGCCTCACGTGTCTCCAGTAGCAGTTGAGGGTGGCCCCGCTATTCTTGCTTATTTTCCTACTTGGCTTGGCCTTAGTGATTTAGAAAGTAGAATGACGTAAGTAGAAAGGCAGGGGGAAGTGGTGACTATAGTGAGTCATGATGTTTCTCAAGGGACCAGTTCTATGGGTAGGGTTGGTGGAGACTTGCCCATCTTTCGTGTGGTCCTAAGTGTCGTTGAGACACTTGGACAATCCACGGGGTCTAAGAATCCCTGTTTCTTTAAGTTAGTTTTGGGTTTTATCTCATGGAATAGAATCTTGGACTTTCTGTGAGCACATGAGAATATTTTTTGTGAGGGCTTCATTTCCTTTGGAGGAAGCGCCAAGAAGGGGAGTGTGGAAGAGGCACGGCTGGTTTGGTTCTGTTAACTGTGATGTGTGATATGCACATTTGGTGGCAGGCAGACAGCTGGCCAGGACAAGGCTGCCCTGGGGAAGCATTGAGCCTGTGAGCAAATTGAAGACAGATGAAAATGGAGACAGTGGAAAATCACCCATGTTTCATGCCATCTGTATGTACCAGTACTGGCGAGACAGCAAAGAGCCACACTAGCTCTCAGTAAATAGTTCATTATATATCAGATGTTGTATAGACAGGTTATGAAAATGGACCGAGACTCTGCCCCTGCCTGCAGCCAGCTCTCCGTCTGAGAGCCCTCTCAGTATAGGCTTACTGGAATTCTCCTTATTTCCCTTGGCCTACTCACTCCATAAAGATATTTCCTACTTCTCTATTAATTTCAACCCTAAGTAACGTTCTGCATCTGGCAAAATGGAAACAAAGAGAAAATTGTTTGGGAGTTGGGAATTTGGAGACCATGCGTGCTGGGTTTGGCTCTGGAAAGGTAGGAAGCCCGTGGAACTGAGCTGTTGGTCCTTGAATGAAAGGGAAGGCGCTGCTATTTTTGTCCTGTTCTGCGTGTGGTCAGTCCCCTCCCTCCCTACCCACCAAAGGTATTTTTGCCTTATTGCTTTGTTCACGTTTTTGCTTTGTAGGCACTTCCTTATGCCAGTGCCCCGATGCATTCGTCATCTCCATCCTTAATTGCTTTAAGAAGCCTTTTGAGAATTGCCATGGGTTGCCTGCATAGCAGGTGCAGCAGTAGGGCAGACAGTCTTGTGGGCATGAGCAGAGTTGATTGTTGGCTTTCTTCTGCATGACTTTGGTGTCAGTTCTGAAAGGGACTCCAGAAATGTTTTGTTTTGAGTGTGGCACTACCATGGCCTCCCAGGAAGCCCGTGGTGAAAATGCAGCACTTACTGGCCACAGAAGGTCTGGGCATTTGTATTAATCAGACTCCACATTTTAGGTAGGATAAGGGCTCATCCAGGTAATGCCCAGAGACTAGGATGGTGGCTCAGAAGAATCAGAGCATCCCTGTTTTTTTTCTATATTTGGGGATAGCTTTTTCCCCTTCTCTTCTCGCCACTTGCTTGGCTCCCTCTTCTCTTCTTATCTCATGACTTTGTCTTTGGCTGGGAGCAGTTTGCCTCTGCCTCGTATTTGTTCTTGCATAGGTTGTAAGACCTGGCCTCTGAATATGGTCCCTCCATCCAGGCCACACCCCAAGTATGCTGTGGGTCTGGGGTGACTTTGACTAACAGGTACTGGGTGTCAGAGAGAGAGAATGTGAACCTGGTCATTCCCAAACATGGCTGTAGTTTAGAATCACCTGGGGAGTGTTTAAAACTCCTGATGTCGGCTCACCCCATGCCAACTATCTGGGGGTGGGAGCCAGATAACAGTTTGTCAGAGATCCCCAGGTAATTCTGATATGTAGCAAAATTTAAAAATTACTGTAGGGGAAGAGTGTGGTCCTTTGAGATGTGAGCAGTTAACACCTGAGCAGAATCACAGTGAGTTCATCTTGCATCTCCATGGCAATGTGATGTACTAGAAATGACATCAGATGAACTCCTCTCCAGCCAACTATCCTGGTGACCTTGACAATCTGCCAAGGGCTTCAGTTTCCTTCTCTGTAAATTGGATCAAAATAGTGGTACCTTTCTCACAGGGTCATCTTAAAGAACCAAAGAAATGTGTGAGTCTTTGGAAATAGTAAAGTGCTAAATAAATGCTTGTTGGCCAGGCACAGTAGCTCACACCTGTCATCTCAGCACTTTAGGAGGCCAAGATGGGAGGATGGCCGGAGCCCAAGAGTTTGAGGCTACAGTGAGCCATGATCACACCAGTGTACTCCCTAATAACCAACAGAGCAAGACTTTGTCCCTGAATGAATGAATGAATGAATGCTTGTTATTACTAGCGATTATTCTTTTATTAAAAGATATTCATTTTCTACGTAGTCTAGCAAGGTAGTAGAGGTAACTACTGTGGCATTAATTTTTCAATCACCAACAATAAACCCAGTAGCTGTTTAGGATAAGAATTTATTTCTCCTAAGAAAGGGGAGTGGCAAAGAGAGGTGATCTCGTGCAGCATTAGAAAGAGCTCAGGCTGGGCACGGTGGCTCACGCCTGTAATCCCAGCACTTCAGGAGGCCAAGGTGGGTGGATCACCTGAGGTCAAGAGTTCGAGACCAGCCTGGCCAACATGGTGAAATCCTGTCTCTACTAAAAATACAAAAAATTAGCCGGGCATGGTGGCATGTGCCTATATCCCAGCTACTCGGGAGGCTGAGGCAGAAGAATCACTTGAACCTGGGAGGTGTAGGTTGCAGTGAGCCAAGATTGTGCCATTACACTCCAGCCTGGGCAACAAGAGTGAAATTCTGTCTCAAAAAAGAAAAAGAACCCAGCAGCTAGATCCCAGCAAACTGTGATCCCACAATGCTCAGGGAATGCTCCCTGGCCTCGTATTCATTGGCCATCTCTGGGAACATAGTGGGCCTCGAGGAAGAGGGAGGGATGTCTGTAAACCATCAACTTCATCTTCAGGCTTTCTGTTCAGTTGGATTTCATTTATGTCAAAGTGGTTGAAACAAGGCATCACTGGCAAGCCCCCAAGGAGGGACAAAGGGCTGTCCCACCTACCAGGGCTTACCTGGTCATTATCATCGGTGTGACCACGTTGTCTCACGCAGTAAGCATCCTCATGGCTCCTTGGGGTGCACACAAAAGCATTTTTTTTTTCCTCTGGCTTGTCCTCCCAGGGACTTGAAGTTGGATGGAGGAAGACAATCAGCTGGCGCAGTGAGTTTGAAAGAGATCATTGGTCTGGAAGGTGTGGAGCTGGGTGCTGACGGGAAGGTAAGGCTGCCAGGCCACAAGTCACCGAGTTGTGCTGAAGGCGCAAGGGTCAGGAAGCAGAGGAGGGGGACAGCCCACAAGCCTCTCTCGAGGTGGAAGACTCAAGATCTGGGGCAGATTCCCAGGCATGTGATGCCAGCCTGCCCGGCTCCCCTAGTGTGCAGCCAGTGATTGAGCAGCAGCATGGTGGGAGTTCCCACAGCACGTGGATTTCTTTGCCAGTGCTGTTTACAGCTGAATGTGCTGTTATGAGTACCTCACACACATAGGCAAGTCCATAGGGATGGAATGACGAGTGGATTGAACATCAGTTAACTGGTGATGTCAGCAAGCAATATTCAGGCTACTAGAAAGTGTCATAGCTTCCCATGATCCCAGGAAACTAAGAGTCCCTCAGTCTTGCACTGTGACCACGGAGCAGCATGGCGGTCACATTCTTCTTCCATCAACATGCAACGAGCCTTGGGGTCGAAGTCTCAAGAGTGACAGGTTAAAAGATGACCCTGCCCTGCCCTTTGTTCAGAGTCTAGACAGTCCTCATCAACCCTTCCAAAATCCATTTATGGCAATGACGCAAGTGTTTCTTGGGGAATCTGTCCCAGGGTAGTTTGCAGATGAGGTTGCTGGGAGCTCAAGGTGTAGATAGGGTGCATGCGAGGTGCTTGCCTGGGCAGGTGAAAAGCAATGCACTTGTTCTGTTCACCCCTAACGAGGGAGTGTTCCCATAGGAGCCAGGGAGGATGGAATAGAGTGGAGGGTCATATGCAGTGTCTGCCAGAGCAGCATGGTGGGAGGCCACGGCCCTCACTAGGGACTCTTGGGGCCTGAAGTGTTCTGGGATTCCGCACTTAATAGATTATAAAAAGCAATGCAGCGTGTGCCTCATGGATAACACAACACCCCAGCAGGTTTTGAGATAGTACCTTATTGTCAATTACATTCATATTTCTGCCATGTAATAGGAATCATCAGATCAAGTGGAATAAATTAAAACTACACATAGCCTTAGGTCAGTTCAGGTTGGGTGTTGGCACCAATGCGTGCCAAAACGAATTTCATTTTTCAGATCTCATTGGATTTCAGAATTGCAAATAGGAGAAAGTGGGCCTGAACTTGGGTGACAACTGTAACTTGATCAGAATGCAGAGCCAGCAATACCTGGGAATAATCACTGGCCTGTTTTTGTCTTCACCTTTTAGACTGTTTCCTATACCCAATTTCTGTTACCCACAAATGCCTTTGGAGCCCGGAGAAATACCATAGACTCCACCTCCTCTTTCTCCCAGTTCCGTAACCTGAGCCACCGCAGCCTCTCCATAGGCCGGGCAAGCGGCACCCAGGGGAGCCTCGACACAGGTAACCTTGGTCTGGTTGGGTCTGGTAGCTCAGGGTGGGAGGAGCCTCTGTTTATATGGGGATCGGGTCTCCGCATAGTGCAGACTGGAGGACAGGCCCACAGGTGATATGACTTTTAGGAAAGCCTGATCTCAGGCCTTACAGGCCCACAATCAAGCCACAGGTAATCCCTCTCTAATCAGATGCTCCAGTCACTGACTGCCTGAGCTTCCACCTGGAGAAATCTCAAGGCCATGCAAAGATGACTGCGTTTCCCAGCTTCCCTGACCACTCAGCTTCTCTCAATCATGACCTTGTTCTGTCCTATATTTTCATGGTGCTCAGTTCGGAATTAAAAAAAAAAAAATCTGGGCTCTGAAATGCAGGTTCGGGTGTGAGAGTTTCCTTTGTGCCTGTCCTAGTGGGTGAACCGAGTTGGCAGCTGAAGGAAGACTTGCATGCTGCCAGCTTTGCTGATCAAACCTTTGTAAGAACTGACACATGGAGAAAACGCTTTAGGAAGCAGGGCTATTTCTACTCTCAGGGAAATTCCAAATGAATGTGCAGTTCCCTCCGTCTGCCCAAGTGCTGAGTTCTGAAGCCCTGCCCTAGCGTTCCGGCCACCTCTGATCGCTCACAGCTGTGCCTTGGTGGCCGCTTTGATTTGTATTCATACAGACACAATAGCCTGCCTGGAAGTATTCGCACCAAATCGTGCTGCACAGGCGTCTCTGAATATCATCTGCAAGTCTAAAAAATGAAGCTCTTCGGGGCCACACTCTGAGAGTGCCCTCTGCATCTTGCATGTTGTGTGAAGCTTTTGCTCCTCTAGCTCAGGGAGATTAATACATAATTTTCTAAAATGATAAGAAATGTCAGGATGTTGAAATTTGGTGAACCCTTTTGAAAGAATTTACTTGATTGGCGTGAGGAGACGTCTAATAAAAGTCAGTGAGTGCCGTGGCGCTGAGCTAAGTGCCCTAAAGCCAGCCTTGCTTCAGACCAGCTTTACGTGGCATTGTCTCTGCTGGGGAGGGTCCGGAGCCACTAATCATCATTTTGCATTTTGCATGTGATATTCAGGTAGCGACCTGGGAGACTTTTTGGACTATGACCCAAATCTCTTGGATGACCCCCAGTGGCCTTGTGGCAAGCACAAACGCGTTCTGATCTTCCCTTCCTACATGGTGAGTAACGTGGGATGGGGGCTGCATTTGCCGTACCCCCTCAGCTGCCCGGCATGGCTTGGAGGTGGCTGGGGGCTTGTTCAAAGACTACTCTGCCTGGGGGGCCTTCCTGAGGAGCTCCCCAGTGTGGGTGCCTACGGAAGGACCAGTATTGCCTCTTGTCCAGAATCCTGCTGGCCACCTGGCCTGCAAACACCGCTTTCAGGGTGCTTGTGAAGGTTGGGCTGCCAGTATCCACAAAGTCACCAGCCCAGATTGGGGGACCCTCTCCCCCGAAGGGGGATGTCCGAGCTTTTACTTCCACAGACCCCAGTGGGGAGAACCAGGCCCATCCCTGGAGTGCTGAGTTCAAGTTCAGCTCTGCTTGGAGTTCCTCAGTGGCTGCCGGCCTGCATGTGCACACTGAGCAAACATTTGGCCCCAGGCTGGGGATGACAGAATTCTCTCCTGGGAAAGTGAAAGTAGGACACTGTGGGTGTTACATGCAAAACCTTTCTCTGCTGTTTCTATTTCATGGACTCTTCCTGTTTTTCCCTGTGTGTAATTTTGGTTTCTGCTCTCGGCTGACCACCATTTCCCACCACCAAGGGCTGCTGTCACCTCTGCAGGCACCAGAGGGGCCTGGCAGGGCCCTGGGTGCTTTCTCTGGGCTGACTCGCCCTGACTCTTGTGGCAAGCAGAGCCCCGGCTGCTGTGGGAGGAGGGGGAGCTGCACTTCCAGAACAGTCGATTGGCCAGGCCTGCCATACACAGCATCGGGTGGGAGACATCCACCCAGAATGCACCGCCTCCCAGCCTTTTGCATGTCCCGGCCCACAAGCTGGGCATGTGGGGCCAGCACAGCCGAGCGCTTCCTCCCCTGGTTCCCTCCCTCCTGTGCTCCCAGCCTGAGCTGTTCTCAGGAGTGAACCAGGGGGTTTTTCTCCTCTAGGCTCTTGTATCTGCAGTAGCCAGCGTAGAAACCAATCCCTTGTACTTAAAGGGCCCCCAGATCTTCATTCAGAGCTTAGGGTTCTTCACTGTTTATCAGAGAAACACCAGGCAGAACTCGGGCCCTTGCCAGTGACTTTCAGCATCTATATTCGTGTATGTCGGCGCATAGTTCAGTGGTCATTCTCATACACCACATGGCGTCGGGATGCATTTAGTCATCGGAGAATGCATTCAAGTCAAAGGCATGTAGTTCAAAATTGCCCCAACTCCTAACACAGAAATCAAAACTAGAGACATGTGTAGTTACTTTTCTTCCACTCTATGACCCGTTTTTTTAAAAAACCAGGGCGTATTCATCTTTGGCAGAGGCTAGCGTGTAATAAGTGTTCAATAAATGACCAGAATGATTGCCCTGATGTCAAAGAGAGAGGAACTTGTGTAAGAATAAGGATGCTTTCTGTGGTTCACTGCTTTATTTATTAAAATTCACTTTCTTTATTAAGTAACATGGGCAGGAAACTGGATCAGGGAGTCTGAATGAAGCTCTCCTAGTTGATAGACGGGCAATGGGGGTATCGAGGCTATAACTCCTGGCTTGGGGCTCTTTTCACGTTGCCCAGCCCAGCAGTCAGCCCCAGAACTGGTGACATGTGGGTTGGACATGAAGACCATTCTTTGGGCCAGCAGTGTAGCAGATTTCTAGGTAACCAAGTGAATAGGAAGGTGCATTATTTCTGATGGATGCTGGCGGGGAGCTCTCCTACAGACACGTTGTGCTTGATAATGCCGACTTCTCCCATTATAGGCCTGGTGTTGGGCTGGTGCCAGATCTGATCTTTTTTTCTTTAAATGATTTCACTATGAGCCTTGAGGTTCCAGGCCACAGTATGTGTGTATGTGCATGTGCACGTACACACATACAACTTTTCCTCCTCAGACTGTGCTAGACTTGCCAAGTCAGCATGTATGTCCTGCCCTCCTCATTTGATGTCTCCAATTGGATCGTTTTTCATTTCGCCGCATTGGCTCTGCAGTCAGTGCTCCCGGGAATAGTCTGAGCTTAGGAGAATGGAATTGTGCAAGGACGGTGTTTTCCCGGTCGGCTCCCAGAGACCTCTGTTTCCTATTCTAGCCACAGATATTGGCACTTTGATAAAATGTGGGAAATCCACGTTTCAGAGTTCTCGTCTAAGTTCTTGTCAGTGTGTGGTGTATTACAAAGGGCCTCAACCCAGCTCCCGGGAGACTTTCTTCCTAGAAGCCAACATGGGTTACAGGCCATTTCTCATGCACTTGCATTGAACTTGTAGGAGTCAGAGTGGACCAGTTGGGGGGGGCTGGGGTGTTTGCTTTATTTTTGTGTGTTGGGGAACAGGTATAGAATTCGCCTGTCAACAAATATTGATTGAGGCCTTATTATGAGCCAGGCTTCCTTACCCAGTGGAGAACTAACCAGCCATAAACCCTGTTCTCCTTCACCTTGGAGAGAGTGGGGAAATCAGAGAGTAAACAGTAGGCAGGGAGACAGATCACTATAGTCATGAGGAAGGAATCATCTTGGAAGAGCAGCAGGAGGCCAGGTGCGGTGGCTAACGCATATAATGCCAGCACTTTAGGAGGCCAAATCAACTGAGGTCAGGAGTTCAAGACCAGCCTGGCCAACATGGTGAAACCTCATCTCTACTGAAAATACAAAATTTAGCTGGGTGTGGTGGTGTGCACCTGTAGTCCCAGCTACTGGGGAGGCTGAAGTGGGACAATCATTTGAACCCAGGAGGTGGAGGCTGCAGTGAGCTGAGATTGAGCCACTGCACTCCAGCCTAGGCACCAAAGTGAGACCCTGTCTCAAAAAAAAAAAAAAAAAAAAAAAAAGACAGGAAATGATGGAGGGGTTGGAGGTGGGCCCTAGGGGATAGGCCTCAAGGAAGACTTCCCCGAGGAGTGGCAATAAAGCAAGCACTGAGGGGTGAGGAGGTGGCCCCACTAGGCTTTGCTAGGGATAGCCCAGTGGAAAGACCCCAAAATATGAAGGGGGTTGGTTTTGCATAAAATGACTATTTCTAAGTGTAAAGTCATTGCCCTTCCCTCTACACACACACAGGCAGCAGGCAGAGCCCACCAATGATGATGCTGACAAACCCTCCCTGCCCTGTGACTCGGCCCCAGGCACAGGGAGCTGGCGCTGAAATAGGCCCTGGCTCCAAAGCCCGTGGCTCCTTTGAGCCAGGTTGTAAAATACCCTCTTTGAGGGCCTGGGCACATTTGGCCACTAGGCTGGTGTGGGGATCTCTGCCCAGACAGATGGCAGATTCCCTCCTGGGTGGCAGGGCACCCCCCTGCCCCCACAGTGGATGTCAGGCCTAGGAAGCCTGGCACCACCCACCCACCTGTGAGGTTTCTCCAGAGCTTCCTACAACACCTCTGCTCGGTGATTGAGGAAGAAGCAGGCTTGCGGGTCACAGGCCAGTTGTCTATGTGGAGCTGCTCACCTCCCTTAATATCAGCCCCCAAGGCCCTGGAGTCCTGCTGCCTGTCCCATCTTCCTCGGGCCCCCAGGGCAGTCCAGTGCAGCCAGCCCAGCGGAGGCGCCCACCTGAAATCCTAGGACTGTCCTCCAGTGTTTTGGGATGTCCTGTTCCTGTGGAAATCAGGCTCTGAGATGCTCACGTAGCCTCTGCTGAATCAAGCAGCTCTCAAATTGATGAGCTAATCCTTTCAGCCATCAAATCCTGCTGCAGCCGCTAAAAGGAGCAATTTACAGACAATCAGATGCACTTGTTTCTTTGAAGTGCATTTCTATGAATTTTTGTAACCACCCCTCTCTCTGATCCAGATATAGAGCATAGAGCATTTCTGTCCCTACAGAAAGTTCTCCTCCCCATCCCACTCTTCCCATCTCCTTCCTGCCAAGGCAATCGCTGTTCTCAGTTGTCACCATAGATTAGTTTTACCTATTCTGAAACTTCATGTAAATAGGATTACGGCATATACTTTTTCGGGGTCCATCTTCTTTCCTACAGCTTAACGTGAGATTTCCCCATGTTATGTGTATCAGTATATATATATATATATATTTTAATTGCTGAGTGGGCCAGGTGCGGTGGCTCATGCTTGTAATTCCAACACTTTGGGAGGCCGAGGTGGGTGGATCATTTCAGGCCAGGAGTTTGAGACCAGCCTGGCTAACATGGTGAAACCCCATCTCTACTGAAAATACAAAAATTAGCTGAGCATGGTGGCAGGCGCCTGTAATCCCAGCTGAGGCGGGATAATCATTTGAACCAGGAGGTAGAGGTTGTAGTGAGCTGAGATCGCACTATTCACCCCAGCCTAGGTGACAAGCAAAACTCTGTCTCAAAAACAAACCAACAAACAAAAATTGCTGAGCGGTAGGTATAAGATGTAGCACAGTTTGTTTCTCCCTTCTCCTGTTGATAGACGTTTGTTCACGCAGCTGCCATCAGTGTTCTTGTGCGCGTCTTCCTGTGGAAATACTTTTTCATTTCTCTTTGGGTAAATACCTAGGAGCAGGATTTCTGAGTCCTAGTGTGGGTGATATTAACCAGCCATGATGTAGCTGAATGTTTATCCTTGTGCGTATGTCCTAAGTGTAATATAAAAAGGCCCCTCGTCACCACAGTCAGGACATGTCTTAGAGTGCAAAGCTTCCAGAGGTGAAGCCTGTCAACAGAGTGCAAATGACACCCTTTTCAAATTAGCCTTGTACCCATATCTGTATTTTTAAACTTTGATCCATGCAAGTCATTCTCACTATTATCTGCTGTGTAAGGGCATGGGTGAGATTTTGAACTTAAGAAAAACAGTTCCGGGCCAGGTGTTGTGGCTCATGCCTGTAATCCCAGCACTTTGGGAGGCCGAGGCGGGTGGATCACCTGAGGTCGGGAGTTCAAGACCAGCCTGGCCAACATGGTGAAACTCCATCTTTACTAAAAATACAAAAAAATTAGCCAGACATGGTGGTGGGTGCCTGTAATCCCGGCTACTCAGGAGGTTGAGGCAGGAGAATTGCCTGAACCGGGAGGCAGAAATTGTAGTAAACTGAGATCATGCCACTGCACTTCAGTCTGGGTGACAAGAGCAAAACTCTGTCTCAAAAACAAACAAACAAAATTACTGGGACAGGTGTGCAAAACAGTGGTTTTGTCTTCAAGTTTCTAGAAGGTGACCACAGAACAGGAGAGCATGTTGAGCTGCTTGGCTGCCTGCAGACTCTTGCCGGCGATGGTGTGTCTCAGAGGGAGGGCGGATGCTCCTAGCTCTCTGCACCGCTTGGCACATAATTAAAGCTTCACTAGAGAGTGGCTATTTATCGTTAGAACCTGGCAGGCCAGGTCAGTAGTGGGTTTTTGTGTTTTTTTCCCCCTCTTTATAGGTGTGGAAAGCAATTAAAAGGAGTGAGAAAATGGGAGAGCTGAGATAATGCAAACAAAATTCAGTTACCTGAATGGATTTCTGGATTCTTCTCTAAGAAATTCCTCTTGCACCACGTTCACATCAAAAAGAAACAGACAAACATCGTTTATGATACACATAAGCATATAAATCTCAAGAGAAACCCCTCGGATTGATCTCCATGATAAAGTGCCTGGTTTTTATTTACTGAATATTATAATCTAAGTACTTGTAGAGAAAGCCCTCCCTCTACCCTCATGTCTCCCCGGTGTTGAGGGATTATCTCTTAGAACTTAATTTTTCAGTACAGCATGAAATGCTGAGCAGTGGAAAGTAATTGACTCAATAAAAGAAAGACTAACTCAGCCTTCCATGAAGTAGGGGATTAGACTCTGCCCACCCCGTGATAGAGATACATATATTGTAAATATATATTTATAAATATATAAATCATAATATAATTTTATATATTTATATTTATGTATTATAGTTTATATAATATGTAATTATATATTTATATATACATATTTCATAAAAGTTACCTGGATGGTTTACGCACTTCTTACCTGTCTGCAGGGTGGATTTGTTGGGAAGCTAAAGCAGCGTGAGTTCCCCTCCCTTGTAAGACCCTTGCCAAGGCCTCAGGTTTCAAGGTGACTGATACTTATTTAGTTGTGGGGAGAGGCCCTCTTTAAGAAAATGTCACATCACATTAGAAGCACAGGCGCGTGGCACTTCCCTGTTGAGGCACTTCCTGGGGCTTGAAGGGCTTGGTCAGGGGCACAGGCCTGGGCAGTAGCTGAGGAGCGTCCAGCCAGCCTGAGGTGTAAGTGTTCACAGCAAGTGCCTGAAATACCTTATCATGCCTAGATTGTGCCACTGTACTCCAGCCTGGTTATAAGGGCCAGACACTGTCTCAAAAAAAAAACTAAAACTAATACAAAGGGAGGGTTGTTTTGGGTGTGGGTTTTGGTTTTTGTCTTTGTTGTTGTTAACAGCACTATTAGAATTCCAGCACCATACAATTCACTTTAAAGCCTCCTTTACAATTTATTTTTTTCTTGTAAAAACTAATACAAGGCAGCAGTGGCTCACGCCTGTAGTCCCAGCACTTTGGGAAGCTGAGGCGGGCAGATTACCTGAGGTCAGGAGTTTGAGACCAGCCTGGTCAACATGACGAAACCTCGTTTCTACTAAAAAATACAAAAATTAGCCAGGTGTGATGGCAGGCACCTGTAGTCCCAGTTAGGAGGCTAAGGCAGGAGAATCACTTGAAATTGGGAGGTGGAGGTTGCAGTGAGCTGAGATTGCGCCACTGCACTCCAGCCTGAGTGACAAGAGCAAGACTCAGTCTCAAAAAAAAAAAAGAAAAGAAAAGAAAAACTACTACAAAACGAAATATGAGTTTGATATTTTACCCAAAATATTGCAGCATCTGCTCTATGTATTCCCGGATCTGTGACAATCACTTCATGATTTTGAACATGACATTCCACACACAGTTTGGCTCATGCTCTGCCGCCGGTGTTTCAGCAGCTTGTGTTTAGAGGTGCATGCAAATACTCTCTGGGTGTGGGTGAACTCAGGGCCAGTCACCTGGTGTCATCTCAAGTGCATGGAGACACTACTGCAGGAGTTCTGAAATTCCTGACACTGAACATGCTCTGAGCCACCCAGAGAATCCCCATGGCCATGTAAACCTGAAGCAGAGGCAGCTTTTCCTCCTGTGTTCCTCTCCGTGTGCAAACCCTTTCAGTTCAGTGGGAGGGAGCGTCGATCCAGGATTCGGTATTTTGAATTCGATGGGTAGAAATAGCAGCAAATGCAGCCCCAGGCTGCGTAGGCTACCCACTTATTTCCATCGTTTCCTTGTGATTTACTGTCCTCTTAGGGAAAGGATTAAATGCCTAGAACAGCTGAAATGCCCATCTGTTGGTGGTTAGATTTAGTCGAGGGCCACTGTGCTGCTTAATTACCTTAACAAGCACGGAACATCTGCTTTCCAGTGCCCAGCTGAGCCCGTACGCCTATATACAAGTGTGGCCAAAGCAGAAGAGTGAGCCTGGTTTCACTGTGGCTGTTGGCGCTGGAAGGAGCTGTCCGGATCATTTCCTTGTATACCTCCTTCCTTTCATAGGCATGGCATGGAGCCAGGGCTTGCAGAGGCTGCGTACCTGCCCCAGGTCTTGCAGCTAGCTCCTGGGGTACAGACAGCAGTAGGAATGCCTGTGGGTCAGGGGAGAACAGTAGCGGAGTGTACGGCAAGCCCACATCTGCTTAGAACTGCTTGTAAGAATTCCTGGGGAGATTTGGAAGACAGGAGAGTAGGAAATGAAGGAGGCTGGAGCTTTATCAGGCCCTGGAGTGCAAGTACCTTTTCTGTTGTTTCTGTTGGAATCAGACCAGCCACCTGTCTTCTCTGAGCCCCACACTGTTCTCCAGGATTGTTGGTGAGCCGTGTGTACCCCCCATCCTCTCCCGTTATACCCCAACCCACCCGAGAACCCCTCACTTCACAGCATTGTTACCGTGGGCCAGGATGGGGCCCAAGTTCAGTCCCAGGGAGGCCCCTTCTCTTCTCATGACGCTTTGTTTTTATACAAAGCAAAGGATTGGCCGGGCATGGTGCTTCACGCCTGTCATCCCAACACTTTGGGAGGCTGAGGCAGGTGGATCACTTGAGGTCAGGAGTTCGAGACCAGCCTAGCCAACATGACGAAACCCTATCTCTACCAAAAAATTAGGCAGTTGTGGTGGCGTGCACCTGTAGTCCCAGCTACTTGGGAGGCTGAGGCATGAGAATCGCTTGAACCTGGGAGGCAGAAGTTGCAGTGAGTGCCACTGTGCTCCATCCTGGATGACAGAGTCACCCATCCTGTCTCAAAAAAAAAAAGCAAAAGATGTATCAGTGTTTCTGCAGTAGATATGGAAGACTCTTCATGCAGATAACGAAGTTGTGGTCCTCTCT
Source organism: Sapajus apella (assembly GCF_009761245.1). Classification (NCBI taxonomy): domain Eukaryota; kingdom Metazoa; phylum Chordata; class Mammalia; order Primates; family Cebidae; genus Sapajus; species Sapajus apella. The sequence goes on along the minus strand of NW_022436969.1, from coordinate 8,403,830 downwards.
CTTCCTGTTATCTCGGAAGGAATTTGTTCACTCCCAGTCTACGACTTTTGACTCACTCCCTGTCTCCAGCAGGGCAGGGCGCGGCAGGCGGGCCCCTTTGTGAACTGTGTCTCTGGACATCGGTGTTGTGGACAGTCCCTTCCACCTGACCTTTCCCTTTCCCTGTACGCAGCTGTGCACACACAGTTTCCCTGCAGCCAGGCATTCAAGTGCTTGACAGTGCATTCAAGTGACATCTCACTCCATGAATGGAATGACCACCCTTGCAGAAACACAACTGCCTGCTGCAGGGTTGTAACACCCATCCATCACACCGCCTGGCCCTACTGTGGGCCCAGGCTGCGGGCCACGAGGAGCCCTTCATCTGGTGAATCCCATAGCCTGGAATTGGGTGGCATTGAAAACAGTGGCCACTCCGACTGCCCCAGGCCAAGAAGGAGTTGCAGCTTGTTTAATTAGCACTTTGATTTACAGTAGCATGTGCTGGCAAAACTCAGGCATTGCAAGTTGGTTTTTTTTGTATTTTTGGGACAGAGTCTCACTCTGTCACCCAGGCTGGAGGGCAGTGGCACCATCTCGGCTCACTTCATCTCCCAGGTTCAAGCGATTCTCCTGCCTCAGCCTCCCGAGTAGCTGAGACTATAGGCATGCACCACCATGCCCAGCTAATTTTTGTATATTTAATAGAGTCGGGGTTTTACCATGTTGGCCAGATTGGTCTCACACTCCTGATCCCAAGTGATTCACCTGTCTCAGCCTCCTAAAGTACTGGGATTACAGGTGAGAGCCACAATGCCCAGCTTGCAAGTTTTGATAATTCATACAGTTCAAACCTGAATAAAGCATCAGCCTCACTTTTCGTTTCTTCAGTCCCACATTGGAAAGAAAGAGTGGCTGGGGGGCTGTGGTACTCCCGCCTCTGCGTCTCAGTCTTCTAGTACTGTCTCCCCAGCTCACCCCCAGTGCTGAAGAGAGGATGCCATGGTTGGGAGGCCCAGCATCTAAGGTGCCACCATCAGGCTCCCTCAAGACGGGATGTGCCAGGGAATCATGACCTCCTGTACGCCAGAGTGTTGCTCAGGGTCCAGAACTCAGAGGGACCTGCAGCTGAGGCAACTCTGAGGACTGTCATCCCCTCTGGAATGTGCCTGGAGGGGGTGGCCCTGGGCTCAGGGTGATCCATTCAGTTTCCAGAGTCTGGACAGTGTGGAGCTAGTACAGACAGTGGGCTCCAGATGCAGCAGACATGCAGGGCCTTTTCCAAACCAGGATCTAGCAGCTGATGCCACCGTGGGGGTTGCCTGGTCTCCTGTGGCAGTTGTATATCCCATGCAGCTGCGCAGGAGTAGAACACAGAACAGCCCCGCAAATCAGGTGCCTGCCGCTGTCAACATCAAGTGGTGCTGGAGAAGCCAGAGGAGCACATGGAGGCACAGAGCCACCGGCACCATGTGGCAGAGCTGGGGTTTGAACCCAGGGCTCTGGCTCCTGAGCCTGTGTTCTTCCCCACTGAGCCACAGCTCAGAGAAACAGGGACAGAAGCAAGGCTGAAGAGAGCACAGCCAGTAGGAGGCCAGGACAGAAGAAGAAATTCATACCACCCTCCCTCAGGCCAAAGCCTGCTGTGTGGGACAGAGCTGGGGCCAACGTGGGGGCTGTGGGCCTCACAGGTGTGGTCAGCTCTAGGTCCAGAACCCAGCAAAGCTGCACAGTAGCACCATTAAGAACAAGCTACTGCTATGGGTGGAGCTGTGTTCCCCCAAAAAGATACAAAGTCCTAATCCCAGTACCTCAGAATGTGACCCAATTTGGAAACAGGGTGACCGCAGAGGGAAATTGGTTAAAAGAAGGTCATACTGGAATAGGATGGGCCCTAATATGACTGTTCTTAACAAAGGACACAGTTACAGAGAGAAGACGAAGGTGGCTGGTCTGATTCCAACAGAAACAACAGAAAAGGTACTTGCACTCCAGGGCCTGATAAAGCTCCAGCCTCCTTCATTTCCTACTCTCCTGTCTTCCAAATCTCCCCAGGAATTCTTACAAGCAGTTCTAAGCAGATGTGGGCTTGCCGTACACTCCGCTACTGTTCTCCCCTGACCCACAGGCATTCCTACTGCTGTCTGTACCCCAGGAGCTAGCTGCAAGACCTGGGGCAGGTACGCAGCCTCTGCAAGCCCTGGCTCCATGCCATGCCTATGAAAGGAAGGAGGTATACAAGGAAATGATCCGGACAGCTCCTTCCAGCGCCACCTGTCTTCTCTGAGCCCCACACTGTTCTCCAGGATTCCCATGTGGGAATGGAGGCAGAGGCTGGAGTGATGCCTCCTGCTGAGGAACACCTGGGGCTGCCAAAAGCCAGGAAGAAGCAGCAAAAGGATTCCATCCAGAGCTGCAGAGGGAGGAGGGCCCTGCCAGCACCTTAATTGCAGACTCCTGGGTCCCCGGACTGGGAGACAATGCATTTCTTCTCTCGACCTCCTGTACTGGGGTACTTTGTTACAGCATGCAGTCATGTTCCCATTCTCTGCCAGCCTCTGGTGCTCAGACTAACGAGCACGATTTACCATCCTGTACCATCTTGGGTATTGGAGGTATTTCACTCCCCCCAAAACTAACCTTCCTCCCCGGAATAGACTTAAGCAAACAGACTAGAGTGACTGTGTCATTGGGCACCCGCTTTGGCACAGGCAGCAGAAGTCTGCCCTGGTCCAAGTTCATGGCCTCTTTCTCCAGATGCCCTTGAATTTCCCAAAGCGGCTACCCCATGAGATGCTGGTCCCAGCTGATCTTTGTCCATGCTGGGCCTTCCCCAGTGGAGCCCATTCTCTGGAATGCTTCCCTCTGCCATACCCTCTTGAGGCCAGGGGGACCAGGTGTGCTGGCCACTTGGATAATAGAAAACAGGGGATGGTGCAGAGAGGCTGCCAGTTCAGTGAAACGCAGCTGCTGCCACCTCCTCAAGGATACGGCTGGGGAGTTCTGGTCCAAGCAAAGGCTCTCCTTGGGCCTTGACAGGAAGGTGGAGGCTTGCAGAGACTCCACACCAATGTGTATTTTATCTAATTAAAAAAAAAAAAAAAAAAAAAACTCAAGAGCAGACAGCTGAATGTCAGCTAGATGGACAGGTCAGGTTGACCCCAGGCCTTCTACTTAGTGGGAGGGCCAGTTGTGAGGATACAGCCTTGCAGCTGGGAATGCCACACAGAAGGACACATGGGCGGGGGGTGCAGAGTCCCACTTGTACCTGCAGCTAGCACACCCAGGATGCAGAAGTCTGTTACCTAGGAGATGACTGGAGATGTCCTCCTGGCGGCTGCCACATATGCCCCACTTATGCAGAGCCAAGCACTGGGCTCACTGGGCCAAGGGTCTCGCAGGATCCACTCATGGGCCCTCCCCCAACACCCCAGCCCTAACTTGGATTTTTCTCTGCCTGTCTATCAGGAAACAGAGTCCCCAGCTTCAGACCCCAAGAGCTAGGACAAGGCTACTTGTAAAAAGACAGAGCCTCTCCTGCAAGGCCCAGGCCAGGGTGGGCCTGGCGTTCCCTGCTGCCTTTGCCCCTGCAGAGCCACAGGCTGAGCTGAGCTGTTGGCTCTTGTGGGCCCCCTAAAGCAGGGACAGGTCAGAAAGTGTGGCTCAGGGATGGGGGCAGGACTCAGAGCTCCAGTGACGTGATATCGTCAGTGACTTCATCGGGATCAGAAGCTCTTCCTCCATCCCCGCTTCCCTGAGCCGGGTTCAGTTTCAGCAGTGGTAAATACAAAGTAAAGCACGTGCACACCAGGTGCAGTTCAGTTCCGAAGTGCAGCATCCACTCTATCGAGTTTAAGAAGGAAGAGGAGCCAGTGCAGGGGCACAGGCCTGCAGCCCCAGCCACTCAGGAGGCAGAGGCAGGAGGATCACTTGAGCCCAGGATTTAGAGTCCCACCTGGCAATGTAAGAAAACCCTGTCTCTTAAAACAAAAAAAAAGGCGGGGCCCCGTGGCTCATGTCTGTAATCCCAGCACTTTGGGAGGCTGAGGCAAGTGGATCACCTGAGGTCAGGAGTTCGAGACCAGCCTGGCCAACATGGTGAAAACCAGTCTCTACTAAAAATACAAAATTAGCTGGGTGTGGTGGTGAATGCCTGTAATCCCAGCTACTTGGGAGGCTGAGGTAGGAGAATCACTTGAACCCAGGAGGTGGAGGTTGCAGCGAGCTGAGATTGCGCCATTGCATTCCAACCTGGGCAATAAGAGCAAAACTCCATCTCAAAAAAAAAATTAAAAAAAGAAGAAATGTATCTAATAAACACCTTACTAGAATGATTGACGAGAATGATCCCCAAGCCACACTTTAGAACTCTGCCACCCAGGAGGGTGCTGCTGCCTGGCACCAGGACTCTGGCTTTGGACTTGGGGAACTGGCACTGGCTGCTGGCTCCTGATCCATGCTACCCTGCCGTGGTCTACACCTGTTAAATGAGGACACAGAAGCTTAGTGACAGGACTTGAGGATTCCTGCCTTGAGCCTCTCGGCAGCAGAAGCAGCAGAAGCAGAGCCCTCGCTCCAGCCCTGCCTTCACATACCAGAGCATCCAATAGGAGGAGCCAGAACTGTTTTTGGAATCCTAGCTGCAAAGGAGTCAGGGAAGTGTAACCATTAGCTTTCCAGCCTCTGTAGCACAGCAGGGCATCCCAGGAGAAGGCTGGATGTTCAGATCATAGAGTGGAATGGAGTGGAGTCCCGGGGAGAGCAGCCTCAGCCCCGTGGGTTTAGGAGGAGGAGCCTGCAGAAGAGGCATCCCAAGCCAAACCAGGAGTAGGCAATAGCCAGACTAGGAGAATCTGATTAGTAAGTCCCGTGGCTTTGGCACGTGGAAATCAGCTGGAAAACTCGTCATGAAGCAGAGCCCAGACTTGTTGCCATCTCCCGCTTTGTGTTCCTGATGAAATTTGCCAGCGTCTTTTACATACATTTTGTTCTTTTTGATCTTCAAGATAAACCTGCGGAGCAGCCCCATCAGGTTTTCTCATCTCGTTTTGGAGAAGATGAGGGTGAGGCTCAGGGAGGTTGAGTGACTTTCTCCCTGTAGCCTGACTTGCTGAAGGCAGACTTGACCTGACCTGCCCCCTCACCCTGCCCCAGCTCTTACCACTGCCAGCTGTCTTCTCGGACATCCTGGTTAGAGCCCTTGGGTAGGGAGCCGCTCTGTGCTGCTTATTCAGTACCATCAAGGAAAGAAAAACAGGAAGGCAGTGCCTGGGGTGCCAGCCGGAAGCAGCTGCTCTTGGAGACCGGGATGCCCGCACTGGGCCTGCCTGTGGTTCGCTCAGGTCTGGGGTGAGCCTTTTCACTTTTCTGAGCCTCTGTTGCAAACAGAGGTGGGACACATTTGCATACATCCTTTTAAGCAGTGAGAGCTCTCTTTCAAGGGAAGGGTCGCATGTATCTACAAATAAGGCAGAGCAAAGCAGAGCTGCTGTGGTTGCTGCGAGGGGGATCCAGTCCTCTCCCACTGGTCTTCAACAGAACCCAGCCTAAAAATCCACATGATCGATAAGCAGCAGGATATCCTTGGCGGCGCTCACAGGGCTCCAGGCCCCCAACAAAGGCAGGTGCCTGAGCCTGCTCACACCATGGCAAACCTCCTAACTTTCCTCTGTAGAGGATGAGTAGGAGGGGCCTGTCTCTGAGAGTTCAGCGTTCCTGGATGGGGGGTGAGGGGTTAAGAAGCAGGAGGAAGGTGCTGGTTACTTAGGAAACAGCAGGGTCGGCTGCTGGGCCCTCCAAGCTTGAGGTGAGCCTGTTAGATATGGTCCCCCATTCTACTGCCGGTTTCCAAAATGAAATCTTACATCCCCTTCAACCCAGAGGATATATTTGTTGGAGATGAAATAGAGCCGTTCTTAAAAGTAGAAGGGAAACAATCCTGCCTTGGAGGGCTGCCACAGGGGCCCACTCTGCTTGACCTTGACTTTGAGAACAATGTCCAAACACCATGCATGTGTCCAAATACTGTGGCATCGTACAGCTAGGCTGCCCCTTCCCTGCTCGTTGCAGAGCACGTAGTTAGCTGGGATCAGAATGGGCACATCTGGACCAGGTCAGGAGACCTTCCTGATTGGGCCAGAAAGAGTATGTATCAGAGAAAGAAGACGTGGCATTGCATGCACCAAGTCCTCTTCCAGCCAAATGCTGGAAAACTCTGAACAAATCTGGTGGGATTGTTGGAGTTAATATTGCTGTGCTTTGCCGTTACTCACCAGAGAAGCAAAGACAGGACTATAAAGATCACTTTGAATTGGGATGTGCTGGCTGCTTGCCTGCTCCTTGCTACTAACTGACACCAAAGGCATTCCACACGTCCGCAGTAAAATCCTGTGTCCTATAAATGGAGGTGTTCAGAGAAAGCCACCAACTTCTGTTAGAGCTGTTAAGGAAGCCTTTGACGGGCTTTGCAGGTGTGAGTCATCCAGGGAATCGACCTTCACATCAAAATCTGTTGTTTCTTCTTTTCTGGGCTTTGGCTGATTAAGATTACGGCATGTATGCGGGGCGCAGTGACTCACGCCTGTAATCCCAGCACTTTGGGAGGCGGAGGTGGGTGGATAACCTGAGGTCAGAAGTTTGAGACCAGCCTGGCTAACATGGTGAAACTCTGTCTCTACTAAAAATACAAAAATTAGAGTAGTGCCTGGTGCTGGTGGCAGTTTGCCCGCAGGTGTATGAAGAGAGACAGTCAGTGTGGAGGCCACAGGGGACTCGCCAGGATGAGCAGCACCTTAGCTAAGATCGCGGAGATAGAAGCTGAGATGGCTCAGACTCAACAAGGCCACAGCACACCACCTAGGGCTGCTTAAGGCTCGTCTTGCTAAGCTTCATCGAGAACTCATTACTCCAAAGGGTGGTGGTGGTGGAGGTCCAGGAGAAGGTTTTGATGTGGCCAAGACAGGTGATGCTCGAATTGGATTTGTTGGTTTTCCATCTGTGGGAAAGTCAACACTGCTTAGTAACCTGGCAGGGGTGTATTCTGAGGTAGCCGCCTATGAATTCGCTACTCTGACCACCGTGCCTGGTGTCGTCAGATACAAAGGTGCCAAGATCCAGCTCCTGGATCTCCCAGGTATCATTGAAGGTGCCAAGGATGGGAAGGGTACAGGTCATCAAGTCATTGCAGTGGCCTGAACCTGTAACTTCATCCTGATTGTTTTGGGTGTCCTGAAACCCTTGGGACATAAGAAGATAATTGAAAATGAACTGGAAGGCTTTGGCATTCGCTCGAACAGCAAACCCGTCAACATTGGCTTTAAGAAGAAGGACAAGGGAGGCATTAACCTCACAGCCACCTGCCCCCAGAGTGAGCTGGATGCTGAAACTGTGAAAAGCATTCTGGCCGAATACAAGGTTCATAATGCCAATGTGACTCTACAGCTGATGACCTCATTGATGTGGTGAAGGAAACAGAGTTTATATCCCCTGTATCTATGTGCTAAATAAGATTGACCAAATCTCCATTGACGAATTAGATATCATCTATAAGGTGCCTCACTGTGTACCCATCTCTGCCCATCACCGTTGGAATTTTGATGACTTATTGGAAAAGATCTGGGACTATCTGAAACTAGTGAGAATTTACACCACACCCAAAGGCCAGTTACCAGATTACACATCCCAATGGTGCTTCTTATTCCAGGACCACAGTGGAGGATTTCTGCATGAAGATTCACAAAAATCTTATCAAATAATTTAAATATGCTCTGGCCTGGGGTCTCTCTGTGAAACACAATCCTCAGAAAGTGGGTAAAGACCATACGTGGGAGGACGAGGATGTCATTCAAATTGTGAAGAAGTGAAACCTTCCCCCTTTCCCATCTGCCGGGCGAACCACAACAGCCTTCCCCATGATCAAGCACCCTAGCCCAGTTCTTTCTGGCTTTGACAGTCACTGGATCAGGATCCAGGGGAGGGAGATGGAGGCACCCAAACTGGAACTTCATTGGTCTTACCTTGGTGTCACTGCGTATGTTGAACTGCATAAAAGACCTGGTAGGCTGGTCAGCTACATTAAAAAAAAAAAAAAAAATTAGCTGGGAGTGGTGGTACATGTCTGTAGTCCCAGCTGCTCAGGAGGCTAAGGCAGGAGAATCACTTGAATCTTGGAGGTGGAGGTTTCAGTGAGCTGAGATTGCACCACTGCATTCCAGCCTCGGCAACAGAACAAGACTCCGTCTCAAAAAAAAAAAAAAGATTATGGCATGTAGTCAGCTAAAAGAGACCCAGCCTTGGCAAACATACTCTGGAGGAGGGATGAGACAAACTGGGAAACCCAGAAAAAAACTGTTTAATTCAGAGTTCGCAGTGCAGGGCACAGAGGAGCAAGGAAGACCAGGGTGTTCGGAAAGGAATCCGAGGAGCCTTTGAATTTTTTTTTTTTTTTTTGAGACAGTCTCTCACTCTGTTGCCAGGCTGGAGTGCAGTGGTGCCATCTCAGCTCACTGCAACCTCTGCCTCCCAGGTTCAAGCGATTCTCCTGCCTCAGCCTCCTTAGTAGCTGGGACTATAGACACACACCACCATGCCTGACTGATTTTTGTAGTTTTAGTAGAGATGGGGTTTCACCATGTTGGCCAGGATGGTCTTGATCTCCTGACCTCGTGATTTGCCCACCTCAGCCTCCCAAAGTGCTAGGATTACAGGTGTGAGCCACCACACCCGGCCGCAACCTTAGGATTTATCAAATCTAGAAATAGGGAGGGGAGGAGGAAACACAGATTTCCAAAGACTGTTGCTAGCTACCATTATATACATTCGGTGGAATGGTGTCCAACCTTAAAGGAAATTCTGACACGTGCTACAGTGAAATTTAACCTTGAAGACTCCATGCTAGGCCGGGCACGGTGGCTCACACCTGTAATCTGAGAACTTTGGGAGGCTTAGGCGGGCAGGTCAAGAGTTCGAGACCACCCTGGCCAACATGGTGAAACCCCGTCTCTACTAAAAATATAAAAATTAGCCGGGCATGATGGTGGATGTCTGTAATCCCAGCTACTCAGGAGGCTGAGGCAGGAGAATTGCTTGAACCCAGGAGGTGGAGCAAGTTGCAGCAAGCCAAGATTGTACCACCTTACTCCAGACTGGGCCACAGAGCAAGACTCCATCTCAAAAAAAAGAAAAAAAAAAGATTCCATGCTAAATAAAATAAGCCTATGACAAAAGGACAAATAGACGATTCAACGTACATAAGGCAAATTTATAGAGACAAAAAGTAGAGTGGTGGTTGCCAGAAGCTAGAAGGAGTGGATGAGGAGTTGGCGTTTGATGGGCAGAGAGTTTCATTGGGAAGATGAAAAGATCCCGTGGATGGATGGTGGTGGAAAGATCCCGTGGATGGATGGTGGTGGAAAGATCCCGTGGATGGATGGTGGTGGAAAGATCCCGTGGATGGATGGTGGTGGAAAGATTCTGTGGATGGATGATGGTGAGGGCTGCACAATAATGTGAATGTTCTTAATGTCACTGAACAGTTAAGACGGTAAATTGTATGTGATGTATGTTTTACTACCATTTAAAAAACTAATTTAAAAGAACAGTAGCTAACATTTATTGAGCACTTGCTATATGCCAGGCATCATACAGGGCACTTCTATAGTTCTCAGAAAGCTGTGTGAAGTAGGCACTGCTACCGTTTTTTGTTTACAGACATGGGAGTTGAGATTTGGGGTGATTAAGTCTCCCAAAGCTGCTGGACTGGTGAATGGTCAAGTATGGATTGAACCCAGGTCTGTGCCCCTCCAAGCCCCATGCGCTTAAACCCTGTACCATGTGAACAGGCCGACATATGGGAACTGGCAGAGGCCCTGACTTCTGATGGTCTCCAGGCCGGCATTCCTAAGTGTCACCTCCTCCTAATAGTCGTGACCTGTTTTCCGCTCACCTCCAGAAAGCCACGGCCCCCTTCAGGCTCCCAGATTCCGCCGAGCCCTTGTTGCAGCTCCAGTCTAAGTTTTCCCATTGCCCATGGCTTTGGGAGTGGTAAGCTGGTTGTAGTAGCGCATAATGATTACATATGACCGTTATTTTAAGAAGTGACCCGTGTTCTCCTGTCTGTTACAGACAACAGTGATTGACTATGTGAAGCCCTCTGATCTCAAAAAGGACATGAACGAGACCTTCAAGGAGAAGTTTCCTCACATTAAGCTGACACTCAGCAAAATTAGGAGGTATGGAAGCTCAACTTGCCCTCGCCCTTTCCCTCCAAACCCCTTCCCACACACAGTAAGCTCGTCATCTGTCCAGTGGTCCTTGCCGTGGTTCCAGTGATAGAGTCACTGTCACATTTAGCAAAAGGAGACTCTTGGATGCTGGCTCTCTGGTGCCGTGGTATGGTAGGAGAGACGAGGACAGCAGGACACGAGGCACAGCTCTTGACTCCTGGTTGATGCGGATGAGGGGAGGTTCCTTCGGTGAAAGAATTATGTCATGTTCTCTGTAGCTCATTGTTAATCAGATTTATGTTATGGAAAACTCAGAGACAATGGGCAGCATTCAGGTCTGTGCTTTCTGAAGTGTAGGCAAAGCTGAAGGGAAATAGTTGGCACTATAGGGGATGAGATAAGTCTACCCACAGTCATGCGTCCAGAGGTGACAGCCAAATCCTATCTTTAAGCCATCACCAAAGCAGGCAGAGCAGAGTCAGGAAGCATCTCCCCTGCCGCTCTGCTACAATTGACTTTGTGGTGACCTACATCTCCCGGCTACATAGTCAAGACAACTGGCCCTACTGGGCTTGTGTTGTGGTGTCTGTATGCCATGCTCATGCTGGTGAAAGCCTAGGGGCGTGTGTGTGTGTGCATGCGTGTATGTGTGTGTGTAGTAATGGAAGCTACACTGCACATCAACATGGTGTTGGAATATGTGCCAACATTTACATGAGTGTGTATCCTAATCCTGATTTGACTCTGGCATGTTCCAAGCGAAAGAATTTTTTAAAATTGAGAATAATGAAATATTCACATCTGTCCCATTTGCCAGGGAGCCTCTCTAAGGACATGGATTATTATGCTCTTAGCCTGTTTTTCTGCTCTGGCTAATGAACATAGCAGGTATTTGGCAGAGTTTAGACCAAGTACCTAATTTATGTCTGTAATCGGCTCTCCAAGATATTGTGCCTCTTTAACACTGGACAGCTCTACTCTAGGTTTCTAGAGAGACTCTTGGACATCCCCTTGTGGTCAGTGGGTTCCTGTGTGTCCCATGTGGTGGTCGTTAGAGCCCTGGCCTGTCACTCTCCCCACCTGGTCTGCTGCACCAGTGTTGTCAGCCTGGAAGTAGTGATGGTGGCAGCATATAACTGCTGGGTCTGGAGCAAGACTAAAAGTAAACATGGGGCCGGGCATGGAGGCTCATGCCTGTAATCTCAGCACTTTGGGAGGCTGACGTGGGTGGATCACCTGAGGTCAGGGGTTTGAGACCAGCCTGGCCAACATGGTGAAACCCCATCTCTACTAAACATACAAAAATTAGCCGGGCATGGTGGCTCATGCCTGTAACCCCAGCTACTCAGGAGGCTGAGGCAAGAGAATCAGTTGAACCCAGGAGGTGGAGGTTGCAGTGAGCTGAGATCACGCCATTGCACTCCAACCTGGACAACAAGAGCAAAACTCCATCTCAAAAATAAATAAGTAAATAAAAATAAACGTGTTCTGTACAACCTGACCAACAGAGAAGAGTGTAAAGCCCAGCTCTGGAAGTCTGCTCCCATGCATAATGCAGCCTTCACACTCCCAGGGACTTAATCCCAGTCCAGGTCACCCTCTGGGAGTGAGAAAGAGAAAAAGCTTTCAAGATGGAGTAGCCTGTTTCTTTGGGGTCTGCTGATACTTAAGTTTTCATGAGACTGTTCCCTCCTGCTGTCTTTCCCCAGCCTGAAACGAGAGATGCGGAAGCTTGCGCAGGAGGACTGTGGCCTCGAGGAGCCCACGGTGGCCATGGCCTTCGTCTACTTTGAAAAGCTCGCCCTCAAGGGAAAGCTCAACAAACAGAACCGGAAGCTGTGTGCTGGAGCATGTGTGCTGTTAGCAGCCAAAATTGGAAGTGACCTCAAAAAACAAGAAGTCAAGCATTTAATTGACGTAAGTGGCCTTCATCCTGGAGGCTGGAAGAGCGCATGCTCCAGTCTGGGATTCTTCCCTCAGAAGGTTTCGGTCAGTGACCCTGACTGGAAGGATTCTGAGCCTTAGTGAGCAATTGAAGTGAAGGCTGTGGGCCTGGCGCAGTGGCTCACGCCTGTAATCCCAGCACTTTGGGAGGCCGAGGTGGGTGGATCGCCTGAGGTCAGGAGTTCGATACCAGCCTGGCCAACATAGTGAGGCCCCGTCTCTAAAATTACAAAAAATTAGCTGGGCATGGTGGTGCGTGCCTGTAATCCCACTTACTCAGGAGGCTGAGGCAGGAGAATCATTTAAACCTGGGAGGTGGAGGTTGCAGTGAGCCAAGATCACACCATTGCACTCCAGCCTGAGCAACAAGAGCAAGACTCTGTCTAAAAAAAAAAAAAAGTGAAGGCTATGAAGCCTTTCCCATAGTGTGAATAGTCAGGCTATCTTAGAACATAGTGATGATCTACTTTGACAAGACCAAAGATCCTCAGCACTGGCCACTGGGTCTGGCCCTTAAAATCCGTTCTCAGACACTGTGCAACATGCAGTCATTCCCACAGCCGTAGCAGTCACTGTACCTGCAAGAGATTCCCACACAGGCAGTGTGACCCACAGAGCTTCTACTGTCAAACAGGTTGGTTCAGTAAGACCTTGGCTTCCTCCTTCCTAGGCTGCCTCCTCTTTGGGGAAAGGCATTGAGTTTGACAGGGTGGTATCTCTTTTCTTTTAAAGGAGAGCCCTCCCAAAGCAAGGAAACATGGATCTCTTTGGAGGCTACATGAATGCCTGTTTTAGAATTCAATATATTAATAGAAAATTTGACATACAGTAAAGCCAGGTGATCAGAAGACAGATTGAGAAGATAGTTTGTTACAGTTCACAAGAGAAGGAGTAACTTGGCTGGTGCTGCCATAACAAAATATCATAGGCTGGGTGGCTGAAATGACAAATTTATTTCTCATAGTTTTGGAGGCTAGGAAGTCCAAGATCAAGGGACCAGTTGCTTCGGTCCTGGTGAGTTTCCTCTCCTTGCTCACAGGCATCTTCTTGCTGATGCTTAATTGCAGAGAGAGAGAGAGACAAAAAGCAAGCCCTCTGGTTTCTTCTTCTGAGGTTCCGAATCCCTTCACCCCATGCCCAGGACCTCATCTAGATCCAATCACTCCCAAAGCCCCCACCACCTAGTACCATCACATGGAGGATTGGGGCATCTACATATGAATTTGGGGGGACACAGCAGTCAGCCCATAACAAGAGGCATGCTGTGCTGTGGGGGCTGTGTCTGGAAGCCCTGGAATGGGTCAGGAGGCAGAGGGAGCCTTGATGGTGGTTTTCACAGAAAGGAATGGATAAGGCAGGGTTTGTGGGTTTGGGATTGGCTAGTTTGAATAGTTTTGGTGAACTCTGGGGCCTAGGGGCTGTCCCTAGTTGTCTGGTGCCTGGCTCTGGGGTGATAAGAGCAGGTGGATAGTGGCCTGAGTGTGAGGCCCATGGAGGAAATGGTAGGAATGTGGCCTCTGGATTGGTTGGTTTGCATCTGAAAAGCAAAAGGGATCACTGGAGAATTTGGCTAACCCTGGGAAGGGCAGACCCTCTACAGTCAGCCAGGCCCCAGATAGCAAAGCATCAGAATACAGAGGATAAAAGATACGGTTAATTCAATGCCCCATATGCCTCACTGTCTAGCCATCTTCAGTGGCAAAGGCAAAAAAGCAGAAAGGGCACTAAGGTAGGTACTCCCCAATTAAAAAGAATAGTCTTTAGATCAGTGCTTAACAGATTTTAAGAAATGGTACAAAATCATCTAGCTTATACAGTAAATACATGAACCTAGAAATGACCATTGGACACCAACTCTGAGCTGAGAATCAATAGGTGTATATAGATAGCTGCTGAACTAATAATTTTTTTTTTTAAGAAAAGGTCTAACTCTGTCACCCAGGCTGGAGTTCAGTGGCACGATCATAGCTCACTGCAGCCTCTACCCCCCAGGCTCAAGTAGTCCTCCCTCCTCTGCCTCCTAAGTAGCTGGAACTACAGGCATGCACCCCTGTGTCTGGCTAACTTTTTTATTTTTGTAGAGACCAGGTTTCACTGTGTTGCCCAAGCTAAGCTCAAACTGCTAGCCTTAAGATACCCTTTCACCTCAACCTCCCAAAGTGCTGGGATTATAGGCATGAGCCACCATACCCGACCAAGAACTAATGAATCTTTAGATGTAACAAACACTTATAAAATTATAAATCATGTGCACATTTAATCATAGTTGAGCAGTATACCACACAGCAAAAGCTGATACTATTGATGCAGAATGTAACAGTAAGGGTTTGACCAGCCACTTACAGTAGCAAGAAACCTAACTCAAGATCTCATCCCAGTTATAATCTGAAAGCGGTCAACATCTGCTCTGTGGGTGGGATTTGTTTTATGAAGATAAAAGCTGGGTTTGCGCCAAGGCAGAATATGCCTGAGCAAACATGAAGCCCTTCCTGCCCATCCCCACCTTGGTGGTTCTCCTTTTCCAGCGCCAACAGCCCCTCCAGTTGGGTGGATATGCAAGATGCCACCAGGCTCAGCCCTGTTGAAGATACACACCAGCTGTGTGGCACTGTGAAAGTGGGGGACTTCCCGAGGACTTAGACCCTTGTGCGTAAGATGAAAGGACTGAACTACGTAGAATCTGTGCACGCCCTTCTGAACTTACCACGTGGTTTTTATTGTTGTAGGTGGTTTGCATAATTTTATTTTATTTACTTACTTATTTATTTATTTTTGAGACATCATCTCGCTTTATTTCACAGGCTAGAGTTTAGTGGCACTCTCTTGGCTCATAGCAACCTCCACCTCCCAGGTTCAATTGAGTCTCCTGCCTCAGCCTCCCAAGGAGCTGGGATTACAGGCGCCCACAACCACGCCTAGCTAATTTTTGTATTTTTAGTAGAGATGGGGTTTCACCATATTGCCCAGGCTGGTCTGGAACTCCTGACCTCAAGGGATCCACCCACCTTGGTCTCCCCAAGTGCTGGGATTACAGCGTGAGCCACCGCTGGTTCGCTTTCTTTTTAGTCTTCCCTTTAAACCTGAATCATTTAGTTGTCGCAGGTAGAGTTTTGAGTCCCAGTTGGCGTGGAGTCTCAATGCTGCAATTTGCTGCCCATGTGACCCTGGCTAACTTCTCTGACTTCTTGGAGCTTATTTTCTCATCTGTAAAATAGAGGTACAGAGCATCAACCATGTCATATTACTGAGAGGATTAAATGGCATCAGAAGATGTATGTGTGGTTCCAGGCGGCCCCCAGAAAAGGTGCGATTCCTTCACAACCAGGACCAAAGGCAAGAAGCACAGCCCAGGCCTCCCTTTCTTCCTCCACAGAGCTTTACCCAAAGAGGATTTCTCCTAAGCACTCACTGGCTGCTGGATAGAGAAGCTGCAGTTGTGGAAAGGCTAGAATTTTAATTTCAAACGAACATGCCTTTGATTTTCTTTCTTTTTGTTGCAGAAACTGGAAGAGAAGTTCCGGCTGAACAGGCGAGAACTGATTGCCTTTGAATTCCCAGTGTTGGTGGCCTTGGAGTTTGCCCTCCACTTGCCGGAGCACGAAGTCATGCCTCACTACAGACGCCTGGTCCAGAGCTCCTAGCAGCAGCCCCAATGAAAGCCAAGGACCATTTCTTCTCTGCTCACTGGAGCAACACTTGCTACTGGAAATGAAAAAAAAAAACAGAACTCAAAATACCAGACTTTTCTTCCTCTCTACATGGTTTGGGGAGAAGCAGTACTAGAAACTTTCCAGAGAGTCTTGGGTGTAGCCAAGAGGGAAGAGGAGGCACGTGCTGAGAACAGAGAGGCTCTGCCTGCTATCCACTAGCGAGAACCCTAGCTGCCACAGCCCGTCTTTCTCCCCAGCATTCACAGACTTTGCAGGCATGGTCCAGGGCCTTCTCCAGATCTGTTCCAACTTGGAGTGTGAAGGGCTTAAGCAAACGGGGGAAGAGAGTCTGCAGAAGCTGGGAGAAAACTAAAAGATACCCTCGTTGTGTCGAAGAGTGTGCCCGTCTGTTTTTGTGTCAGCCATTGGAAGTGCACTTTCCCCGGGGGCATGCGGGTGTGTGAATGTGCAGGTGTCTGAGAGATACTGCATCAGCCCGAGACCCCCAGAGCCTGTCCCACGCTTTACAGAGCAGCCCTCAGCCTGGGGCCATGGGCCAGGCTGAACTTCGGCAATTATTTCTAGATGATTTCTGGATAAGAATCGCTCTCTTGGTACCATAGTTTGACATCGTCCACCCTTAGAAAATGACTTTGTTTCTGTTACTGCTCCTACCCACCAAGGGGATAAAGAAGATGAGTTCTCAGTGTGGGATGAGTCAGTCACGTGGAAGGGCATGGAGCGTGGCGCTCTGTAACTTCCTGCCGTCTGCCACCCCGCCACGTGTATTTAACCCTCGCACTTTCTCCACTGTGGAGACGGCTGGGGCAGCGCCCCACAGTGTGTTTTCCTGTCCTCTATGTTAGAGTGCTTCATAAGCACATTTACTGTGCTATCTATATCTCTATATAAAAGTGTTTTATAAAAACCCAGAATAGGAGCACGACGCATGATTGGTGTTTGAGGCGTTTGCCAGCTGGGATAGACTGCGTTTGGAGCTGTGGTTGAGCTAAGGAGGCGGTGGCTCTCACCATTCCCACGTGCCCAGGGCTGTTTGTGCAGGATCTTAATGGTGACTTGTCCTGGCTTACCGGGACAGTCTGTATGAGGCTTGTCACCACACTGTCGCTTCGTAGCTGCAAGAGAGAGGTACCAGCTGAAGTCCCCTGACTGAAGAGAGCCTGTGGCCATGTACAAAGAGAATTAAACTCCTGTTGCTTTTTGTATACCTGTATGCGTTTGTGTAGACGTGTGTCTCACCAGTCACCTTTGCCCTCCATTGCTGATTCCCTTGCACACGCTGATTCCAGTGAGGTCACAGATTCAGAGCTTCACACACCAGCCCAGAGAGAGGGTGATGGAACCTAGTGTCTGCAGTTTTTGTTAGCAGAACTGTCAGATTCTTGACAGTCCTGCAGGATGGAGAAATTCAAGCAGCAGCTGGTGAGGGCCAAAACAGAATACTTGGCTCCTTCAGAATCTTAGATTTCACTGAGTTTAGTCCTAAATATTTTGCTAACAAATTTCCTTGGCCGGAATCCGTTGTAAGACAGTGATTTTAGCGGGGGGTGGGGGGTGGCGGGAGAGGGAGGAGGGAGAGGGGGAGAGGATATGATGAATGTGGTCTCTTGAGCTGATTGTAAACGATCAGCTGATACGTAGGGGCACTTGCTGTTTATAAAGCAAATCGAGAAAATATTCAAGGTGCATCCATTGCCCAAACTACAAAATGTCCTTGGCCTTCCTCACAGGGGGGTCTGTCACCTTGCATTCTGATGAGCCACCCAGCATCTGGCCAGTGCCTGCAGGAGGAGAGCCTTTCTGAGAAGCAGGACCTCTGGTACCTGGAATGGCCCAGAGAGCTCCCCACTGCCCATCTGCCCTGAGTTTCCTGCCAAGCTCCGGGGATGGGGTGGGGGCAGGGGGACATCCGGCAGATGACATAGGCCACCAGCCCAGACATGGTGAGAAGCCTGAGTCCTTTCCTATGTCATAAAATCAGGCTAATTTACTTGGATTTGGGGCGATTCGTTTGGTTTTTAGCATCTATGAGGTGAGCCCATGAAGTCAGCAGTCCATTTCTAAAGATGCATTTTCATTTTAAACTCAATCCTGGCCTGCGGATTTGTGGAATGGGCAGCTTTGCTGGTTTTAATTTATGTGGGAGGAGCTGGGGCTGAGATTGAAGGCATTTTATCGGGAGATCACCTTTTGCACGTCCATAACATGAGCATTTTGGAGGCAAAGGAAGATGAAGAGTGTGAGAGACGGAAGTCACTGCCAGAGGCGCCCCTGTGACACAGAACATTCTAGACACGTCACAGCCTTGGGCTTCAGCAGGGAGGAAGCCTGAGCCTGTGCAGCGAGAAGGCCATACAGCAGACCGACTCCGAGGTGTTGCCCTTTGTCCTCCACCAGGGAGGGCCCCTTCAGCCCCTGGTAAGCCCTGCCCCCTCTCAGGACTGCCCTGAGGCCTCTCCAGTCCTCCCCCACTCAGATATCTGTGGGGAAGCTCTACCCAGCCACACTCCTTGGGATAACACTAGCCAGTTCTGTCTGACTCAGTTTCCCCAGAGCCAGCCTGGGGGCCCGGGACTCCTCTAGTGAGCAGTTAGGTAAGAGACAGGAAGCAGACAAGCAAAGAGGTTGCTGCAGCTGCCTCCTGAGGAAATGGGCAACAGAGTGTGGCCCAGTCCCTACTGTGCCCACCCCAGGGGTCCGAGCCTGGGCTAGCCCAGTGACACTTAGAAGTCACCACTTTTCCTTTTTTCCCCCTTAATAAAACCTCTCTTAAACAGGAAATCCATACCAAATGCAAATGCGTTTTGTTTTCCTTGGCTTTCTGTTGTTGTTCTGATCGTAGATTTCCCTGCCAGGGTTTCTGTTGTCGCAGGCTCTGCTTGAGGCGGCCTCTTCACACAAACCCCTGTACCACATGCCCTGCCTTCCTGACGGGAGCCAGGAGCTTCCTTCCCCCTCCTTGTCATTCCTTCCTGTTCCCTTCATTCCCCAACAGCAAATAAAACTCTGAATGCTCTGGCTGCTGAGTTCTTTATCTCTCGCTCAGACATTTCCGCTCCCTGCAGAACGGCCGGCCCCTTGCCCTCCCCATCCCTGGCTGCCTCCCGGGGCTCCTGAGAACCTGAACCTCCCTGCCCCGCTGCAAGTGGGGTGGGCGGAGGCTGTAGAACGAAGTGCATTTGAGCCAGGTGGTTTTGTTACCTATTCATTGTGGTATCTGTTCAGCAGTGAACGACATCTTTCAAATCAAGGGGGATTTTTTTGGTTGGGGATGGAGGTGCCTGATGTCACCTCCCTGGGTCTGTTGGCACAGTTTGGTAAGCATAGTGCTGAGGGCCAGCCAGAGCAGGGAGTAAACTTTAAGAGTGTAACTCTAGAATCACATCACCAACACCAGCATCAATAAAAAGCAGCTTCCAGTCATGCAGCTGCAAGGTGGAGCTGAGATGCGAAGCTGGAAAAGAAGCAAAATGGCAAGTGAAGGGGAAAGATCCTCTTGCCACCTGCACATAACCAAGTGGAAGGGACCCAGGCCAGGACGGGAAGGGGTGCTATCAGAGCCCCCACCCCATAAAGGGCCATTCAGACTTCTAAATAGTCCAGAAAGTCTGCAAACGTAAGACTGGTGAAACCACAAAGGCCCGCCTCGCGAGGACTGTGCTTCCTCACACAGACACTTCCTGACTTCAGACAGGACATCATCTATACAACGTCAATACACCCTGTCGTCCCAGTGACTCAGGAGGCTAAGGCGGGAAGATCACTTGATCCCAGGAGTTCAAGGCTGCAGTGAGCTAGGATCATGCCACTGCACTCCAATCTGGGCAACAGAGCAAGACTATCTCTTTTTTTTTTTTAAGGGTGGGGTGGGGTGGGCATGGTGGCTCACACCTATAATCCCAGCACTCTGGGAGGCCGAGGTGGGTGGATTGCTTGAGACCAGCCTGGGCAACATGACAAAACCCTGTCTCTACTAAAAATACAAAAAATTAACTGGGCATGGTGGCGCACACCTGTAGTCCCAACTACTTGGGAGGCTGAAGTGGGAGAATCACCAGGGTCCAGGAGGCCAAGGCTTCAGTGAACTGCAATTGGACCACTGCACTCCAGACAGGGTGATGGGAGCAAGACCCTGTCTCAGAAAAAAAAGAAAGTACATCTAACCTGCTAAACATCACAGCTTAACCTTTCCTACCTCAAATGCACTCAGAACACTTTTGTACAGTATTCAGTAAGTTACATGAGATAGTCAACACTTTCTTACAAAATAGGCTTCATATGAGATGACTTAGCCTAGCATCTCCAAGGGGTATCATACGGCACATGGCTAGCCTGGGAAAGGATCAAAATTCAAAGTATATTTCTACGGAATGCTTTTGCACCATCGTAAAGTTGACAGTTGCACAAGTCAAACCATCATAAGCTGGGGCTTCCGTATGCCACCTCCCACCATCTTGCTACTCAGCGCAGCCCAGGGATCAGCAGCATTCACATCACCTACAGGGTTGTTAAAGATGCAGAATCTACATCTCACCATTCCTCCTTGGTGATTCGGGTGCCCGTTAAAGTCTGAGAGGCACCATTCCTCCATATTAGCATAGGACATAAAACTGTCTTCAAGAGCCCCGACGCAACCATGGCTGAAGAACAACCGCCGGTCGAATTGCTCGTGAAGGCTGGCAGTGATAGGGCCAAGATTGGGAACTGCCCCTTCTCCCAGAGACTGTTCATGGTCCTGTGGCTCAAGGGAGTCACCTTCAACGTTACCACAGTTGACACCAAGAGGCAGACCAAGACAGTGCAGAAGCTGTGCCCAGGAGGGCAGCTCCCATTCCTGCTGTATGGCACTGAAGTGCACACAGACACCAACAAGATTGAGGAATTTCTGGAGGCAGTGCTATGCCCTCCCAGGTACCCCAAGCTGGCAGCTCTGAACCCTGAGTCCAACATAGCTGGGCTGGACATATTTGCCAAATTTTCTGCCTACATCAAGAATTCAAACCCAGCACTCAATGATAATCTGGAGAAGGGACTCCTGAAAGCCCTGAAGGTTTTAGACAATTACTTAACATCCCCCCTCCCAGAAGAAGTGGATGAAACCAGTGCTGAAGATGAGGGCATCTCTCAGAGGAAGTTTCTGGATGGCAATGAGCTCACCCTGGCTGATTGCAACCTGCTGCCAAAGCTACACATAGTACAGGTGGTATGTAAGAAATACGGGGGATTCACCATCCCTGAGGCCTTCCGGGGAGTGCATCGGTACTTGAGCAATGCCTACGTGCGGGAAGAATTCGCCTCCACCTGTCCAGATGATGAGGAAATTGAGCTCGCCTATGAGCAAGTGGCCAAGGCCCTCAAATAAGCCCCTCCTGGGACTCCGTCAACCCCCTCCATTTTCTCCACAAAGGCCCTGGTGGTTTCCACATTGCTGCCCAATGGACACATTCCAAAATGGCCAGTGGGAAGGGAATCCTGGAGCACTTGTTCTGGGATGGTGTGGTGGAAGAGGGGATGACGGAAAGAAATGGGGGGCCTGGGTGAGATTTTTATTGTGGGGTGGGATGGGTAGGACAACATATTTCAGTAATAAAGTACGGAATAAAAATCAAGTGTTTTTACACACACACACACAAAAACTGTCTTCAAGAAAGGTACAGAGAAAATGTAGATATTTTTTAATACCAAAAATAATAGTGCCAGCTTCTGAGGTTGTTTTGACATATGTTTACCTAGCTGCCTCATCTAACAAATTTTTTGGATGCACAAGGCCAAAAAGATGTAAATGGCACTAAGCAGCAGCTAACACATTGTTCCCAAGTACAGAGCTGCCTTACAGCACATCACAGCAGCCACTGGTTAAGGTCACTGCTCGGATGAGGCCTGGATCCCAGGTTCCCAGGGGCCACAGATAGAGGGTTGGGATGGTGGAGAGTTAGGGCTCCCAACAGCACTGCAGCACAATTCTCTACTGGAACTGGGGACTGTAGGGTTGTGACCTGGGGACATCACAAATGGGTAGACTCCAGTTTGCTTGGACTGACATTCATTGAGGTCTGCCTAGCGCTTGTTAAATATGTCTTCTACTGGGCTCTGTGGGCTTCCTGATGTCAGGCAGAACCTGCTGGGGGCGGGTGGAAGGGACCCTCACCAGGTGTGGTGACGCTGTTCTCCAGAGGAGCCTCAACGTGGAATACTGAAAGAGAAGCTCCAGGGGAGAGACAGCTTCTCTGGGTGAGCCTGGGATGGCCAAGGCCAAGCAGGGTTGGAAATCAGTGCTCAGAAATCAGCCTGGCACACAAATGACGAAGTGGGCCAAGATGGAGCAATTGTTTGGTCACAAAAGTGAAGACCAAGAAACGAGAACTGACAAGTTAGGTGCTTGGCAAGAAGATGGGTGGGAATGAAATCAGGGACTCCTTACCAGGGCACCAGAACAGGCTAGCAAGAAATCAGAGATGTGAACTGTGATAGACAGATGAAGCCTTGGACACGGTCTTCAACAAGGGGCTGGTGCTTGGGAGGACTTGATATTCACCAAGCAGATATCATGCACCAGCCCTGTGCTGGGCACTTAAAGCACCTCATTTAACTCTTAAACAAACTCGAATTAGTATGGACCCCATTTCACCGATGAGGTACCTAGGGCTCTCAAACATCACATAAGGTGCCCAATGACACGTGATTATGAAGTGACAAAGGCAAGATTCAAACCTAGCTCTGTGTAATTCCAAAGCCCAAGCACCTGTCCTGCCTCACACTTGGAACAAAACAGAGCCCCTAAAATGGTGGAGGGCCAAAGCTAAGCTGAGCCGGATGCTGGAGATATGGCCTCGGGTTAGAGGGGGTCTTCTTTGGTTAGACGGGGCCTTCTCCCTGTCTTTCCCAGTCACTCCTGGCCCTTTCCTCTCCAGAGAAGGAATCTGGAGCTACTGAATCCATAGCATCATCTTCTCGGGTCTGAGTGGCCTCCACATTTGACGTGTGGCATACCTCTGAGCCCCCTGGTAGAACATGAAATGTTTGGAAAACATGCTTCCATAACAGGTAAGCTAAGGGGCTTTTGAAAGGAAGTAGAATATCACAGTCAGGTTTAAGGCAGCCAGTGTTCACATCCACCAACATTTCACCAGCCAGAGTCTTGTGGTGCATGAATGGATTTTCCACCATGTGTTATAATTAAGACAAATTCTCCTTGCCCTACAGCTCTGCGTGTTCCTTGGCTGCTGTCCCTCTGATCAGTGTGTGGCTAGGAAATGCAAATTTGTTTTGCTCTAAGGTTAAGCCAAGCATACCTTGGGCAGGTGGTCAGCTGGCAAGGATGGCCATGTCACACAAAGAATGGCTCAGGGATTATGAGCTGTCTGAGACTCTTCAAGTCTCAGCCCCCAAATGCCACAGACAGACTTCAATTCACCACCATTTGCAGAGCACAGGCCCTCATCAGATGTGTCGGGTGCACGGAGAGGCACTCCACAGCGCTTAACTGCTGCTCTGGACCAAAGGGTTCAGCAGGGCAGGACTGGATTCCACCACTATGAACCCGAGCACCTCTCTGTCAGGCCTCCAAGTCCAAGCCTGGCCATTACAGCCTTGGTGACCCACGCATACACCTCTGGATGGTCCCCAGGAGCCAGGAAGTCTGAAACAACCACAAGTAACCAGGTGGCCACAGAAAGAAGTGAAACCACCTGTTCCTGCCTCAACTAATTGCTCTCCCCCTGCAACCTGCAACCATTGTTCCTGCTCAGCCTTGCAGAATTCTCCCCCTGGACGTTGGGTTTCTCATTTAACCCTTAAACAAACTCAAATTAGCCTTTAACTATGTAATTTACTATGCCCTCCCTCTGCTTGCAACCTCCCCCACCCTTATGATCATGCCTGTTTGTAGTAGATGACCCCTACCCTTGTGATCATGCATCCTGTGACTCCCTTCCCCACCCCAAGATAGATTACTCACTCCTACCCTTGTGACCATGCATCCAGTGACACCCTTCCCCTCCCTAAAATAGGTAACTACCTTTAACTGACCACTTGCCCCAACCTATAAAACCAACTCCTATCCCACCGCCCTCCGCTGACTCTTTTTTAGGACTCAGCCCACCCGTACCTGGGTGAATAAACAGCCATGTTGCTCACACTAAGCCTGCCCGGTGGTCTCTTTCTGCGGGCAACATGCCTAACACTCTCACAGTGCCTGGTACACAGACTTCACCAAATAAATGCTGGTTCAGTTAAATAAGCCATCACAAAACAAATTACTGAGTGGACTGTTCTCTGTAACTCTGAATCAGTTTTCTGCTCAGCCTCTGTGTTAGGCCATCCTTGCATTGCTATAAAGAAATGCTTGAGACTGGGTGATTTACGAAGAAAAAGGCTTAATTGGCTGAGGGCTCTGCAGGTGCCAGCTTCTGCTCAGCTTCTGGAGAGGCCTCAGGGAGTGTTTATTCATGGCAGAAGGCAAAGCAGGAACAGGCATGCTACACAGCAAAAGCAGGAGCAAGACGGCTGGGAAGGTGCCACACTTTATTTTTTATTTTGAGACAGGGTCTCACTCTATTGCCCAGGTAGAATGCAGGGGTACAATCATGGCTTGCTGAAGGCTCAATTGATTCTCCCACCTCAGCCTCCTAAATAGGGTGGGACTACAGGTGCCTCCCACCACACCCAGCTAATTTTTGTATTTTTTGTAGAGATGGGGTTTCACCATGTTGCTCAGCTGGTTTGAAACTCGTGGGCTCAAGCGATGCTATCTTGGCCTCCCAAAGTGCTGGGATTACATGTGTGAGCCACTGCACCCAGCCTACACTTTTAAACAACCAGATCTCTTGAGGATTCATTAGCTCGAGGACCAGAACCAAGCCATTCATAAGAGATCCCCCCCACCCATGACACAAACACCTCCCACCAACCCCCACCTCTGACACTGGGAATTACTTTTTTTTTTCTTTTTTTCTGAGACGGAGTCTTGCTCTGTCACCCAGGCTGAAGTGCAGTGGTGCAATCTTGGCTCACTTCAACCTCCACCTCCCGGGTTCAAGCGATTCTCCTGCCTCAGCCTCCCGAGTAGCTGGGACTACAGGTGCCCGCCACCACGCCTGGCTAATTCCTGTATTCTTAGTAGAGATGGGGTTTCACCACATTGGCCAGGCTGGTCTCGAACTGCTGACCTTGTGATCCTCCCACCTGTGGCTCGAACTGTGGCTTCCAGAAAAAGGAAGCAGATCCCCTTGGAGGCTTATCTAGAAGGCCCTGATGAAGCATACACACTGTTCTATGAGTGTCTAAGCCAGATACCATGTTCCCTAAGGCACCTGCCTTCTCCGTGAAATCAATTTTCATTTTTATTTATAAAATAAAAACAAGACACACATGAGAATTGCTTACCTTCCCCTTTCTTTCCTGTGTGTGTTGGAGAGAGTGGCAGAAGCCATCCTCAGGGGAAGCCTGGGGCCAGAGCGTTTTTTGGGGAAAACATGCAGCCAGAAGAGATTGTTTCTCAGAAGCGGCCCTTAGGGAGCCCAGAGGCAGCCAACCCTAGGAGAGGCAGGTATCTGAGGGCAGGAAAAGTTTCCAGAACCAGGCAGGTTGTGCGGCCTTACACAAGCCACTGGCCAGCCCATGCCTGCTGGGGGTTGTAGTACCTCCCATCAGAGGGACTCAGGAAGATGGCCCAGGGCCGGGCATACAATAGGCACTCAATACATGGACACAATTATTATTTTTATCTCTATTAACTTAATTCTTAGCAAAAAAAAAAAAAATCTGCTCTAGAAAGACTTTGGAGCACAGATGGGTGTCTAGGGCCAAATGGGGACCACGAGACACATTCGGATTCCGTTCCTTTCTTGTCCCCACTACTCAGGCAGGCAGAGTGTCGGTGACAACTCAGGGAGTGCAGAAACTGAGACGGGTGATGTTGCAAAAGAGGCACAGTGGTCTCTTCAACCAGGTGGCTTCACAGCCATTAGCCAACAAATGGACTTCAGGTGTTGTTCTGCTTCTTTGAAACCAAATTCCCCCAGGTGCTTACCTGAGCAGCTCAATGGGGTGATTCTGAGGCCCCTATGGCATTGAGGCTTCCTCCCTGGTAGCAACAAGGTCGCCTGGCCAGCTCACCTGGACGCAGTCCTCAAAGGTGGCCTTGGAGCCCCCTCAGCAGCACCTATCCTACAGAGCAGCTTTTTAGCTTTTCTCCTGCTCCTCTCCTCCCCCAGAGGGGCTCCCACGCTGAGGCTCAGGGAGTGAGTGACTCCTGGTTCGCTGATGAAGGGCTGGTGGGCTGCCTGGCCTCTGATTTGCATCGCCACCGAGCCTAGGCCCCCCACACCAGGGCAGAGCATCCGATCAACAGCCCACAGAGGTAGAGCTGTGCCCACACTTGGCCCTAAACCGCATCTGCACAGGGCTCGACAGAAGAAGGTGCTTGCCTCGCCGCCTCGCAGTGAGCTCTGAACCAGAGCCCAGCTGGAAACAGTGCTGCCCTTGCAGCTGACTTGAGGAACTGGGGCCAGTTTTGTGAGAAGCAATGTGGCCACACCTCATTCCTGGTGGGATTCTGCCACGTTCTTCACTCTGCTGTCCTGGCGTGCAGGCAGCCTCAGGACACCACTGGAGGTTGCAGGTGAATTTCCGGGTGTATATGTCACACTGCAGAGCCTACACTTGAGTTCAACTCAGACTCTACAGGCTCTCATGGTTCCTGCCCCTTCCATCCGTCTTGTGCCAGCCTGGTGGGTCTCTAGGTTGTTCTGGGCTCCCTCCACCCCAGCCCACTTCCAGCCCACGTCCTGCCCTAGTCTTCTCAAAAGGACACTTCTCCTCCCTCCAGGCCCTTGTCTAGCTCCTGTTCTGTGCCACATGGTCGCTCTTCCTGCTGTCTCTGCCATGGCTCTCCGGGCTGCCCATTCCCCACACTGTGAGCCCTCGGCTGGCTTCTACCCGCAGTGCCTCCTTCCCTTTGTCTCAAAGTGACTCTGTTCCGTTCCTCTGCACCTCTGCTTCATGTCAGGCCTCCATGTGCAAGCCCGGACCCAGAAAGTCTGAAGTCCTGCCTGTCTCAGCTGATCACCCCCACCCCCAACCTGTGTTCACCGTTATCCCTGACAGCCCAGCAGAGCTTCTCCCGGTTAAGATGGCTCACCCCACCCTGTCATCTTAACTGTTACTCTGATCATGTGAATACTCCTTACCCACCCTGCCATCTTAACTGTTCTTGCTCAATATCCCTCCACCCAAGGCTACCATCTTAACTACTCTTACGCCTTACCTGAACTGCCATTGTAACTGACCTTATGGTAACGTATACTCCTTGCCACTACCCCCACCACTGTAACTGATCTTACTCTGTAACACCCCTGCCCCCTACCCAAAAGATTTGCCCCAACCTATAAAACCCATTCCTATCCCACCACCCTTCACTGACACCCTTTTCGGCCTCAGCCCACGTGCATGCCGGTGAATAAACAGCCATGTTCCTCACACAAAGCCTGTTTGGGGGTCTCTTCATTCAAACGTGAGTTTTAACACTTCACATCTGGGATCCCCTGCCCCATCCACTTTCCTTCCTCGGAATTCCCTTAGGTCCTCAACCGCCCCCTGCCTGGCTGGCTGCACTGGGGCGTCCTGTTCCTCAACTTGTCACACAGCCCCTTTTCCTCCCCAGGCCTGCTCAGGCCGCTGGCACACAGGCCTGCACCGTGAGCACTGAACACAGGGTCTCCCTCTCAGCACACACAGCATCCCACGGTTTCAGTTCAACTGCAAGTCCTCTGGCCACCCAGTTTGGGAAGTCCCTATAATTCCACAGGTGTCCAGTCAGGTCATTTAGGTCCTGGGGGGCCTCATTTTTGGGAGACACATTCTGTAGGGTTCCCAGAGCCCACATGCTGCAGCCATTCAGCCTCACCAAGCCATCCAAAAAAGTGTGCTAACTCAGCCATCCCAGAAAAGAGAGCAGGCCTTTTATGTTTTCCATCGTGAATAAAATAATTTGCAGAAAGTCTCTACCACACCTTTAAATCAAAGAATAAGTCTTGAACTGAAATCAAGACACAGAGAGGCAGAATAGAAGGAGAAATGGGTATTTATTATACAAATGTTCCCAGATTGAAACAGTTCTTGTCTGGATTCCAAATTTGCAGAAGATCTGGGCTTTGAGAGGTTACACGTGTTGCCAACAGACTTTTCCAGAGACCAGTACTATTCAGGTTGGGAGCAAATATTTGGTTGGAAAACTAAAGAAGTAGCATTTGTCAAAGTGTGGTCTTACTAGGGCTAGATGAATCAGAATCACCTGGGGTGCCCTTTGGAAATGCAAATCCCTGAGAATTCTAGACTCTCTGAGGGTAGGGTCTAGGAATCTATATTTGCAACAAGTTCCTCAGGCGATGTTTCTCCATTCAAGGTTTGAGAGTGACAGCCATCCAAGTGTGGAGGGGTTGTAGCAAGCAGAACATGAAAGGTGGGCAAAGATGCTGCTCCTAGCAGGGCTTCTGGAACCTGCATGAACTTGTTAAATGCAGATGCTGAGGCGGCAGGACTAGGATGGGACTAGACGTTCTAGGGAGCCGGTGTTGCAGGTACACAAATCACATCATACTTTTAGTAGCAAGGGGCTGGAGGGCATATTTCCTTTGCATTGTCTGCCTGCTGTGTGTGTGTGTGTGTGTGTGTGTGTGTGTGTGTGTGTCTGCATGTGTACATGATACCACAACAATAAAGCACCTTTGCATGGTTTACTTGCCGCAGTAAGATATGAGGCTACTGTTTCAGTACTAACTCTAAATCTTAGCTAAACCATCATTGCCCTTTTAGGCAGTCAGTTGGAAGTCAGCCCACAAGAGCAGTTCAGAGACTTTAGCTATAAAATGAAGCTGACTCTGGGTCCTTTCTCATTGGAGGTGGTGAGGCTTCCACATATGGTGATACGGTTTGGCTGTGTCCCCACCCAAATCTCATCTTGAAGCGTAGCTCCCATAATCTCCATGTGTCATGGGAGGGACTCAGTGGGTGATAATTGAATCCTGGGGGTGGTTTCCCCCATCCTGTTTTTGTGATAGAGTCCTCACATGATCTGATGGTTTTTATAAGGGACTTCTCTCTCTTTCCCTCTGTACTTCTCCTTCCTGCGAAGAAGGACGTGTTTGCTTCCCCTTCTGTCATGATTGTAAGTTTCTTGAGACCTCTCCAGCCATCTGAACTGTAACTCAATTAATCCTGTTTCCTTTATAAATCAGCCACTCTTGGGTATGTCTTTATTAGCAGCATGAGAATGAACTAATACAGTAAATTGGTACTGGTAGAGCGGGGTACTGCTATTAAGATACCCAAAAATGTGGAAGCAACTTTGGAACTAGGTAACAGGCAGAGGTTGAAACAGTTTGGAGGGCTCAGAAGTAGACAGGAAGATGTGGGACCGTTAGGAGCTTCCTAGAGACTTGTTGAATGGCTTTGACCCAAATGCTAATAGTGATATGAACAAAAAGTCCAGGTTGAGGTGGTCTCAGATGGAGATGAGGAACTTCTTGGGAACTGGAATAA
Organism: Sapajus apella; assembly: GCF_009761245.1. Taxonomy (NCBI): domain Eukaryota; kingdom Metazoa; phylum Chordata; class Mammalia; order Primates; family Cebidae; genus Sapajus; species Sapajus apella. Next base: position 8,374,474 of record NW_022436969.1, on the reverse strand, counting down.
AGGTCACTCTTGCTATGCAAAGAGAATGGTGGCATTTTACCTCTTCCCTAGAAATCTATGGCACTTCGAACTTGACAGAGATGATTTGGGGCATCTGGCAGAAGAAATTTCTAAGCAGCAAAGCATTCAAGAGGAAGCAGAGCAAAACGTTTTGAAATTTTGCAGCCTGACAATGTGATAGAAAATCCTATTTTCCGGAGAGAAATTCAAGCCAGCTACAGAAATTTGAATAAGTCACAAGGAGCTGGATGTTAATCACCAAGATAATGGGGGAAAAGTCTCCAGGGCATATCACAAATCGTTGCAGCAGCCCCTCCCATCACAGGCCCTGAGGACTAGGAGGAAAAAATAGTTTCCTGGGGCTGGGCCCAGGGCCCCCTGCTGTGTGCAGCCTAGGGACTTGGTGCCCTGTGTCCCAGATGCCCTAACCATAGCTAAAAGGAGCCAAGGTACAGCTCAGGTCATGGCTTCAGAGGGCGCAAGCCCCAACCCTTGGTAGCTTACAGGTGATGTTGGGTCTGCAGGTGCACAGAAGTCAAGAATTGAGGTTTGGGGACCTCCACTTAGATTTCAGAGGATGTATGGAAATGCCTGGATGTCCAGGCAAAAGTTTGCTTCAGGGACAGAGCTCTCATGGAGAACTCTGCTAGCGCAGTGTGGAAGGGAAATGTGGGGTCGGAGTCCCCATACAGAGTACCTACTGGGATACTGCCTAGTGGAATCATGAGAAGAGGGCCACCATCTTCCAGATCCCAGAATGGTAGATCCACCAACCGCCTGTACTGTGCATCTGGAAAAGCTGCAGACAATGCCAGCCCATGAAAGCAGCCGGAAGGGGGATTGTACTCTGCAAAGCCACAGGGGCAGAGCTGCTCAAGATCATGGGAGCCCATCTCTTGCATCGGCATGCCCTAGATGACAGACATGGAGTCAAAAGAGATTATTTTGGAACTTTAATGTTTAATTGCCCTGTTGGGTTTCAGACTTGCATGGGGCCTGTAGCCCCTCTGTTTTGGCCAATTTCTCCCATTTAGAATAGCTATATTTACCCAATGCCTGTACCTTCATTGTATCTAGGAAGTAACTAACTTGCTTTTGATGTTTCAGGCTCATAGTGAAACTGCCTTTGCAAAATTATGACCGAGACAGCGAAGGAGATCTAACCTAACTGACTTCATCTTGGATCTAACCTTTAAGCTGTGCTTGTTCCTGCCTGGGCATAGACTGAACTAACTTTGTGAGGAACTTGGTTTACAGTTTATAGTTTAAAACGAATATAACAGCCCTTTCCCAAAAACAAACCTCTTTCTTGCCTGGGGACTAGACTGCCTTTGTAAGGCTAACAAATTAGCCACAAGATTAGAAATTGTGGTTTAGGAGTCATGCATCTGGAGGCTACAAGATTCTGGCCTTCCCTAAACTGCTCCTAAGGTCATTGCTTGAGATATTTTGCAGACCCTGCACTTGATGGATTAGGTGGAACCACCAGGTTAATAAACTGGCTCATCTGATCTTGTGGTCCCCACCCAGGAATGGATGCAGCACAAGAGGACAACTTCAACTTCCTATTATTTCATCTCTTACCCAACCAATCAGCACTCCTGGCTCACTGGCTTCCCCCTACCCATAAAGTTGTCCTTAAAACTCTGATCCTTGAATGCATGGGGAGACTAATTTGAGTAATAATAAAAGTCTGGTCTCCTACATAGTCGGCCCTGTATGAATTACTCTTTCTTTCTTGCAATTCCCCAGTCTTGACAAATTGGCTCCGTCTAGACAGCAGGCAAGATGAGCCCACTGGGCAGTTAGAGTAGGCAAAAGGGACTTGGCTTATCTCAGATGAGACTTTGGACTGTGGACTTTTGAGTTAATGCTGAAATGAGTTAAGACTTTGGAAGACTGTTGGGAACACATGATTGGTTTTGAAATGTGAGGATGTGAGATTTGGGAGGGGCCAGGAGTAGAATAATATGGTGTGGCTGTGTCCCCACCCAAATCTCATCTTGAATTGTAGCTCCTATAATCCCCAGGTATCAGAGGAGGGACCCGGTGGGAGATAACTGAATCACGGGGGCAGGTTTTTCCCATGCTGCTCTCATGGTATTGAATAAGTCCCATAGATCTGACAGTTTTATAAAGGGCAGTTCCCCTGCAGACGCTCTCTCTCACCTGCCTCCATGTAAGACATGCCTTGTTCCTCCTTTGCCTTCCACCATGATTGTGAGGCCTCTCTAGCCATGTGGAACTTTGAATTCATTAAACTTCTTTTTCTTTATAAATTACTCAGTCTTCGGTATTTCTTCATAGTAATGTGAAAATGGACTAATACATACGGTAAATGCAAGCATTCACTTGGCGCTTGACACAGTGCAGTCAGCAGGTGTCAATTGTTGGCATTGGCCCACAGTGGAAAGCCTGTGAGGGATCCTCTTCTGGGTCTGGCATTGAGGACTGTGATACAATAAGAATTATAGGTTTGGGGCCAGGCATGGTGGCTCACGCCTATAATCCCAGCACTTTGGGAGGCCGATGCAGGCGGATCACGAGGTCAAGAGATCGAGACCATCCTGGCCAACATGGTGAAACCCTGTATCTACTAAAAATACAAAAATTTGCTGGGTGTGGTGGCGTGTGCCTGTAGTCCCAGCTACTCGGGAGGCTGAGGCGGGAGAATTGCTTGAACCTGGGTGGTGGAGGTTGCAGTGAGCCGAGATTGCCTCACTGCACTCCAGCCTGGCACCTGGCGACAGAGTAAGACTCTATCTCAAAAAAAAAAAAAAAAAAAAGAATTATAGGTTTGGTCTTTATCCCTGAGCATGACATAGAGCTTCTAAAACTTGGAATTTCCTGAGTTGTAGAAGGGCCTGTTGGTATTCACAAGTCCTTTCAACCACATCTGAGTTTATGTTAATGAGGTGACTCTTGGTGGGTCCCTAGATAGCTTCAGGATGGGGGCTTAGAAAGACCAAGGCATGATGAGAGGGTTGGAACTTTCAGCCCCACCTCTGATCTCAGGGGAGGGAGAGTGGGTGAAGACTGAGTTGATCACCAAATGGCAGGGTTTGATCAGTCATGCCTACATAATAACATTTCCATTAAAAACCTAAAAGGACAGCTTCCTGATACTTAAACATGTGGAGTTTCCTGTAAGGTTCTGCACTCAGAAGGGGCATGGAAACTCTGAGCCCCTTCTCACATACCTTGCCCTGTGAATTTCTTCCATCTGGCTGTTCATCTGGATCCTTTGCAATATCCCCTATAATCAATGGATAAACATAATTAAATTGTTTCCCTAAGTTCTGTAAGCTGCTCCAGCAAATTAATTGAAGGCAATGACAAGATCGTAGGAACCCTGATTTACAGCGAGTTGATCGGAAGTAGTTGGTATCTGAAGTGAGGGGCAGTCTTGTGAGACTGAGCCCTCAAGTGTGGAATCTGATGCTATTTCCAGGTAGATAGTTGTCAGAACTGAACTGTCTGGAGGGGCCAGGCAAAGCAGGAAGGCGGCCACTGCTGTGGAGGCAACAGGTGCCTGTAGAGAGACCCCTTGCATGGAAGCCACCTATTCCTTGTCTGTCTCTTCCACCAGTAGTCCCAGCTACTCAGGAGGCTGAGGCCGGAGATCACTTGAGCTCAGGAGTTCAAGGCTGCAGTAAGCTATGATCATGCCACTGCACTCCAGCCTGGGCAACAGAGCCAGACCCCATCTCTTAAAAATAAGTAAATATAATAAAAATGCAAGGTGTCTGAAGTCAGATTGGAGAGTTCGGGGATGAGTAGGAGATCAGAAAATGGGGTCGGCAAGCAGAGGCTTTTTTGAAGTTTAGTTGTAAACAAGAAGGAGCTAGGAAAGAAATCACAAGCTGAGAACCAAAACCTTTTACCCTCACAACTCAGCTGGGACACAGAGAAGCGAAACCACACCTTACTGCCTACATGAACCTGACTGCTATTCCACTGTCTCCATTAGCATTTCTTTCCTCTTTTGGGACTGTCTCCCAACACACAGTTTGATTATTTACTACAGAAATGTCCCCATTCCTCAATGCACACTGTCCACAGACAGTTTGTGCTTGAAGCGTTGGACCCTCTGCAGTTTCCACCAAACCTAAACTCGAATCCTGAATGCTACCCAGTCCTACATCCCCACATAGAAAGACCCACCTCAGACCAAACTTCCAGTTTGGGATGGATTCTGCCCTTGTCTTCCCAGCTCTGAAACACCGCCCAAGCTTTGTTCTCCTCCACGACACTGGTGAGCACAATCAACCTGGTTTTGTCTTGTCAATGGGTGTGCTGATGACACTCAAGGAGCCAGCTTAGACCAAGTGGATGAAGAAAGAAGTCACATTTTTGTTTTGTTGTTGATTTTAAATGGGAAAGACTTGAGGGCGTTTCAATCCAGTAGAAAGAGAAAAGGTGAAATAGCCACCAGAGAGAGATCCCTGGGTTTCTGAAAAAGCAGGAGGAGTTGGAATTAGAGTGAGCAGAATCAGAGGGATAAATGTTAAGTTGAAGAAGAAGTACTCCTTAACTGCAAAAAGAAGAAAAGAGAAGCTCAAATGTGGGCAGGTGTGCATGGATGACACTGGGACAGAGCATGAGCTCACCTGACAGCTTTCAGTTTCCTTTGAAGCAAGAGGGGAGGCCCGTCTACATGGAGGGGAGAAGAGGGCAGAAAGAGAAAGGGAGTTTGAATAGTAAAAAGTGTTTGGAATAATTGTTGTTGAGATAGGGAAAGTGAACCAGCATGGGAAACTGTAACTTCCTAGTTACAGAGAGCTGAGACTGGTGCTTCTGAAGGTCTAGAGAATGCAATCACCCTGTTGTGTGACTTCCTGAATGAATGAATGAGTGAATGAGGACTTCCGGGGTGACTACATACTCCACACTCACTTAGATATGGAAGTGCTAATGGATTTTAAAATCATTTGCCTCACGATCACATTCCATTTACTCAGACACCACAAGTCTCCTGCTGCAGAGGGCCAGAGTAGCCCACCCCCTCGGAAGGGATCAGCAGCAAGGCTGCTGTGAACTTTGGGTGAACTTCAGAGAAGAGAAACCCTAATAGGGGAATGTGTACGTCTTGGAGAAGAACAGTCGGACCTAGCAAAAGATAACCAGCTTTCACTGACGTTGCTGCAAGATAGTTGTTAGCTGAGGTATGTTAACTGAAGTATGAGAATTATAACCACAGGCTGTTCTGAGTAACTGCACCCTCCCTCTGCTATGTGCTTTGTGAACATATAAAATAAAGTACTCTGAGGCAGGATAGGGCCGAAGAGACTGACACCATCAGCTTTTTGGACTGCCTGGCCCAGCTTTATATATGTTTGTCTGTATGTCTTTCTTTATCCGCCACTGTTCCCTCTTAGGTCTTTGAATCTTGCGCAGCGTGGGATGCAGCGCATGCCATCTTGCCACCTAGAGCCAGTCACTGTGGGAATCCCTGCTTGCTGATTGTCATAAGGATAACAGCAAGGTTTACTGCTTGTTTACTGTGTGTCGGTATGCTCAGCACCACATATACATACATAAAAAACATACATACATACATTAGTATAATATTTTTTCCATTTAATTGTCTCAACAAACCTATGAGGGTATTAAATTTCCTTTCCATTTTATTTTATTTATTTTTTGAGATGACGTTTCACTCTGTTACCCAGACCAGAGTGCAGTGGCACAATCACGGCTCACTGCAGCCTCAACCTCCTGGGCTCAAGTGATCCTCCCACCTCAGCCTCCCGAGTAGCTGGGACTACAGGGGCACATCACCACACCTGGCTAGTTTTTAAATGTTTTTATAGTTGTCCAGGCTGGTCTCAAACTCCTGGTCTCAAGCAATCCTCCCGCTTCAGTCCCCCTAAGTGCTGGCATTATTGATATAAGCCATGGCTATTCACCTCCAGCCCAGAGCCACATGCCCAGGCTGCTGAGCCCTCAGCAGTGGCCAACTGTGGACTCCCTGATGGAGGGATTGGGAAAGACCACGGATTATAAGGAGGCAGATAATTCTTGAGAAGAAAGAATCAGCTTTGACACAGAATAAAAGCAGGAAAACATGGAATGTACTGCCTGGTGCCCCATGGTGGGGAAAGGTGGTCAAATGTTACCTGAGTTTCTCACCAGCCTGAAAGTCTCCATCCCCAGCCATCACACACATGCTGGACAGGAGCCTGGTCAATGGGTCCATCCCCTCCCTGTCCCTTCCCCTGTTCCCCACTGGCACACCCACAGTCTCTGAGCTCCCTTGAGGCAGCCTCCCCACTGCCACTGCCACCCTAGTCCACGGGGCCGCAGGTGCTGTGTCCAGCATACTGAAGGGCCAGGGCAGGCCTGAGTTCTCCATGTGAAGGGGAAAGCCTGTCTCCCTCTCAGCCTCACATCTAATTCCAGCACTCAGCCTCCCCAATGAACTCCCTCTGAAACATCTTTGACTTAGGCCTGGAGCAGTCCCCTCACCTTAGGCCTTAGAAACACAAGTCTCTGAGGCAGATGTGTGTGTGAGAGTGTGTATGCTTGCAAGTGTATGCGTATGCTTGTGTGTGTGAGTCCTTGTGCATGCGCATGCGTGTGTGCTTGTGTGTGCGTGCATGCGTGCATGCGTGTGCGTGCGTGCGTGTGTGTGTGTGTGTGTGTGTGTGTGTGTGTGTAGGGAGGCACAGCAGAGGATGGAAACTTCACAGTGTTCTGCATTCTGCTCACTGTCCCCCTGACCCCATCCACTCACACAATCGGGCTGCCTACAGACCTTGGGTGCTTCCAGATTTTTCTGGTCCCACAGGACTGGTCTGACTCCAACATACTTCAAGCCAGAGCTTCAGCTATTGAAGCAGTAATTCTAGGACCTGAAACTGGGCGGGCACCTAGAGGCTACTCAAGGACCATGAACCGTGCCCTCTGGGAGCTGGAGAGGCAAACCTGAAGTGATCATTCACCCCACCAGCTTCCCCATCACCCGTCTGGAGGCTGAAGGGGCTTGGTGAGAACAAGCTGAACTACAAAGGCAGAAGCAGACAAATGGAGGGGGGCGGGTCCTCACAGACTCTTCAGGAGCTGGGTCAGGAAGAGTGCTTCGTTTTGTTTTGTTTTGGTACTTGATGTGGAAGAGTGACACCTGGACCCCAAAGCCAAGGGCATGTAGCCCAATTCTTATAGGGGGTCAAAGGAAGTGGGATGGGGTGTTCTAGAAGGTGCAACTCTCCTAGCCCTGGTGGGCTGCTTTTCAGATGTTTAAAAACAATGCTAGGTAAGAATAAAGGGCTGAAAGACCCAAGGACAGATGTCATGTGACTCCACTGATGTGAGTTTTCTGGAACTGGCAAATTCGCAGACGGTGGAATGGTGGTGACCAGAGACAGGGAGGGAAGGAATGGGGCATTAGTGTTCAGTGGGCATGGAGTTTCTGTGGGGATGATGAAAAGAGAAATGGACGAAATGGAGGGTGGTGACGGCTGCACAACATTGTGAACATACGTCATACCACTGGATTGCACACTTAAAAATGGGGAAAAGCGTACATTTTATGTTATGTGTATTTTACCAGAATATATATATTTTTGAGACAGAGTCTTGCTCTGTTGCCAGGCGCCAGGCTGGAGTACAGTGGTGCAATCTCGGCTCACTGAAATCTCCGATCACTGCAATCTCTGCCTCCTGGGTTCAAGCCTCCCTAGTAGCTGAAACTACAGGTGGACGCCACCATGCCCAGCTAATTTTTGTATTTTTTAGTAGAGACAGTGTTTCACCATGTTGGCCAGGATGGTCTCAATCTCATGACCTCGTGATCCTCCTGCCTCAGCCTCCCAAAGTGCTGGGATTACAGGCGTGAGCCACAGCACCCGGCCTCAGAATTTAAAAAAAAAAAAAAAAAGAAGAAGAAGAAGAAAAGAAGAAGAAAGGGCTGAGGGACCTAGAGAGGCTGTGTGGGAGAACAATAGGCCCAGGGCTGGGTGGGGCCCCACCCTGGGAAAGAGGACATTTGAACAGGGTCTGCCACCGCCAGTGTGGTGGTGCTGGTATTGCATAGTTCTTCAGGCCTGCTATTCATAGCTCCATCCCACCCATGTGCACGTGAAGTTATTTGGAATCTAGGACTTAACTGTTCTCCAGCTGGCACATACTGCCAAGTCAACCCCGGCACGAGCCAGTCCCTACCCGCCTGCATGCGCATCCTCCCTGCCCCACCTTGCTCCCTGGTGACTGAGGGTGGGACCTGCAGTCAGCTGCAATCCCGTTCCCCTGCCTCCCCTTGCCAGAAGTGGCAGCCAAAGAGACAGGGCTGTTCCTCACTCAACTACAGGAACTACACAACATTCACTCTGCAGGACCCATGGAGCTCAGGGCAAGGGGATCTTCAAAAAGTCCTGCTCTGCTCCTTTTACCTTTTCTTCTCTTCTCTGCCTGTCACCTAGCGCCATGATAGTGCTGCAAACCAAACCACCCCAATCTTAGTGGTTTAAACTAATAGTCATTTCTTTTTTCTCATGAGTCTAGGATTTGGCTGGGGCAGCTCAGCTGGTCTCACCCAGCTGGTTTGGTTGTGTCCCCACCCAAATCTCATCTTGACTTGTACTCCCATAATTCCCACATGTTGTGGGAGGGGCCCAGTGGGAGACATTTGAATCATGGAGACGGTTTCCCCCATACCGTTTTCATGGTAGTGAATAAGTCTCATGAGATCTGATGGTATTATCAGGGGTTTCTGCTTTTACATCTTCCTCATTCTGTCTTTTCCTGCTGCCATCCATGTTAGATGGGACTTGCTCCTTTTTGCCTTCCACCATGATTGTGAGGCTTCCCCAGCCACGTGGAACTGTAAGTCCAATTAAACATCTTTCTTTTGTAAATTTCCCAGTCTCTGGTATGCCTTTATCAGAAACATGAAAACAGATTAATACAGATGGCCTCGGCTGGGAGGACTTAGCTCTGCTCCACATGGTCTCTCATGCTCCAGTAGGCTGGGCTGGGCTTGTTCTAATGGTGGAAGCTGTCAAAGAAAAACTGCACCAGACAGTCAAACAGGCAAGGGAAACTTTATTCAAGGCTACTGCATGCAATAGGAGAGACAGATTAAACTCAACTTTGGATACAACAGGGGTAGCTGGGGATTTCTAGTCAATAGGCAGAGTGAAGGAGTCAATTTATCAAGAGGAACTTGTTATGCATCAAGGCTGGGGGTGATTTTTGCTTAACTGGCTTGGCAGGATTCTTGCTGAACTAGGTTGAACAGGTCAAGGACAAGGCTTTGGGGATCAGAGGAGGGGTCAGAGGAGTCTGTCTAAAGTTGGACCAAAGACAGAGCCCTCATCAAAGCAGAAGCCCAATAGAACATGTGGAATGTACAACACTTCTCAATGTCTAGACTCTAAAATGGGCAGTACCACTTCTACTGTATTTATTGGCTGAAGCAAGTCACGAGGCTAGCCCAAGTCCAGGTAGTTGGGGAATGGCTTCATCACATTGCAAATGGCATGAGCACAAGGAAGGGAGGAAAAATTGGCCTATCTTTCCCATCGATTGATTTCCTACTCTCTTCTTGTGAAGACCTTCTTCCGCTGATCAAAACCATTGGGCCAAATGTAGACCCCCATCTACTCCCCCATCCTAACCTGTCTGGTGCCTTGGCTGAGAGTACAGAAGGCTGAACCCTCCTGGAAGGGGCCTGGAAGGGAATTGGAACCCAGACAACCTAGGAACTGCATGTGCTGATGAGGCTCTCAAGACCAAAAGAAGACAAAGAGAGTACAATGGGAGCTTAATGAACACAATGCACATAAGTCAGAGACTTGGTCTTTGTGGTGGTGCACACCTGTAGTCCCAGCTACTTGGGAGGCTGAGGCAAGAGAATCGCTTGAACCCAGGAGGTGGAGGTTGCAGTGAGCCGGGATCGCGTCACTGCACTCCAGCCTGGGTGACAGTGCAAGACTCTGTCTCTAAAACAAACAAACAAAGAAATCACTTTCCAGGACAGTGAGAGTGCCTGGGACAGAACCTTTGTTCTATCTCCACTTAGAGCCCTTTTCACTAACAACTCCACTTAACTTCTATTTGCCATGCAAGTCAACTGGCCCAGGCGAGTGGTGCCTGCATTGATTTCCTGAAATCCCAAGGGCTTCCACGGCTCCCCGGGCTCAATCGGGGTGCCAAGACGCATGTGCAGACGCTTTGCCTTTGCTAATCCTGTGGGCCTTTCACAAAGAGCAGGAAATCAATGACTCAAATATTCACTCAAATATTAACTCAGGCAACTGCTTAAATGAGACTTTGCCCTCTGCTGCCAAGGAAGCTGGGTGGCAGGAGAGTTCCTTCAGACTCCTCCCCAGTTGGTCCTAGATGGAACTGGCCTAGGTTGATAGGCCATTGTTTGTTTTACTAAAGGTAAAACCACTGTGAGTCTGGCCACTAAAAATCAGCTCACGGCAGGAGCAAAGACTTGCTCAGCTCACTGGGGAGCATGGAATGCCTGCCATCTGTGAGATGTTTCCAGAATAGAAGGAGCCTTGTGCAAGCCCCAGAATGGCTTGGCTTCCCCAGTGGTTGCTGTTGGGTCCAAGGATCCGGAGTGCCTTGCAGGCAGCAGATGCCTGGGGCAAGCACCAGCACCCTGGGCTCCCAAGTGAGAGCTATCTGTGGGGAGCTTGTCTCCTGTCTCCTCTGGTTTGTGCACAACCCAGTGACCCCAGGGTAGGGGTAGGAGTGGGGGGCAATGCCCAGAAACAACCTGGCACCTGGGGAGGTGAGAGGGAGGGCTGGTTTTGGAAGCCACTTTGGAATCTTTGCTTAGAAATGCAGAATGCATGACCCTGGGGAAGTGTCCTGCCCTGTCAGGGGCTCACAGGCCTCATCTATGTGCTGGCCCATTTAGGGTCAAGAGTAGGTGACATACAGATAGGAGGCACCTGCACTGTGCGTGGTGGATGCTGTAAACCAAAAATAACATCCTAAGTCCTCCAACTGACTGAGGGGATCCCCGAGAAACCAGAGGAATATTATTCCCAGTCATGTCGGGAAAAGAGGTCAGAAACGCATTGTTACACCCCTTCTCTTTTGGAATTTAAGCACAACTGACCGGCATTCACATTAAAATAGAGATCATCACGTTACCAGAAAGGGGTCCTGATCCAGACCCCGAGAGGGGGTTCTTGGACATCGCACAAAAAAGAATTTGGGGGAAGTCCATAGAGTAAAGTGAAAGCCAAGTTTATTAAGAAAACAGACGAAAGCCAGATGCAGTGTGGCTCACACCTGTAATCCCAGCACTTTGGGAGGCCAAGGTGGGAGGATTGCTTGAGCTCAGGAGTTGGAGACCAGCCTAAGTGAGACACTGTCCCTAAAAACAAAAATAAAAAACAAAAAACAATTATCCAGGCATGGTGGTGCCTGTCTACAGTTCCAGCTTCTCAGGAGGCTGAGGTGGGAGGATTGCTTGAGCTTCGGAGGTTCAGGTTGCAGTGAACTGAGATTGCACCACTGTGCTCCAGCCCGGACAACACAGGGATAGCCAGTCTCAAAAAGAAAAAAAGAAAAGAAAAGAAAGTAAAGGAATAAAAGAATGGCTACTCCATAGATAAAGCAGTGGTATGGCTTCTCAATTGAGTATACTTATAGTTACTCCTTGATTATATGCTAAACAAAAGGTGGATTATATAGGAGTTTTTCAGGAAAGAGATGGGCAATTCCCCAGCACTGAAGGTTCCTCCCCTTTTAGACCATATAGGGTAACTTCCTGACATTGCCATGGCATTTGTAAACTGTCAAGGTGCTGGTGGGAGTGTGTTTTACTATGCTAATGCATTATAATTACAGTATAATGAGCAGTGAGGACAATCACAGGTCACTTTCATCACCATCTTGGCTTTGGTGGGTTTTGGTTGGCTTCTTTACCGCATCCTGTTTTATCAGCAAAGTCCTTGTGACCTTAGGAGTTAGGAGGTCAGCAAAGTATCTTGTGCTGACCTCCTAACTCACCCTGTGACTAAGAAAGCCTGGCTCCTGGGAATGCAGCCTCATAGGTTTCAGCCTTATTTCATCATGTATTCTCTCTGAAGGCTGCTACCTATAAGGCTTCACCTACATGACAAGAATCTGGGCCTCCACAACCCCCTTATCTTAACTCACGCATTTCTTTCTACTGACTTCAAGTCTTGAGACACAGCTTAACTCTTTCAACAGGGCGTCAATCAAAAAATCTTTGAGTCTACCTATGACCTGTAAGCCCCTGCTCTGAGTTGTCCTGCCTTTCCAGTGGAACCAATGTATACCTCCCATGTATTGGGTTTTGTCTTTGCCTGTAACATTTGTCTCCCTATAATGTATGTAAAACCAAACTGTAGCCTTGGGATCGCTTTCTCAGGACCCCTTGAGGCTGCTTCCCAAGCCCTGGTCGCTCATATTGACTCAGAATAAACCTCTTTAAAACATCTTACAGAGTTTGGTTTTTCCACGAACCACGCTGGCAAACGTTATTTCCCGTCCCTACACTCAATCACACCCCAGGCTGGCGCCACTTACCTTCCGCCTCATCCCTGGGACATGATTGGCCTTCTCCACCTCTGAGTAGGTCCTGTCTCCTCAGCCTTTCCAAACCCCAGCCTCCTGTGGGGGAGGCAGAATGCTGTGAGAGTTAAGAGGCAGGGGATGTGTGGGGCGGATGGCCCCTCCAGGCAGCCAAGGACCTTCAGGAAGGCACTGACCTCCTGTGTGTCTCCTCACAAAATGAGACTGACATGCGTCCTCCATCAGGGGCCCCTGGAGAGAATGAACTGAGATGCTACTTGGGTGAAGCAGGGGAGGCCCCCAGCCAGCCCCGTGACAGGCCACACAGCTGGAGAGTACACCTTCCCTTCTGGCACTTCCTCAGCACCTCCCATGCGTGTCATACCCCTGAAACTAACCATGGGGTCTATTTCAAGTCTGCTTATCTTTTCTCCTGTGCCAGACTTAGAGCATCCCAGAGGCAACCTGACTGCCCTGGCCTCCCAGAGCCAGCAGCAGGGAAGGAGGGGACATCTGCCTGTGGGGCTCCTGGACTTCACCTGTGTGTCCCCTAAAGCAGATCTGACTCAGTCACCCTTAACAGGAAATCTGCAGTCCCAAGAGGTCCTCAGACTTCAGGGAGAACAAATCCCCCCACATTATATGCTTAGTGGGTGTGTGAGATTCTGCACATTTTGGAAGAGAAATTCCTCACCTTCCATCAGCTCCACAGGAGAGTCCCTCTTTGTCTCCCTTTTCTACCTTATTATTTTATTATTACCTTAAAAGCCTTTAACTCACTCTGAAATTCTTTTTTTGAGATGGAGTCTCACTCTGTCACCCAGGCTGGAGTGCAATGGTGCATTCCTGGCCCACTGCAACTTCTATCTCTTGGGTTTAAGCAATTCTCCTGCCTCAGCCTCTCAAGTAGCTGGGATTACAGGTGCCCGCCACCACACCTGACTACTTATTTTTTTTTTTTAAGTAGAAACAGAGTTTTACCATATTTGCCAGGCTGCTCTCACCAACTCCTGACTTCAGGTGATCCACCTGCCTCGGCCTCTCAAAATGCTGGGATTACAGGCACGAGCCACCACATCTGCCATTTTGAAATTTTATTCCCATGTTTGTTGCCTGTCTCCACCACTAGAAAGTAAGTTCCAGGAGGGCTCATCTCATTCGTGGTTCTATCCTCAGATCCTAAAACAGAGCCTGCCACTCAGTAGGTCTCAATATCTTTTGAATGAATGAATGAATGAATGACGTACTTTGAGCCACTGGCTAAGGGATGCAGGTCTTTCTCTGCAATGGGGTCTGGACAAGTCGTGGGCTGCATGTGGGGTCTTCCTCTAGGACAGCGTCTGGGCTGAGGTCAGCTGCAGCAGAGAACATGGTGCTCCTGGAATAAAAGACTAGACAGGGGAGGGGCTCAGACAGCCCAGACTGGATCTGCCCGAGAAGAACAGAGTTCAAGGGTATGAGGACAGACCACTTATGTTAGCATCTTGCAGAAAGGGCAGGACAGTGGGCCTCAGCTCTATTATCTTTGTCTTTTTTTTTTTTTTTTGAGATGGAATTTTGCTCTTGTTACCCAGGCTGGAGGGCAGTGGCGCAATCTCGGCTCACCACAACCTCCGCCTCCCAGGTTCAAGCGATCTCTTGCCTCAGCCTCCTGAGTAGCTGGTGTTACAGGTGCACACGACGCCTGGCTAATTTTGCATTTTTAGTAGAGACGGGGTTTCTCTATGTTGGTCAAGTTGGTCTTGAACTCTGACCTCAGGTGATCCACCGCCTCGGCCTCCCAAAGTCTTAGGATTACAGGCGTGAGCCACGACGCCTGGCCTCTATTTTCTATTGTCGAGTAACATGCTATCCCAAAACTTAGTGGCTTAAAGTGATTTTACTGTATCTCATGCTTTTGTGTCAGGAATTAATTCAGGGACTGCAAGACAGGGTGATTCTTCTGCCCCATGTGGTACTGACTGAGGTCACCTGATAGCACTTGGCTGGCAGATGGGCTGGTCTGGAGGACCCTGGATAGCCTCCTCTACGTGCTGAATGGTTTGGCAGGATGGCGGCAAGGCTGGGCACAGTGGGGCCCGTCTCCTGGAGCACACACGCCAGGCCTCTCCTGCGCAGCAGCTCAGGGCTCCTGAGGCCGTCAGAAGACCAGGGCAGTCATTGCAAGGCTGCTTTGACCTGGCCCTGGGAGTCACATAGCACCATTTCCATCACACCTCATTGGTTACAGGCAAGTTGCAGAGCCAGTCCAGACCCAAAAGAAAGGAACAAGACTGTATTGCAGCATGAATACCACTGGGATGGGGGTGGGGCATCTTTGGAGTCAAGCCACCACTGCCTCTGTCCTGGCTGGGCTCGGAGACACAGCCTGAAGCCAGGGACATTGGGTGGGGCCAGGAGAAGCCCAAAAGACTCACGCCTTTGATGGCTTTCCCCAGAACAAGGATCAAAAGAACCACTAAGTAACCTCAAATGAGTCCCAACCACTTGAACTTCCAGCCAATTCCATATCCTATTTCAATACTTTGTCCAAGGCAACTTCTCAGTAGAGATGTCGTGTTCCAAGCATGACTAACCACTTGTGGTATTACCTGCTTGTACTTTCACCCTGATCTGTGACTCTGTTCCCTTTTTTGGTCATGCAGACCCAGTGAAAAGAATGGTGTCCTCTCCTGACACGTCTCCCAGGGGCAGGAAGCTGTGGCTTTCCCTTACACTTTCCAGCTCCTCGGCCATCTGAACATGCCATTGCCTGAAACCAAGCTTGAGAACCAACAAACAGTAGCTGTGTGCTCTGGAAACATTCAGAGTGACAGTTCAGGCGAGAGCAGTGCCATTCCCCAAGGGCTCCTGGTTGCTCCAACCCCATTCACGAAGAACCTCAGGCAGAACCCGAGGGAGGAGGCTGGGGAAAGAAACTGGGAGACTCTAAGATGGCAGCTGCAGTGCAGGCCACGGACCCTGCCCGGTGGCAAAGGGAAGGAGAATGGCATTCAGGAAGAGAGTCACAAATCACCTCAGGGATGTGAGGAATCCACACCTCAATACTTTTTGGAGAACTGACAACTCCTGTGAGACATGAGGACCTCCTTTCTCCTTCTCAACAGAACTCTCTAACATGAAGGTTGAAAGCATGGGCTTTGCATAACCTGGGTTCGAGTCCCAAATGGGGGGCCCTGGAAAAATTACTGAATCGTTCTGACCTCGTGGTAAAATGAAGAGAATGTCTCCTGCACTACCATTGGGAAGACTCAATGACAGGGACCCCAGAGAGTACCTAGCACAGTGCTTGGCATGAAATAAGCATCTGTAACTATAATCTTAAATATTATTATTGGGTCAGTAACCTCGGCAACCACCGCCAACACCCCCTTCTTTTGCCACTTCCCTGGGCCCAGTGTAGATGATGAACTGCTCTAAATCAGCCATGACCAACAGACATATCATGGGAAAACCACGTCTATAAATTCAAATTTTCTAGCAACCACATTACAAAAGGGAAAAAGGAGAAAGTAATTTTGATAGTATGTTTTATTTAACCCAACATATGAAAATATTATTTTAACATGTAATCAATAGAAAAGTGATGTGATATTTTACACTCTTTTAAAAAAATATTAAGTCTTTGAAACCAGTGTGTTCTTACACTGACAGCCCATCTGAATGTGGCGCAACCATGTTCCAGTACGCCAAAGCCACAGGTGGCCAGGGACATCCACACTGGACAGCACAGGGCTAGAGGTACTGGGTGGGCCCTTCCCTGTTTCAAGCTCAGTGGCCTGGATGTGCGCAGAAGAAGGAGTCTGGAGCTGGGTTTAAGCTACAAGAACTCCCTCCCAAGGGGTAACACAAATATTTTCCGTAATACACCCCTGCTGGGATCGAAAAGAACAGAAAGAAAGGCAAAGGAAAGAAAATAAATGATGTATTTTTCTTTTATTATTATTATTTTTAGAGACAGGGTTTGGCTTTGTTGCCCAAGGTGGAGTGCAGTGGCATAGTCATGGCTCATGACAACCTTGGCCCATGAGCTCAAGCAATTCTCCTGCCTCAGCCTCCTGAATACCTGGGGCTTATAGGCACATGCCACCATGCCTGGCTAATTTTTTTTTGTAGCGATGGAGCCTCATTGTGTTGCCCTGCCTGGTCTCAAACTCCTGGGTTCAATCAATCCTGCCACCTCAGCCTCCCGAAGTGCTGGGATTACTGGCTTGAGCCACCATGCCTGGCCCTTATTTTTCTTTATATCCACAACAGATTTTAATAATACACCACTGTAGACAAACTTGCCTCTCCTCATAGAAAGCACATTCTTTATTTGTACAAATAAAAAACCCCGAAATTCCAAGGCTCTGACTGGGGCCCAGCAAGGATTAAGGTCATCAGGCACCAAACAGGACCCAAGGGTAAAGGGAGAGTGTGGGGTTACCTGGAGACTCCCCGCGCAGAAAATGAGAGCTGGGATTTACAGTGAGGGGGCCACTCCACTGTTCAGGTCTCTGGGCTCACTCTCCATTCAGCACTGAGCACGTGAACTTGGGCATAGAACTTAGTGGTTAAAGCTTGAAGAAAAAGGCCCAAGAACCAATAGAAACTGAAGGAAACTGACAGCATACTGACGAAACTCCTTATCCTCTGCCTCTTGCCAGTGTCCATGTAAAAAAAGATCTGAGATTTTAAGAACAATGGGCAGGCGGACAACATAGTGAGATCCCCCCATCTCTACAAAGAATAAAAAATTAGCTGGCTGTAGTGGTACGTGCCTGTAGTCCCAGCCACTTGGGAGGCTGGGGTGGGAGGACTGCTTGAGCCTCGGAGGTTGAGGCTGCAGTAAGCTGCACTCAAGCCGGGTATCAGAGTGAGCCCTGGTCTCCAGCAAACAAAACAAAACAAACAAGACTCTGGAAGAAAATTCAAACAACCAGACAGAAACAAATACAGGCTTGCTAGCGAACCTTTTGAAAAAGGATATAGGCTGGGCACAATGGCTCACGCCTATCTAGGCGGATGATCACCTGAAGTCAGGGGTCTGAGACCAGCCTGACCAATATGATGAAACCCTGTCTCTACTAAAAATACAAAAATTAGCTGGGTGTGGTGGCAGGCGCCTGCAACCCCAGCTACTTGCGAGGCTGAGACAGGAGAACTGCTTGAACCTGGGAGACAGAGGTTGCAGTGAGCAGAGATCACGCCATTGCACTCCAGCCTGGACAA
>NW_022436969.1:8210042-8356656 GCF_009761245.1 Sapajus apella | reverse complement strand
AAAAAAAAAAAAAAAAAAAAAGAAAGAAAAGAAAAGAAAAAAGAAAAAGAAAAAGGACCTAAAACTTCTTAATAAAAGCTTTTGGGGCCAGTTCTTCTGGAAAGAGGACTGGGTTTGAACTGCATGGCTCTTTGCAGTCATCAGAACCTCTATTTGCTTAAATGGCACGTGGAAAGACGGGTATACAATAACATTTGGATAGATGGCACTTTCTGCAAGTGGAAAAGAACTGGTTTCAGTTGTATAGAGTTTTATGGGAGCAAAAGAATAAGGACAATTCTAAACCCAGATTTTCTATTTGATCCTCAGTCTCTAGAAAGTTTGACATCCTAGATGAAGAACAAAAGTAAGTTGAACATGGGCACAGTGAGGGGAATAGGACATACTGGGGCCTGACGGGAGGTGGGGTTGGGGGAGGGAGGGTATTAGGAGAAATAGCTTATGCATGCTGGGCTTAATATCTAGGTGACGGGTTGACAGGTGCAGCAAACCACCATCGCACACGTTTATCTATGTAACAAACTTGCACATCCTGCACATGTATCCCAGAGCTTAAAATAGAAAAATTTAAATTAAAAACAAAAAAAGCAGAGACTCTTCAAAGTGAGAGGATATGTCAGGTAGCTACTATTATTGTTCCTCCAAATTAATAGGTGTAAGGTACCTGTTTAATCAGCTGGAAGTTAGAAAAATATATATATAAATACAATATTTTTCATGGAAACAACAAAACAAAACAAAACAACAAAAGTTGAGTTGAAAGCCATATGTGTTAAGGTCACTCTTAACATTTTGACCTTTCCTGACAAGCAGAGACCAGGAAAAGACAAGAAAATGAATTTAAGGTACTCAAGTTCCAAATACATGAATCCATTCCTATTCGTTTTTCTCTTTCTTTTCTCAACAAGTTGGGGGACACAGGCAGAAGCAACAACAGCCACTGACTGAGCTGACTGTATTTTTCGTGGGGCCAAGAATGACAATGTGTATTTCCCGGATGCCAGAGAGGGTCTCCATCAATGACGCAAGTATTCAACACCAGAGGGCCTGGCTCCCTGCTCGGGGAGGACTCATGGGTCACCTTGGATGACCCAAACCCTCTGACATCTGGCAGAGTGGTAAAGTATTTGAAACATCTATTAGGAACAGAACTATTCAGAGTTAGTAATTATTTTCTTAAACCTTCTTGGTGGGTTCAGAAACAAATGATTATTTTGTGTAAATTCATTTATTTTGACTCCTGCAAAGGGAAGAAATAGGGCTTTGGCTGTTTTTGTTGTTGGAGTTACTGTTTTTGAAACAGTCTCGCTCTGTTGCCCAGGCTGGAGTGCAGTGGTGTGATTTTAGCTCACTACAACCTCTGCCTCCCAGGTTCAGGCAATTCTCCTGCCTCAGCCTCCTAAGTAGCCGGGATTACAGGTGCACACCACTACTAATTTTTTTGTATTTTTAGTAGAGGCAGGGTTTCACCTTGTTGGCCAGGTTGGTGTCAAACTCCTGACCTCAGGTGATCTGCTCACCTCGGCCTCCCAAAGTGCTGGGATTACAGGAGTGAGCCACTATACCCAGTCAGGAAGAGGGTTTTAATACAATTTTTCATCTGGCTGAAAAATATACTTCAGTGTTCAATGATTTGAAATCTCTGAGATATCAGGGAATGAAAGGGATTAAAAGCGTTAAGAAATATAAACATAAATGTGTGTGTGTGTGTATGTATATATGTATGTATGTGTGTATGTGTGTGTGTGTGTGTGTGTGTGTGTGTGTGTACTGTTTCTTTTTCTGCCCAGAGAAGACATCTGTCAATGCTCATAAACCCCGTTCCCTCTGGTGAGAAGTTAGGACCAGCGTAACCTAATGGTGGGCAAAAAAAGAACATGCAGAATTCAATGCAATATACATCTTGACAAGTTTCTAAGAACCACGAGAAGTTTAGAAGCAGGAAATAAATAGTAACATCAACCACAAGAAGGCTGTCACTCACTCCAGAGTTTAAAATGCTCATACACAGGTCGGGGTGGGCCATAAGCAAGCCAGCATTGCAGCAAAGAAAGGACAGACCCAGAGGAGACTCCAAGGATATAAAAACATGAATGAAACAAAACACAACAAAGCCTCACCACAAAAATGATAACCGTGGGAGGTAATGCATTTGTTAGCTAGATTTAACCATTTCACAATGCATATATACTTCAAAACATTGTGTTGTACATGATAAATGCCTGTTTTATCTGTCAACTTAAAAATAAAAATGAGAAGGGCCAGGTGCTGTGGCTCATGCCTGTATCCCAACACTCTGGGAGGCCGAGGTTGGAGGATTGCTTGAGCCCAGGAGTTTGCGACCAGCCTGGGCAACACGGTGAGATCCCCATAAAACAATACAAATAGAAAAAATGAGCTGAGTATGGTGGTGCACACCTGTGGTCTCAGCTACTCTGGATGCTAAGGCAGGAGGATAGCCTTAGTATCCTCCTGCCTTAGCATCGGCAGGTCAAGGCTGTGGTAAGCTGTGATCACGCCACTGCGCTTCAGCCTACACGACAGAGTAAGACCCTGTCTCTAAAAAAATTAATTAATAGGCCAGGTGTAGTGGCTCACATTTATAATCTCAGCACTTTGGGAGGCTGAGGTGGGTGGACCATGAGGTCAGAAGTTTGAGACCAGCCTGGCCAATATGGTGAAACCGCATCTCTACTAAAAATACAAAAATGAGCTGGGTGTGGTGGCGAACACCTGTAGTCCCAGATACTCAGGAGGCTGAGGCAGAAGAATCACTTGAACCTGGGAGGCAGTGAGCCGAGATTGCACTGTTATACTCCATCCTGGGCAACAGAGTGAGACTGTGTCTCAAAAAAAATAATAATAATAAATAGAATATTTTTAATTTTATAAATGAAAAAAAATTTTAATTAAAAAATTTTATAAACTAAACAAATTTAAAACTTCATAAATGAAAAAAAATTGACAACCAAACCCCTCAGGCCCACTACCTCGCACCGAAAGCCATGTTTGGGAGACAGCAGCTGGTATCCACAGGCCTGACGCTCAGTCCAGGCAAGCAGAGCCAGCCCGTGAAATCCTGTACTTCCTGTTTCTGCAGAACCAGCTACAGCACAGTTGAGAGAGGTTCTCCAAACGGGAAGACAGAACAGACAGCTCCTCTACAACGGCCTGCAGACCCCCAGAAAGGGCGCTCCTGGAAGCAGCAGGGCCTCGGCCTCATCAGCCAACACCACATTCACTTGGGTGGGGCAATGGCACTGCCCACCTGGCCTCACTGTCCTTGCGTTCCTCTTTCTGACACTCTCAACAGGGAGCGATGAGGCCGGGGCGACGTTCTCCCGCAGCAGGCTGTGAGTCTCCTTCTCTTGGCTGCCTTCGTCATGAGCCCTTCCGCTCCGAGAAAACCAGCAAGGCTTCTCCAAGTGCACCGAGCAGGAGGCTGCAAACAACAGCAGGAGGTCAGCTCTCTGATCCCCAGGGACCCCATATGCAGGGCAAGGGGTGCCTCCCCTCACTCTGCAACTGTGACTCATCACCAGCCCGGACTGCCATGCTTCCAGGTCAAGTCCAGGAATCGCTCCTATCACTCGGGTGCACAAGGGAGGTGAGAGGGCTGGGAAGCGGGGCTGGATAGCTTCCCTTAGGGAAGGAGGTGACACGACCCACACATCCCGGCCAGGTGAGGGTGATGCACTTGGGTTAGTGCTCTCTGGCAGAAACAGTCTTCTGGCAGGAGGGCTTCTCGTAGAGCCCTCTGGTGCTGTTGGCTAAAGAGGGCTGATGGGTAGGAAATCATGCAGGTATACATACACTTAAAATTCAGGTGATGATCTCAGGAACTTTTCATTTCATTTAAACTATAGAACATTTAAAGGTGAAAATACAAGTGGGGGATCATAATTTTCCCACCAGCACAGAGAGAAACATGGCCAGTGATGTGAAAATGAAAAAGCAGTGGGAGAACTGGAGACAGTGAGGGAAGAAGAGCTGAATATTTTAATATGCCTCGAATGTAATACAGCCAGTCTCTCCGCTTTCTATTTTGAACCTCGCCGTAGACAGTCCGGTGACTATCTGAATCCTGTCAGTCTTCTGGGGCCTGTGCTGGGCCATCTCCAAGGGGCCATGGTGGTGGGTGCCTGATGGGGAGAGCCACCTTTTCAGAGGTGCCAACAGCCCTTTTAATCAGACCCTTTCCTTCCCTTCCACTCCCATCCACCTATCCAACACCCCAATCCTTCAGATGCTCACTCTTGACACACAACCAGGCCATGGCGCCTTCGTATCTTGAACGTTTGGGGTGCTGAGTGTATGACATACATATAGGCTACATTCCTGGTGAAATGTTCCTTTGGTGGGCGACCCTGACATGCAGGTAACTCACACCATTTTCCACTTCAGTATAGGAATGAACTGACTATGCGTGAGAATATAAAACAATATGCCTTAAAATCAGGCCAACCCAAGTTCAGGCTCTGGCGCGGGCCTGTGTTAGTCAGGTGATCTAGTGTGTGGTTTCAGCCTCAGTCTCTCCATCTGCACCATGGGAGATAATCGCATCCAACAGTCTCTGTGAGGCTTAGAAATAACACATCAGAAGCAACCCACCGCTGTGTTTAGCCTATGATGGACAATCACTAAAATAGGATTATTAATATTTTCTAGCCGACTGCCCTCTGAGAGTAGCAATCCCCTCCTCAGTGGCCCTCCAGGTGGGCCACCCAACTTCTGCCTGAAGATGTCTAGTGAAGGGCGTGTCGTGTGGAGCGAGACAAGCCTGTCCCATGGATGAGTGGCTCTGGTCACTGCATTTACATGCATCTCCATGCGCATCTCACTCATGGAAACCACTGGGGTTGGCGGGGACTGGACGAGACATGTTCCTCCCCGCTGCTGAGCCCAGTAGCCCTTCATCACACTGACCCTACAGCGGCAGTTTCTTACAGCCTCTCCCGCAAGGCCAAGATCTGCTCTCTGGAGCAAGAGAGAACAAATGTACTCCTTCATCAGCTTAGAGATGGAGAATCCCCCCAAACACCGTGATCTCCTCTCTGGTGATTAAATGCCTCTAGGGGAGGGCAGCAGGAGACAGTTGTCAGTCAGTACGGGGGGCTTGGAGGATGTCCCCCACCTGGGGTCACAGTGGGGATGGAGGAGAGGGAGCCGAGGGAGATGGATGCCTGGTACCTTACTCCAAGATAGGATGTACTTTCCTCTTTCCTTCCTACAGAAAGAAAACTAGAATAGTGAAACTAAGTTCATCGATCCTACCTAACTCACAATAATGTAGCTGGAATGAATGGCCATGTTATGAACTGAATAACTATCTGTGGACTTCCCCAGATCTGTAATCATCATTTTCAGCACTGCCTCTGACAGAAACTGTGGCCCAAGTTCCCAAAGACCCTATTTGGAAACAAGGCCCCTTTGTGAAACTGGGAGCCTGCTTGTCGCTTGTCTAGCTCAGGACCCCAGATGCTGAAGGGTCCTATCACCTCTCCTCTTTGGAAAATACATGACTGTGAAGGAGAAGTGTTCTTTTTGCACACAGGCTTACCTCCAAAGACCTGGCTTTTCCTTTTAAGTGACTGCTGTTCCTCTCTGTAGCCCTTCAAGAGTACATACGCCACCCTGCCAAGTACCCAGGCCATGCAGAGTCACTGCGACTGGATGCAAGGGTTGCCTGGGGCTTTAGGTTTGGGAGGGTTTTGTTCCTGCAAATGTAACAGGGGGCTCGGACATTTTATACACTTTCCACTAATCCTTCTTAATCACCAGGGAGAAAACCAGGGTAGCGGTTGGCCCCTTGCCACTTTTACTCCCACAGCCTTAGAACAATGCCGGAGTGTAATAACCTTGCATTCTGTCCCTTCGCCTGAGCTATTTTACGACACACCAAAGCAGCTTAGTAAATGCTAAAAATGAAAACAAACTTTGGTTCAGTTTACTGTTAAGAGAGCCAGAGAGGTGAGCTTTGATGTTGTTTTCTAAACAGCAGGAAAGGCTGACATGGGTCCAGGAATCTTAATAGCATTACAACTATTTAAGTCAGAGCTTGACTGAACTGTTTGCAAATCTTGTAATCCCCATCATTCCTGAAATGAACAAACTTCATGTAACCAAGGCATAAACATCAGATTGCAGGGCACACATGGCCAGAAATATCCATCACTGGCTTCTCTTCCAGAGGTTTATTTTCAGCGCTTCTCCAGCCCTTCTCTTTTCTCCTGTGGGGGACTGAAGGCTCCGTTTAAATTTTACATTTATTATTGTGGCTATTCAATTAATTCCTGTTGAGCCCAGTAGAGAGAGGACGGAGGCTGCATCCTTCACCTAGCTGAAGGTCCCACACCTAATGCAGCACTCAGTAAATACTGATTCAGTAAATAATTACACAAAGATTATATAAGTTATAATAATGATCTTTAAAGATCATTTTCTAAAGGCCCTTCGTGGTGTTGGTGAGGTTTGTGCTAGGCTCAAGTTCAAGTGATCCTCATGGCTGATAAACTGCAATCCGTGGCAAGCTCAGTGAATGACGTGCAGAGGAGAAAATGTGGTCATGGAACCCTCAGAACAAAGAAGTTGCATTTGGTTATTCCTTTCTTTCCTTGTCCCGAAACTATTCCAAAGAAAAAGGCGACTTTCCCTGTCTGTAAAAGGAGATTCAGAGAGGAGGCACCATAATTAATTCCACTTGACAGGGACACTGCTCTCAGGTCAGAATCCTTCTCTTTTGCATGCTTCTAATCTCCTTTGCTGAATTTTGAAATAGAGGGAATTAATATATACTATAAAACTGTTAATTAAAAATGAGTAATTAAATAGGAATCTGGATATTTAAATTACTGGGTTGAAATAGATTGTTTTTATAATAATTGGCTGGACAAGAGCAGTTGTATTTAATTAAAGATTTAAAAACTGACCAACATAGGCCGGGCACAGTGGCTCATGCCTGTAATCCCAGCATTTTGGGAGGCCGAGGCGGGCAGATCGTGAGGTCAGGAGTTCGAGATCAGCCTGACCAACATGGTGAAACCCCATCTCTACCAGGAATACAAAAATAAGTTGGATGCGGTGGCACGCACCTGTAATCTCAGCTACTCAAGAGGCTGAGGCAGGAGAATCGCTGGAACCTAGGAGGTGGAGGTTGCAGTGAGCCGAGATCACGCCACTGCACTCCAGCCTGGGTGACAGAGCGAGACTATGTCTCAAAAAAAAAAAAAAAAATTGACCAACATTGAGTACTTAGGTTTATAATTGTTCTTGGATACAATATTTTGAAGGCTGGCCACTCAGTGTTGATTCAGTAAGTATTCAACACTAGGTCTACAGACACAAATGTGAATAAACACACCCTTTCTCCTAGAGCTGCTCACAGCCTGGTGGGTGAGATGGCGCCGGCCACCTGTCACTCAGTGCAGCAGGTGCCTACGGAGCCAGATACAGACACAGAGGGGGTGGGAGGAGCAGCTGAGGGCCTGACACTTGAGCTGATCCAAAGCTCTGATTTGATGAGCAAGTTCCTTGAGATCCTGCTGAAATTTCAAGTGGCATTTTCTCCACTAGCTCCCATTAAGTTTAGACCAGTGATTCTCAACTGGGATTTGACATTTGGCAATGTCTGGAGACGTTTTTCATTGTTACAACTGAGGGGGTGCTACTGGCATCTAGCGAGCGAGGTTCAGGTTTGCTGCTAGACATCCTACAAGGCACAGAACAACCCCTCAAAGCAAGGAATTATCTGGTCCCAAATATTAATAGTGCTTTAGGTGAGAAGCCCTGTTTTAGATGGCCCATTTTGTGTAGCTAAGCTATTGTCCATCCAAGCAGGAGGATAATGACATATATATTTGAGCACGGTGATCTCCCTGGAGTCAGGGAATGTGTCTTTCTTACTTCTGTACCCTCAGAGCCCAGCTCAGCCCTTTGGTGGAATGCATGAATATACAAATACATGGATGCAAGGCTGCTGGCTAAAGCAGGGTCCTCCAGTCTCAGCCAGCCTAGGCTGGTAGAGGCCATGGTGGATTGGAGAGCACACGCCCACCGCGTGAGGAGGCAGCCTCTACTCATTCCAGCAACTGCTGCTGTGTGCAAATGCAGGCCCAACATTAGCAGCTGCTCCACATTTTCAAAAGAATCTGGAAATCTGGATTTGTATGAGGAAATCACCCAATTTCAAAATGGTGACGGCTAACTTAAAATTTGAAAAGAAAATGACAAGAAATAGTAACTATAGCGACACACACAATAGGTCCAAACAAAATAGGCCTGCAGCCCCTGCCCTTTGTGACTTCTGATCAGGGTAAAGTCCCATGCCACAGGGATCAGCCGCCCCTGCCCGGGCTCTGAGAGCTGCTCACCCAGTCACACTTGAACACACCTAGTGTACAGACAAGGCAGATCAGCTCTGTGCCAGACACAGAGCTGAAGCACAGTCCACTCTTCTGGTGGTTCCCTTTGTGGTTGGAAAATTCTTTAAGGCTGAAAACACACCATCTTTAACCTCAGGAGTCCTCAAAAATCAGGAAATTCCAAAGTCAAGGCTCCTTTTGCAATAATCACACATTCTGTTTCCTTGATTTGGGTACACACAGCCTTTCTTTCCATTTTGCTCAGGACATACCATTAGGTTCACAGGATGTGAAACAGCCCAGAGACATAGCCTCTCACAGATGCCTGCCTCCTTACTATTCCCACTCAGCATTTCCTCACACTAGAGAATGTCTTACTGTTAGCTCTCACTTTCAGTTCAATACCTGGGTTTCTTTGGATCATTTTAAAATTTTGTACAAAATGTGGTCAATGGAGGCTAACTTCTAAGGGAGAAAGATATTGTCAAGAATTTAGGGGCTGGGCACAGTGGCTCATGCATGCAATCCCAGCACTTTGGGAGGCCAAGGCGGGCATATCACTTGAGGCCAGGAGTTCGAGACCAGCCTGGCCAACATGGTGAAACCTGGTCTCTCTTAAAAATATGAAAATTAGCCGGGTGTGGTGGTGTGTGCCTGTAATCCCAGCCACATGAGAAACTGAGGCACGAGAATTGCTTGAACCCAGGGAAGTGGAGGTTGCAATGAGCCGAGATTGCGCCACTACACTCCAGCCTGGCAGATAGAGCAAGACTCTTATCTCCAGAAAAAAAAAAAGAAAAAAAAGCATTTAGTCTAGGCTGGGAGTGGTGGCTCCCTCCTGTAATCTCAGCACCTTGGGAGCCTGAGGGTGGAGGACTGCTTGAGGCCAGGAGTTTGAGACCAGCCTGGGCAACACAGAGAGACCTTGTGTCTACAAAAAATAAAGAATTTAGACAAACACTATGAAAGTTAAGGATTCAGAAATTTGGGGAAAAGTCTCAAGAATTCATATATATATATATAACATTATATACATTATTATATATATAATTTATATAATGAAATGTAATTATATATAACTTATGTAATAAATATATGTAATTCTTGTTATATAACATAAAATAAGATGTTATATATGTTACATATATACATTTTATGTTATAATAAAATATACATAATTCTTGTTCTAGAACATATATAAAATAAGAAGTTATAAATAAATATAAATTTTGTTATTTTATAAGTAAAATATACATTTATAATATATAATATATTATAAACATATATGTTATATATAACATATAAAATTATATTATACATATATCATCTAAATTACAAATTATATAATATCAATTATATATAACATATATAATACATATAATTCTCTTTTTATATAGAAAGAGAGGGAGGGAGAGAGGCATGAACATATATACATATCTCAGGATGCAAAGGTTTCTTCTCTGGGCAACTGGGTTTTGGGATGTCAACCTGCCCATCACTTGTGTCACCCCTCCCCAGAAGGACAGGTGCAGAGGAAGAAGGAGGGAGACAAATTAGTTCCCTGCTTTAGAGCCCCAGCTTCTGGTTACAAATCATTGAATCTCCACTGGCTGCCCTGTCTTCCCAGGTGAGAGGGGCTCAGTCCTCATCCAACCTCCAACTCAGCCCATCTAAGCCTCTCCCTCTACACAATGCCCAGTTCACACTAGCTCCAGGGGTGCCCTTCCAAGCACTCCTGGCCTCTCTCCTTCCTTCAGTCTTCTTATTCACTGGGCATTAAAATAGTTTCTATCTGATCCATCCCATGAATTAGCTTTCTGATTTCCCCTTCCCTTGATAACCCCTTAAGTGTTGGATATCTTGTATTTCTTAATAGTTTCCACAAACTTTGCAAACAGCAGTCACTCAATAAATATGTTTAACTGATAGGTAATTATAGAATTATAGCTATGGTATAAAAAACCTATGACAATGAGACTTTCCTCCCTAAAAATGTCTGCTGGACATTCTTGGTTTGCAGGTCAGTCCCTGAAGAGGAATTAGGACTGTCTTGTCTTGGGTGATGCCTTGTTTATGTCCTGTGCCATCAAATCATTTACATACTCTTTATGGAGGACCACAGTGGTGGGATGAGGAACATTTAAGCCAGTTTCCCTTACAGCTCCCTCATGAGCTTTCGCCTGTACATTACCTACACTGCTGTAAATCCCTGGTGTTTTTAAATTCAGTTCTATCAGGTTACAGGGCTTTGCACACACAGAGACCTGGGTTTGAAACCTGGTCCAACTGCTTAGTAGCTATAAAATCCTGGGAAAATAAGTATCTCTGGACGTCAGCTTCTTCATCTTTAAAATATGGATGACTTGGAAGAGTGTTGTAAAAGTAAATGAGATTATATTGATGTAAGAAATGTCTGAGGCACAGTAATTGCCCAATAAATGGTTAGTTGTTATTATTAAAAAGAACAGGAAGACACAGCAGGAGGAGGAAGAGGAAGGTGTAGGAACATTTCCTAATTTTTATTTTCCTTCCATTTGTTTTCTTGGGGCAGGAAATGCCCCCACTGGCAGCTCTTGAGAAAGGCTGGAAATCTCATTTTCTGAGTGCAGTGAGCAAAACCATTCATTTCTGTCCATCGAGGATGATTTAGATATGGACCTGCCTTCAGGCAGGGCAATGAGCAGCTACAGACACTGCAGAGGCAGTGATTTTTTACTTTTATCCAAGAATGGTTCCTGGCACATATGAAGCACTTGGTAAATGTCTGTTTATTGAATGAACCCCTTCTAGCCCAAGGCCACACAACATGCAAGTTCACCTCCTGGACTCCCCATCATGGTGTTCCACAGGGCCACTGGTCCTGCCCCTCACATTTATCCCATATGAATCTCCTACTGATGCTCAAAAATAATACTGTTGTTTCTGTGGCTACGTCAGCACCGAAGGCCTGTATCCACAGGAGAATCCTGGGAGAGGGGAGGCTGTCCTGGGCATACCTGGGCACCAGAGCTGAACCCCACCAGCCAGCACGGTGGTCCTTGAGTAAAGCAAGTGACAACTCAGCAGGTCTAACTTGCAAACAAATACAAAAAAAGAAGAAGAAAAAGAAGATGAAGGAAGGGGAAAGATCAGCTATTAGGACTACTCTGATGGCAGGCATGGGAAGAAATACTTATTTTCTAGAGCTAGGCTTTATTTGAGCAAAGCTAAGCAACACTACACTTTTTCTTTCCTGATAATACTGGCAAAGAAATATAAAAACCAATGTAAAATTTGCCTGCACTTCAATTTTATAATGCCATACCATGGGTGAAAAAAATCTGCCAAATAACATATAGGAACTAGAATGGAAATAAGCATAATCTTAAAGTGGTCCTAGGCTTTTTTAAAACAAAGGACAGAACACCAGTGAGCAGCAACAACAATGTGACTTTTTCTACATAACATGCAGCATCCATGATTGAGGCCAGGCTGCACCTGGTCACAGCGAAGGAAAGAAAACACCAGCCCAAGGACTAGACTGTGCGTGATGTGTGGGAGGGCTGCTCGGTGTGG
Source organism: Sapajus apella (assembly GCF_009761245.1). NCBI lineage: Eukaryota > Metazoa > Chordata > Mammalia > Primates > Cebidae > Sapajus > Sapajus apella. The sequence goes on along the minus strand of NW_022436969.1, from coordinate 8,344,741 downwards.
TTTCATTTCAGAAACACTGTTGTGGCTGGGCCTCCAGATCTAACACCTCCTTCAGAGAACAGCGCCCACCTACGTTGGGGTACACATCCCTGGCCAAATGCAGCACTGTTCTCGCCCTTCAACTAAACCACGGTGACATCTGGGAAGAGAAGTTGTAGGGAGTGAAGGATGAGCCACTTTTGCTTTTTACTTGATCTATTTCTGTACTGTTTAAAATGTCTTATAAATAGCATGCATTACTCTATTGCTTAAAAATACATACATATATATTCCCCAAATTAAAGCATGCCTATTCATCAGCAACAAGCTGTTTTAATCATTTAAACTCTCCATTACCTCCTTCCTCACCTTCACCTTCTCTGCAGGCCACAACCCAAATCCTTGGTAACAATCAGCTATTGGTTTGACTATTAGTAACTGGAATAGCTAACATTCTTAACTCTCCAATGGGCAGGTCTTGTGTAGAGAGTTCAGGGTGAAACCCACCCGATCGCTTCATTCTTGTCCTCATGTGGTCATAACCAATGGGTCCTTGAACGAGAGTCACATGGTCCTAATAAGTTCAGAAGGCCCATTTCCCCTCACAGATGGAGAACCCCGAGGCCTGAGTGGAAGGCAAGCCAGGGCCACTGGCCACAGCTGGGTCCTCTCCAATAGTAGTACTTTCTCTGCATGTCCCTGTGTTACTCATTGCCCAAACCTCCCTTGTGAGTCATGCTCTGAGGGCTACAGGGCAGGGCAGTGTGGCCTTTTCCAGGAGGCATGTCCTGAAGCTACCATCACAACTGCCATACCTACCTCCTGGGGCTCCGAGTCCCCGCTGTGTCTCCCCACAGCCATGCCCCCCCTGCCTCAGCCATCCTTCTGAAGAGCCCACCTGTCCTTCCGGGTCTGCCCTGCTGAACACCACCGCACACCCAGCTGTCTCCTGAAAACCCCGGGGGCCTGCACACCCCTTCCGGGAGGGATGCAAACCCTGATGGGCAGAAAGGAACGAATGTGGTCCCAACAGTCAGAACCGTCAGGGCTGAAATTAGCAAGGCGGAAAAAAAACAGCTAGCAGCGCTTGCACAGGGTGTAGCCAGGGAAGCCTCTCTGAGGTCACCTTGATGTGAAGTCCTGGGGGATGAGCAGTAGTGGCCAACTGAAAGCAGGGAGGAAGGAGTCCAAGTCAAGGTGATAGGTCAGAAGCTCTGAGGAGACATGGGTGTGCCGTGGCCCCTCCCTGAACCTCCAGGCTGATTTGGTGAACAACCTATTCCTGTATCTCTACTCTGTGGTCCAACAGGCACCTCAGCCTTCATACATTCAAACCAACGCCCAATACACCTCCACCACCACCACCTTGCCAAACCCTGCTCTTCACACAACATTTTCCATCTCAGTGAAAGGCAACCTCCTTCTTTCAATTACTTGGACCCAACACCTAGAAGTCAACCTAGGCTCCTCTCTCTCAAATCCTAGTGCCTCAGGTATCCTACCACCTCTTCCCACCTCCACTGCTACAGCCGGTCTCAGCCATCATCATCTTGCACCTGGATCACAGCCAGAGCCCCTGGTCTTCCTGCTTCCTCCTCACCCCTCCACTGCCTATTCTCCATGCAGCAGAGGGATGCATTTTTAACACAAGAGCAAGTGACCCCTTGACTTCTCTGCTCAAAATTCCCAATCACTTCCCATCTCATTCAGATAAAGCCGGGCCCCTACGATGGCCTTCATGGCCCCACATGGCCTGCGGCCTCCTCTGCCGCTGCTCCCGCTCTGGCCTCGGTGCCCACAACCCCTGGTCTCGCTGCACCTGACACGCTGCCCCTCAAGCCAACCAAGCATGTTCCCACTGCAGGGCATTGGCACTGCTGTCCCCAGCATGTCCGTGGCTCACTCCCTCACCGCCTTCTGTCTCTGCTCAGATATCTTAGTGAGGCTGCGCTGTCTTTAAGCAAATGGGCAGTGCATTCTAAACAGGATCATCTGGAGCTTGTCTAAGAGAAAGTTAATGGAAAGATCAAAGAAATGAAAAGACACCCAAACACAGAACGTGCTCTGTGTGTGTGTGTGTGTGTGTGTGTCTGCGTGCGCGTGTAACACACACACACACACACACACACACACACACACACACACACAGTTGCCCCTCAGTACCCACAGGGAATTTGTTCCAGAACTTCCTGTGGATACCAAAATCCATGGGTTGTCAAGTCTCTGACATAAAATGGTGTAGTGTTTGCTTACAACCCATGCACATCCTCCTGTATACTCTAAATCATCTCTGGGTGACTTGCAACACCTAATACAATGTAAGTGATATGTAAATAGTTGTTATATTGTACTGTTTAGGAAATAATGACAAGAAAAAAAGTCTGTACATGTTCAGGACAGATGCAACCATTGTAGGCCTAAACTACATTTTTGACCCACAGTTGGTTGAATCTGAGGATCTGGAACCTGTTCATGCAAAGGGCTGATTGTGTGTGTGTGTGTGTGTGTGTGTGTATTTTACTAAACATTACGTACATATTACGCATACACACACACACACACACACACACACACACACAGGGGTTGACCAACAGTGGCTGCTGCTGGGTGGATGAGTGTGGGTGACGTTCCGTTTCTTGCTCTGCATGCTGGTTATGGTATACAGAATGGTTTGTTTGTACAAGTCCATCAAGTAGTTTATTTATGATATACTTCTGAATTTGTGTTTATGGGTCAATACAAGTTTTTTTTTTTTTTTTTTTTGAGATGGAGTCTCACTCTGTCACCCAGACTGGAGTGCAATGGCATGATCTCAGCTCACTGCAACCTTCACCTCCCAGGTTCAAGTGATTCTCCTGTCTCAGCTTCCTGAGCAGTTGGGATTACAGGCACACAGCACCATGTCCAGCTGATTTTTTGTATTTTTAGTAGAAACAGTGTTTCGCTGTGTTCCCCAGGCTGGTCTCAAACTCCTGAGCTCAGGCAATCCACCCACCTCAACCTCCCAAAGTGCTAGGACTACAGGCGTGAACCACCACACCCAGCCTTTTTTTTTTTTTTAAAGAAAGCTTCACTAATATGAGATTCACATATGTTGGAGACACACAGCTAACACACACTACCTTTCTGCAACATTTGAGAGCAAAATTTAGTAACCTCATGAAACTCAACTAAGTGGAACTTTGTCTCTCTATGCAAAAGACTTACCATCCCACGGCTGCACTGGTCAGGATCGCATCAAACAGCAATATTGATAAGCCAGCTGTGATTATCTGTAGGAAGAATTTCGACAAAAGGTCATCACACCAGCAGGGCTCTGGCAACCTCCACTGTCATTTTTTCACAAGCTTAGTTCATTTTATTTGGGATTCCTGCCATCAGCCACTTCTTCCCACTTCCCATGTCCTTTTCCCCCACACGCTTCCTAGTCAGCCCTCCGTACTTGGCGGCGCCTCTGAGCCAAGCATTTGATATAGAAAAGGCTAAGTCCTGGTCTGTTTTGGAAGTGAGCATGTTCGAAGAAGCATTTAACTTCCAAATTCTTCAAAAGGGAGGCGTACAGCCAAGGCCGCCCTCATCTCTCTCCAGGGAAGGGGTATATTAAGAAAACTTATTTCCATTTTGTCTCAGCAGTGCAGAACTTGTCTCCAAGGTCAGATGTGTTCATTAACCTGTTCCCAGGTCCTCCAGATAAAAATGTATCTGTCACCCAGCCTTCATCCAATGCATCGTCTCTTCGTCCACTCCTACCGCTACCATCTTTCTGATCCATGACACACATTCTAAGAAAACAGGTGCATCCTGGGAAAAGGAGGTCAGGAGTTCAAGATCAGCCTGGCAAACATGGTGAAATCCCACTCTATTAAAAATACAAAAATTAGTCAGTCATAGTGGTGCATGCCTGTAACCCCAGCTATTTGAGAGGCTGGGGCAGGAGAATCGCTTGAACCTGGGAGGTGGAGGTTGCAGTGAGCCGAGATTGTGCCACTGTACCTTAGCCTGGGCAACAGAGTGAGACTCCATCTCAAAAAATAATTAAATAAACAAATTTGCAAATATCTAGAAGCTGGAGGAGAGGGAAGTGTTACCTCCACATCTCTCAAGGCTGGAAATTCTGGAAAAGTGTTTCAGGAATGGTAGCCACAGGACTCAGATCCCAGAGGTGCCTTGAACCCCTCAGCACCAAGAGTGTGTGTGAGCCAGGGGCCCAGCTCTGTCCACACTTGGAATGTCTGCTTAAGGAAGGGTGCTTCTGGCTTCCAGTCTTCTGCATCCTGCAGGTCAAAACAGGTTCTGTGGAGAAGGTAACCTTAAAAATCTGCTTTCTTGCTGTGAGAGGTGGGATGTAGGCTGCATTGGGAGAGGTTCCGTTGAGCTGGAGGTCCTCAGAAACGTCAGCTACCATCTCCCTCGGGGGGATTTCACATGCTGTCTTGGAGGCCTCTTTAGGTCTCCAAGCTGGGAGCAAGGCAGCAGGCAGGCAGGCAGAAGGGAGTGTGTTTATGAACCTCATCGTCACTCCTTTGCTATCTCAGAAAGAAGTCTGGAACTAGAAGCCCAGAACCCTCATGATAGGATATAAACTTGGTGAGATCTGAGGACTTTTCTTTGAAGTCAAGTCATTTGGTATCACATTCTGCCTTGCTTTATTGATTTGTAGCAAAAACCTTGACTACAAAAAAAGACCTGGGTATTGTCTTCAGGGGCAGTAAAGAAGTAGAAGCCCAGCCAGAGAGATAATTATAAGAATGCAAAGGACAGGGAAAGAGGTTTCTCTAAGTGGAGACTAGTGGTGGCTTTTTCCTTAAAGAGCATATTGAATGACAAGTTTTGAGTTGATGCCCATGATGAATATCCCTCTTTTCTTTTTTTTTTTTTCTTTTGAGACAGGGTCTTACTCTGTCACCCAGGCTGGAGTGCAGTGGTGCAATCTCAGCTCACTGTAGCCTCGACCTCCCAGGACTCAAGCACTCCTCCCAGCACAGCCTCCAAGTAGCTGGGACTACAGTTACACGCTGCCACATCCAGCTAATTTTGAATATTTTTTGTAGAGACAACATCTCACTTTGTTGACCAGGTTGGTCTTAAACCCCTGGGCTCAAACAATCCCACCCGCCTTAGACTTACAAAGTGCTGGAATTACAGGTGTGAGCCACCACACCCAGCCCTTTTTTTTTTTTAATTTAACATTTAATTTAGAACTTCCGCATCTATGGTCATTATTGAAGGGGGCTAGAATGTTACTACCTCTCAATGCAATTGTCTGGTCTTGGAAACAGTGTTGTACTAACCACATAAGTGAGTTCCTCAGCTTCTCTGCTTATTATCCTGCAATGGTTACAGACAATTTTGACTCTGAAAGTTACCCCTGACTTGAAGGGCCCTGGGCCTAGACAGATCTCCTAGCTGGGGGAGATCTTTACTGGCTATTATCCTAATTAAGTCTTCTCTTTCTTGTTGCAAATTTTCCATTTTCACTTTCCCCAGAAATGTATTTCATCTAGTTCTCCCAATTCATTAACATTTAGCTGTTTGGAGAAATATTTCCCATTGTTTGTGCCCGTTTTGATTACCTTCCTTTTTATTTATTTATTCATTTATTTTTGTCATTTTTCTCTTCATTCCCCTCACCCCCTTCATTCGTCTTGACTAAAGTTAACCATGTTGTTAGTCATTCTTTCCTTTTGCAACTTCTTGGACATGGCCTGGGATGGTGCCAATGGAGATGTATTTCTTGGACCTGCTGAGAAAGGCTCCGTCCCACTGATGGATGTTGGCTGTGCTGGCAGCTCCGCATAATGGAACACTCCGCTTGATTTATAAAGGACCCAACTTGTCCTTTCTATGTTCTCAGCATTGTCTTTATCATCCTTGCCTGTTTTAATTAGCTCTTCAAGGCCTCCTTTGATCAGCTTCTCTCCTTCTTCTCTGACTACCTCGCTCAGGTGGCTTTTAGTATAGTTGGTAAAGGGGGACGCCTGCCCTGTGTGCCCCTCCCCCAGCCTGGGACTTGTGTCTCTGCTCCTCCATGAGCCTCTTTAGCTTAGGAGGAATCGTGTCTGCAGTGAGATAGACAGCTGGCCTGCTTATTCCTCTGAACTGCACCTTTCGCCAAGAAAAACACATCTTTAAAAATTTTAACCAGCCCTTACTTGAAAAGAAGGCTGGTTTAGCAGCCACACCGGTGCCTTCGCCATCTGCTGCTTCCTGGAAATGTTTGTGTAGTCTCCTGTCTTCTCCTGAGCCACCTTTTCAAAATTCTCTAAAGTTTTATCACTCAAGGGGCAAGTGTGCCGTTGCCTGAGACCCTTTATCTTATTTCCGTAGAGAACGCTGACTAAAGTTGTTTGCACTGTGGGGTAACTGTGGGGTTGGATGGGCTCCTTCTGAATCTGTAATGATGGTACAAACTGATGGCACAAACCCTCAGCTTCTCAGGCTTCTCCGCTTTCTTTTACTTCCATCACAAGCCCAGTGGTCAGCTCTCTTTTTGGAGGCATGTTCTGTCTCTCTTTCTCTCTCTCACGTGCACACACACGCACATGCACACGCGTGCACACACACACACACACACACACACACAGAGTCACCAAATTTCTACCATTTCATAAAAGTCAGTTCAAAAGAAAGGACAGATGGACATGGTGGCTCACACCTGTAATCCCAGCACTTAGCGAGGCCGAAATGGGCGGGTCACCTGAGGCCAGGAGTCCAAGGCCAGCCTGGCCAACATGGTGAAATCCCATCTCTACTAAAAAAATACACCAAATTAGTCAGGTGTGGTGGCAGGTGCCTGTAATGCTGGCTACTTGGGAGGCCGAGGCACAAGAAGCTCCTGAATCTGGGAGGCGGAGGTTGCAGTGAGCCGAGATCACACCATTGCACTCCAGCCTGGGTGACAAAGCGAAACTCCATCTCAAAAAAAAAAAAAAATCAAAAAAGAACAAGGAGCAGCCAACAACTCTGCTCAACAAGAAGGATGCTGGGCACTGGCCAGCTTGGCTCCCCATTGGGGGACTTGCCCCCACGCACTGCTCTCATTGTGGGTAAGGTTCAAATGCATGTCTCAGCAAAGTGACATATTTCTGTACAGCAGGAGCCTTTGGAGCTGCTCAAGAACACTCAGAAGTAAGACTGTTAAATCCGCTCATGCCAAGAGGCCACTCCATTCCTAACTGCATTGAGGAGGAAATGGAAGCCAGAACAGGTGGAGTGTGCCACGTCTGGTACAGAATGTCCCAGGTGTAGTCACCCAGGGCAGAGCCCAAGAGGTGAAGGGACTCCCTTAGCTCACAAGTGGGAAGACCATGACCCGGAGATGGTGTGTGACTGTTCCAGGGACCCAGGGAGTTGGTGGCAGTGAGGAACAGAACCAAGGCCTTGACTCCTAGATCAACTTTCTCCAACAGCCAAAAACTCAAGGGCCCACACAAGCTCTATACAGCTTTTTAAGAGAAAAACCCAGTGAAAGCAGCGGCTCCAGCAGACATCTGCACACCCACGTCCACAGCAGCACCACTCACAACAGCCAAAGCTGGAGGCAATCCAAGTGTCCACGGAGGGATAGACAGAGAAGCAAAATGTGGGGCATACCTACGATGGAATATTATTCAGCCTTAAAGAGGAAGGAAATTCTGATTAATGCTACCCCGTGGAAGACATTATGCTAAGTGAAATACACCAGATACAGAAGGACATATAAAGTATTATTTCACTTATATGAGTTACTTGGAATTGTCAAACTCATAGAGACAGAAAGTAGAATGATGGCTGTCAGGACCTAGGAGGAGCAAGGAATCGGGAATTAGTGTTTAATGGGTACAGAGTTTCAGTTTGCAAAGAAATATTTGTGGAAATGGACAGTGGTGATGGTTGTACAATGGTATGAATTTAATCAATGCCACTGAACTGTCCAGTTATAAATGGTTAAAGTGGTAAATCTTGGCCAGGGACAGTGGCTCACATCTGTAATCCCAGCACTCTGGGAAGCTGAGGCGGGCAGAGGCAGGAGAATCACTTGAACCTGGAAGGCGGGGGTTGCAGTAAACCAAGATTGAGATTGCACTATTGCACTCCAGCCTGGGCAATACAGCGAGACTCTCTCTCTGTCTAAAAAAAAAAAAAAAAAAAAAAAAAAGGAAATCTTACACTTATTTTAACACACACACAAAATCCATTTCTTTCTCTCTGCTTAAATTCTTAATTCTTACCCCTTTCCCCAACTTTTTTTTAAACAAAATATTTTTAAGAGTTGAGGTCTTGCTATGTTGTCTAGGCTAGAGTCCAGTGGCTATTCACCGGTGAGATCACAGTGGACTGTAGCCTTGAACTCCAGCTCAAGTAATCCTCACACCTCAGCCTCCTGAGTAGCTGGGAGCACAGGTACCATGACACCTGATAGCTTCCTCCCACTTTGCCTGACTAAAGCCTGTAGGCCTCAGGCAAGGCTCTTCTGAAAGGATAACCTATTCTTTCCCCAGCACTTGGACTCTACCTGCATGAAGCCCCCACTACTGTCCTATTATCACTGATCTGTTTATAAGCCTACCTTATAAGAGTTGTGAATTTTTTTTTTTTTTTTTTTTGAGACAGAGTTTTTGCTCTGTCTCCAGGCTGGAGCGCAGTGGTGCAATCTTGGCTCACTGCAACCTCCGCCTCCCAAGTAGCTGGGACTACAGGTGTCACCACCACGCCTGGCTAATTTTTGTATCTTTAGTAGAGACAGGATTTCACCATGTTGGCCAGGATGGTCTCGACCTCTTGACCTCATGATCTGCCCGCCTCAACCTCCCAAAGTGCTAAGATTACAGGTGTGAGCTACCGCGCCTGGCCTGCATTGTGACTCTTAAGGTCAAAGACTTGGAAGCCATCCCAGGACCAAGCTCAGTGCTGCAGAGCCTGGCTCAGTCACATTTGACAAAGGCTGGAAAGAACCTGAACCTCCGCTCCTCTCTGGAGGGCACATGAGTGGTCAGCAGGCTTGGTATTGGCTTCCCTTTTGCTCACTTGCACAGTCAGCTCTGAGAAGGAGCTCCTTATGTGCTTGAAAGCTCAAAAGTTGCTCTAAGACATAAGTAGGAATATGCAGTTTCAGCACAGAAACAAAATCTGTTATCTTTATGCCCAAATAAGCATTTAAAAGCAAACGAGTAAAACAGGAAAAGAAAGAGCCCCCTGTGACTCTGGAGCACTTGGAGGCTTACAAAGGAATGCACTGGTGTGAGTGTGGCATGAAGCATAACTTTAATTCCTGACTTCCAGCTCCTGGGTGACAAGGTCACCAAACGCCAAATGATCAGTAATTCTACCAAGAACACACAGGTGTGAAATCTATGCCAGCTTTCACTTCCTGCCTAGCCCTCAAAGAGCTTCATTGCCATCTCCCTCATCATTTGCTAAGCACTAGCTGTGGAAAGGCATTACTTTTCCCATTTGAACCAGGGGCTTCCTGAGTGACCCCTCTGGTGGTGAGACCTAGGGCACAAGGCCCCCAGATATTAGCACTGAGGTTGGAACCATTAAAGCTGCCTCTTCCCTCCCCTCCTCTCTCACTGCACCCCAACCACCCAAGGCCACACAGTCCACAGAGTAGGATCTTGCTTTGATCCTGACTCTGGAGCCACACCAGGTTCCCTCTTTGTGCTCCACACTTGACCCTGATCTCTTACCCAGGAAAGGGAGCTTTCTAGACTGCCTGGTTCTGGCCAGCCCTTGGCCTTGTGACTAGAACCTTGACTGACGCCCTAGACAACTAGGACTGATATTCCAGAAGGATTGTCCACTTGTGTACTGATCATTGCCTGGATTTCTGACCCTGTGTCCAACCTGCCAGGTTTAGAGCTTAACTATTATGCCCCAGCGGACACTACACACAGCATCCACCAGCTGTACCTCCAGAGCTCCAGCGCCAGCCTCCACATGAATAGCCTCTTATGCTTGGAGGGACAGTCTCTCAAATTCTAGCCATCCTTGCCTTCCACTTTGGAAATGTGTGCAAAACACCTCACACTCCAAAGCTTTAGATGTCATGTCACTTGCTCCACAGTTAATTGGTGGATTGGTCTCTCGTTGCATCAAGCAATCCTTTCATCTGAGCAACAGAAATCAATCCCAGTGCATATCACTAAGTGGTAAATGGGATAAAACCAAGCTCCCAGTATTCCAGGGCTGAGTGTCAGACCCTGGATGTTAACAAGCCTGCTGCAGCGTGCATCGTGGGGGTGGTACTAAGTGCTCTGACACCACCTTCAAACAGACAATAACCCCTGAGGCACAAGAGTCTCATACGTTACATTTTGTCCTCCAAAAATGTTAGTAAAAACATAAACATTTTTGAAAAACCCTCTTGAAATGGCTAAAATCTGCTCATGAAAAAACCTTAACGTTACTCTTGGAACTTGCCATTCGAGAAGACCTAAGAAGTAGTCATCACCTGTACCAAATGGTGTACTTGCTCATAAAAAGCATTATAAAAAACAGATTTTTCCCAAAGAAGAAAGTCCTGTGGTCTGAGGAATGTCTCCTCACACGCAGACCCGAATAACAAACAGCAGGACCTGCCACAGCCGGAGGGGTGCCAACAACAGCAGAGCCTGATACATACAACGTGTCAGCTGCAGGGCTTTGAACTTCCTGGCTTTGCCAACGGCTGTCACAACCTCTGTGTTATTTAAACAGATTTTGGTACTTAAAGCAGATCAGGTTTGTTTTTCAAACATTCATCTCAATCCTAAGACAAATTTTCTGTTTAAGGGGAAAATGGGGGGTCTGGAGGGTTGGAAGTAGGAAACTGCCAGATGGTCAGGTATTTGGGAGAGAATCAGAGATTTAGGTTTATTGTTCTCTTGATTTTAAAATGCATATGACTCTTAAAAAAAAAGTGGGCCGGGCGCGGTGGCTCAAGCCTGTAATCACAGCACTTTGGGAGGCCGAGGCGGGTGGATCACAAGGTCAAGAGATCGAGACCATCCTGGTCAACATGGTGAAACCCCGTCTCTACTAAAAATACAAAAAATTAGCTGGGCATGGTGGCGCGTGCCTGTAATCCCAGCTACTCAGGAGGCTGAGGCAGGAGAATTGCCTGAACCCAGGAGGTGGAGGTTGCAGTGAGCCGAGATCACGCCATTGCACTCCAGCCTGGGTAACATGAGTGAAACTCCGTCTCAAAAAAAAAAAAAAAAAAAGTGATGTATACAGCGCTCTCCCTTGCCTGCTTCTTCAGCCCAGTTGCAGCCACATACCTCCCTTTTAAAGGGGTTGCAATTTTTCAAACATTTTCTTACCATCATGCTTTTGCTCAGCAAGTTCTGTCTGCCTGGAAAAATTTCATAGGCCCGCCTACATAATTTCTACTCACCATTTGAAAATCCATCTTGAGAAAACTTTTACTGAACCTGGCCCCCATCCATACACTCAACTGGATCAAGCACTTCCTCCCAGAGCTCCCACAACCCCTGGCCATTGCGCGTGCCACACTCTACTGCAATGTGTGGTCTTCTCCCAGTCAGGGCGTGTGCTATTCATCTTTGAATGTTCAGGGGCTAGCAATAGAGACCTGCATGTGATAAGGACCTGATAAATGTTTCTGCACAAGATAATCAGAGCTGGTAATATAACCCCTAAGGTTATATATATCCAGTATTGCGATATATATATCACAACTCTCTTTTGTTTTTTAATCATTTTTCATGTGTTTGGGAAAACTGAAACCAAGGACTTGAGAACCACTGGGACATGCTCTCTGCCTCTTATCCTTGACCAATTCCCTCCACGGAGTTAGAAAGAACTTCATAGAGTGGATCTAAGACTAGATCTCTCTGGATTCTAGTCCCAAAATGCCAGGGAAGATTCTGATTGGCTCCTGGACCAACTGACTATGGCCTGGGAGGCAGCATCATATAAGAATATGGAAGCTCACTCTGGAACTTCATGGTTGGAAGAAGGAAGGAATATATTACCGGAGGAAGGTATGGAAAGTGCTGGCAAGCAGAACAACAGATAGCTTTCTTCCATCTGCCATGCGAAGTGCAGTCACAGACAAGCAGCATCAGCAACGAACCTGGGAGTTTGCACGAACTGCAGAACCTCGGGTTCCATCCCTGATCTACTAAACAGCATCTGCTTAATCCTGGCTCAGCAGTTTTCAGCCCTGATGGCACATCTAGAATCCTGTGAGAAGTTAAACACACACATACACATACACACACACACCCCCCACTAATATTCTGTTCCATGTCAATTAAATAAAAATTTCCTAGACTGAAGCCCAGCGTTTAGCATTTTTAAAAAGATCCCCTTGTAATTCTCATATGAAGATAGGATTGAATCACTGATTATTGCTGTATTACTAATTTGAGTAAAAGTATCTGCAAAACTGCCAAACATCACAAAACCACTTCATAGCATCAATGAAATAATCCAGAACCTGGTGAAACAAGACACTACGATCCACTCTTCCCATCATCCCATCATCACTGCAGGTATTTACTGCACCATTTTACATCCCCACCAGCAGTGTGTGAGGGTTCCATTTTTTTGTGTGCAAATATGGAATATTTAAGCTTTCAGTGATATATACTATGCATACAGAAATACATGCGAAAAGTATTCATGTGACTCAAGCCTATAAGCCCAGCACTTTGGGACGCCGAGGTGGGTGGATCACGGGGTCAGGAGTTCAAGACCAGCTTGGCCAACATAGTGAAACCCTGTCTCTACCAAAAACACAAAAAATTAGCAGGGTGTGGTGGTGGGCACCTGTAATCCCAGCTACTTGGGAGGCTGAACCCAGGAGGTGGAGGTTGCAGTGAGCCAAGATCACACCACTGCACTCCAGCCTAGGTAACAGAGTGAGACTTCATCTACAAAAAAAAAAAAAAAAAAAAAAAGCACTCATGTAAATCTTAATGGATGATTACAGAGTGAATACATGTATGTAACCAAGGAATAGCATCCGTGTCACTTGTGCCCCCATACAACTACTTTATCTTCCCTCCCCTCCAAAGATCTGTAGTTCTACCATTGTAGATCAGGTACACTTTGTCTTTTTATGTTTCTTTTCTCTTTTTTTTTTTTCAGGCAGAGTCTCGCTTTGTTGCCCAGGCTGGACTGCAGTGGCCAATCACTGCTCACTGCAACATCTGCCTCCTGGGTTCGAGTGATTCTACTGCCTCAGCCTCCTGAGTAGCTGGGATTACAGGCATACACCACCACGCCTGGCTAATTTTTGTATTTTTAGTGGAGTACAGGTTTCACCATGTTGGCCAGGCTGGTCTCGAACTCCTGACCTCAAGTGACCCACCTGCTTCGGCCTCCCAAAGTGCTGGGATTACAGGCATGAGCCACTGCGCACAGCCATATGTCTTTTATCATAGAAAATTTTAAATGTATACAAAGAAGGTTTCAGTTTCTTCGCATCCTGGCTATCTTTCTTTTTAATTGTCACCATCCTAGTGGGTGTGAAGGGACACCTCACTGTGGTTTTGGTTTGTATTTCCCTGGTGACAAATGACACTGAGCATTTTTTCCACGGGCTCATTGGCCAGTTGTTCATCTTCTTTGCAGAGCTGTCTAGGTCCCTTGCCCATTTTAAAAATTGGGGTTTTTAAAAATTATTGAGGTGTAAGAGTTCTTTATGTGTTGTAGAGATGAGTCCCATATCAGCTATGTGATTTCTTTGTGGGTTTTCGTTTCACTTTCTTGGTGGTGTACTTTGCAGCTCAGCAGTTTTTAATTTTGACGAACTCCACTTTATCTCTATTTTCTTTTGTTGCTTGTGCTTTTGGTGTGTGCCATGGTCATATTTTATGTAGCAAGGAATTCTAAGTCACTATGTCATCCAACATCTTAATTAACACTATCCATGTATCATACTGATATACCACAGCTTCCTTTTCACAGAACCATTCATTTATTCTATCTTCAAACACTTATATTTTACTTTACAACATGATCAATCCAAATTATGTACTATCACCCTTGATTTATAATGAGTTTCTAATGGGATGTTAGGAAGAAGCCAATATCATGCTATGTGATATGAATCCATCTATGGGATATGATGATGTGATTCAGCAGAAATTTGAGGATTAGATCTAATAAGGATGTATTAATATATTTAGTAAAAGAGTCTAGCAACTTTATGTAGGAATTCTTCAAATTCTTCATAGTAATTTTTTTTTTTTTTGAGACACAGTCTTGCTTTGTCACCCAAGCTCACTGCAACCTCTGCATCCTGGGTTCAAGCGATTCTCCTGCCTCAGCCTCCCAAGCAGCTGGGATCACAGGTGCACACCAACCCACCTGGCTAATGTTTATATTTTTAGTAGAGACTGGGTTTCATCATGTTGACTAGGCTGGTCTTGAACTCCTTACCTCAAGTGATCCACCCACGTTGGCCTCCCAAAGTGCTGGGATTACAGGTGTGAGGCACTGCACCTAGCCTTCATTGTAATTTTGAAGAGGTTGGTGACCAGTTATTTAGAGTAAGAAGGAAATGTAGTGTTGAGATGACCTAATCTCTCCCCTTACTTTGTCAGCTCTTTCTCTCCCTCCCTTCCTTTCTCTCTTTCCTTCCTTCCTTCCCTCCTCCCTCCCTTTCTCTTTCTTTCACACTCTCTTTCTTTCTCTCTGCTCTATCAGCTCCTTCCTTCCGTCCTTCCTTCCTTCCTTCTTCTCCCCCCCCACCCCATTTCTTTCCTTTCATTTTGAGATGGAGTCTCCTGCTCTGTTACCCAGACTGGAGTACAATGGCATGATCTCAGCTCACTGCAACCTCTACCTCCCAGGTTCAGGCAATTCTCCTGCCTTTGTCTCTCGAGTAGCTGGGCCTACAGGCACATGCCACCATGCCCAGCTAAATTTTGTATTTTGTATTTTATATTTCTGGATTTTAGATGAGGTTTCACCATGCTGACCAGGCTGGTCTCGAACTCCTGACCTCAGGCAATCCGCTCACCTTGGCCTCCAAAAGTGCTGGGATTACAGGTGTGAGCCACCGAGCCTGGTCTATTTCAGCACTTTAAAGATGTCATTCCTGCAGTCAAGGGTCATATGCATAAAATAAAGTAAAGATGTCATTTCATTGTCTATGGGTACTCACTGTTTCAGGTAAAAAGTCGGCCACTGGCTTTATGGTTGCTTCTTCAATTTAAGGTCGTGTCCTTTTTCTCTAGTTGATTTTAAGATTTTTAAATTTATTGTTTGTTTTCAAAGATAAATTTGATAGTTTGAGTACATATACCTAAGTATGGTTTTATTTGTATTATGACAGTCAATAGTTGTGGAAAATTCTCAGCCCATATCCCTTCAAATACTGCTTCTGTCCAGTCTCTCTCTCCTGTTCTTCTAGAATTACAATTACAAATATTAGATCTTAGGAACATTTCCTCTGTGTCCCTTGTGCTCTGTTCTGTTCTTTCCAGCCTTTTTTCCTCTTTGTGTTTCACTTTGAATATTTTCTACTGACCTTGAGTTCACCAATCCTGCTACATTGTACCCAGTGTGCTCTTAGACCATCCAATAAACTATTAATTCCAGATGAATTTTTCAATTCTATAATACCTATTTGATTTTATAAAAACAGATTCTAATCTTGCACTGGATTTTCTCATTATTTTATCCATCTTTTCCTCTATTTTCTTTAACATACTATCCAGTTATGTTTGTTATTGCTAATTTCAGTATCTGCATCATCTGTAGTTCTGTTCCTATTATTTCTCCCCACTTGATTATCAGTTATACCTTCCTGCCTATTTACATGCCTACATCTTTGATTACATGCTGGACATTGTGTAGAAAATGTAGATGCTCCAGAGGATAGCTTCATCCAGGAAGTGTTCTCCTTTCCCTCTAATAGGGTGATGAGCTCAGTCAAACCAGGGACTGAGTGACTCAGGAAGGCTGCAGCTCTAGTAACTTAGCCCACGTCGATTTTAGCTAGTCCCTGAGCTGTAAGTCTCCCAGACTCACGTTTAAGAGCTTGGTGGATCTCTGTCTCCTCATCCATAAAAGGTCTGCCTTTCTTAGCTTTTTAGCCTCCCATCTGTGCAGGTTCAACATGTGGCAACTGTCTTGAGGGGAAGACATGTGCTTTTGCTGCAGTCTCTTCCTTCTAGCCAGATTTTGTCTCCTAAATACCTCTAGACTGTGAGTTTCCAAACGTGTAGCCTCCTGCACCACCCCGAACTCAGCAAATGCCTCAGGGGAAAAACTAGGCTTCCTTCGGGGCTACTCTAGTTTCCAGTCCATCAAACCAGTTCAATATGACTGCCTGCACTCTGCTAGTTTCTCTTTCCCTAATATTTCGTCTTTTTGGACCAAGCCAGATCCTTAGCCCACACCCAGAATCAACAACTATTCTCCTTCCCTGCCCTTACCATTAAGAAAACAGCTTGGTTACTCAGTATACCTAGGAAGGATTCTTCTCTCTTTGGAAATTTGCTTAACAGCTCTCCAATTTTCTTTAAAATATGATTTTTGCTATCTATTTGTTTTTCCCCAGTTGTTTCCATTGAGATACTGGCCTATCACAAGGTACAACATTCTACTCTGAGCTAGGTTTCCCTTTCTTATATACATGCAAAAACAGATCCAGAGAGGTGGTCTGTGGTCTATGCTACTTGTTTTCAAACCAGGATAGGCCAGCCACTATTTTCCTAGAGCCACTGGATGCCATCATGACATAAAGCGAGTCTTTTTTTTTTTTTTTTTTTTTTTTTTTGGTTTTGTTTTTCTTTTTTTGCCCAGGCTGGAGTGCAATGGCAGAATCTTGGCTCACTGCAACCTCCACCTCCCGGGTTCAAGTGATTCTCCTGCCTCAGCCTCCCATGTAGCTGAGATTATAGGCATGTGCCACCACACCAGACTAATTTTTGTATTTTTAGTAGAGATGGGATTTCTCCATGTTGGTCAGGCTGGTCTCAAACTCCTGACCTCAGGGGATCTGCCTGCCTGGGCCTACCAAAGTGCTGGGATTATAGGTGCGAGCCACCACGCCCAGACTTTTTTGTTTTGTTTTGGTTTGAGACAGGCTCTCACTCTGTTGCCTAGGCTGGAGTATAGTGATGCAATCGCAGCTCACCGCAGCCTCTGCCTCCCAGGCTCAACTGATTATCCATCTCAGCCTCCTGAGTGGCTGGGACTACAGGCATGTGTCACCACAGCTGGCTAATTTTTGTATTTTTTGTAGAGATGGGTTTCACCATGTTGGCCAGGCTGGTCTTGAACTCCTGGGCTCAAACAATCCATCTACCTTGGCCTCCCAAAGTGCTGGGATTACACGTGTGAACCAGCACACCCAGCTGGCTTTTTTATCTGTTCTGAACAACTTCTCATTCAGCAACAATCTTATTAACTCATCCTGACAATTTTAATTAGCTTAAAAAAATCGTAGCCTAGGTTTTTACATACGCCAGCCTGGGGCAACAGAACTTGGGCTCAGTCTTTTTCTCTTCAGATACAGCATAACTGATGGTAATGATTATGGCAGGCTGGAGGCGAGGGGAATATTCAGCTCCCTCCCCTCACAATTCCTTCTCTGCCCACGGAGGAGGAAACTCTTCTGCCTTCTCTTCTATCCTTTAATTCTCTTCCAAGTTCATCCCAAGGAGAATAATTGTTTATCTGATTGTACATTTATTTTACACTAGTCAGTAGGACTCTAATACTTAAAGGCAGGACAGACTCCACACAGTCTCTCCTCTTGAATCCATGCTATAATGTTCTCTCGACTCTGTCTCCACGTGCTGTGGTTTAGGGAAGAGAAGGATGGAAAGGAAGCCGTGCCTTGCATAGGGAGGAGAAAGTCTCTGCTTCCCAGCCAGGGTTGAGTGTTTTTTGTTTAACTCAGCTTTGTTTTTCACTGACTATTCTTTGTCCATATGCTCTCTTGACTTATACATCCCAAGAAGGGAGGCGGAGTGGGTAGTAGAATTCAAGTACCGAAACTCTGAACTGTTTAACAAAGACATAGCTTCAGGGACATGTGGGCCGTTTGGAATTGAAATCTTCCTGACACAGCTGTGCTAAAGGTGTTAGCTCTTCCCTGGGTTGGATGTCCGACTTTTCTCTGGTACTTATATTTCTCAGAAGGCCATATTCATATCATGTCTGCTGAAGTATATTTCACAGAACCTTTGGAGGACTTCTTCCTCCATCTTTCTCTTTGGGCGTTCCACTTCAGCTTGTCCTCAAATACTTGATTATATTGTTTCTTTGTTTTATTTGCTACTATAATTTTCTTTAAATAGATGGGCTAGCTGGGCATGGTGACTCATGCCTGTAATCCCAGCACTTTGGGAGGCCAAGGTGGGCAGATCATCTGCGGCTGGGATTTTGAGACCAGCCTGACCAACATGGAGAAACCATATCTTTACTAAAAATCAAAATAAGCTGGGCATGGCGGTGCACACCTGTAGTCTCAGCTACTTGGGAGTCTGAGGCAGGAGAATCACTTGAACCTGGGAGGCGGAGGTTGCAGTGAGTGGAGATTGCACCGTTGCACTACAGCCTGGATAACAAGAGTGAAACTCCGGCTCCAAAAACAAAAAAACGATGGGCTATAAACTTGCCAAGTATTTTCTTTTCCAAGTAGTAATAAAAGGCGAAGTAATGTCAACATACTTAGAACGCCCAATTGTAGAAGACAAATGGAGAATTTGAGACGTCCCTAATTTTTCTTCAAACTCAAATCAGTGACAACCTGGTATGGAGTCTCTTAATTCCCCATTCTAGTACTTTTCACTTCTTGGTTTCACTTAACTTGGTAAACATACTCATCCACTGTCAGACATGCTGTTAGAATGATGGATTTGTGCCAGTTATTTTTCAAACTTTTGTCTTGCTAGCTAAAAAGTTCTACTAGTCTCCCAAGTGAAGCAGAACTAGATATGTGCTTGTGGAAGGGAAGGGCATGTGGTTAAGATGTTTTTGTTTTCTAAGTTGTTTTGATTTACTCAAAGCATAGATCTAATCTCTGCAGACTATTTTTAGAAAGTGCATGAATTTAAGCTCAAAGGAGCTTTCAATAAAAGCACCATAATTATGCTTACTCCGAGGCTGCAAGGATTTGTCTATCTCCTTTTGATATAACAATAACTTCAACTTACACTACAGTTACATTTAGCAATAATGGAGGCGAAAGAATAGACCTGCCAAAAGAGAAATATCCAGACCCTAGACCCCGACACTTTCTTGCAACATTCAAAGGGAGGAGACGTGGTGCTCATTAGGTAAAACCCCATTGCCTGCTTTTCACTTGCCTCCTTCCTTTTGCCCAACACTTCCTGAAGAGCATCAGCTGGAAGAAGTGAGCCCTCTACGTGACATAAAGGACTGGACCCTGGCTCCAAGTCTGGCCACACTCAGTTTCACTTGACCAGAGAGTGAGAACTTCTTAGAAAAGTACAAACTTGCACAATAGGTTTACATAAGCCATGAAGACCTTCCAGCTCTGCCACACAACCTATTTGCCATGGACTGAATTGTCCATAATTCATACATTGAAGCCCAACCCCCAACGTGGTAGTATTTGGGGATATGGCCTTTGGGAGACGATTTAGTTTAGATGAGGTCATGAGTGTGGGGCCCTCACCGTGAGATTCATGCCCTTATTAAAAAAGACCAGAGGCCGGGCGCAGTGGCTCATGCCTGTAATCCCAGCACTTTGGGAAGCCAAGGCAGGTGGATCATATGAGGTCAGGAGTTAGAGACCAGCCTGGCCAACATGGTGAATCCCCATCTTTATTAAACTACAAAAATTAGCCCCCCATGGTTACACAGGCTGTAGTCCCAGCTACTTGGGAGGCTGAGGCAGGAGAATCAGTTGAACCCAGGAGGCAGACATTGAAGTGAGCCAAGATCACACCACTGCACTCCAGCCTGGTGGACGGAGGGCCTCAAAAAAAAAAAAAAAAGAAAGAAAGAAAGAAAGAAAGAAACCAGAAAACATAAATAAATAAAAAGAGATCACAGGTTGTTCTCCTCCCAGCTCCCCCAGGTGCACAAAGAAGAGTTCATGTGAGCGCACAGGGAGAAGGCAGCCATCTGAAACCCCAGGAGGGAGCTCTCACATGACATCCACCCTGCTGGCACCCTGCTCTTGGCTGATTCTTGGACATTGCAGCCTCCAGAACTGTGAGAAAGTAAATTTCTATTGTGTAAGCCACCCAGTCTGTGATATTTTGTCATGGCAATCAAGCTAAGACACGCTCCTTTGCTTTCTTGGAGAGTTTAAAAAAATGAAAGTTTGTTTAAAAAGGCTGAATGTTTCAGAAGACGCTTTTATTGAATTAGAAGTGAAAAAGGAAAAGGGCTTTGGGTTTTTGCTGGGATGAAGCTGAGGCCAAATTGTGTTCACTGAGCACCACATAGGGCACCAGAGAGGTGACATGAAAAGTAAACTCTGCCCTGGTAACACCCCACGCTAGGTTAGCTAAAGCAAAAATGTCAATGTTATCATAGGGTAAGTGCTAAGACATGGACAGACTCTGAATGTTATGGGAGCAAACCTCAAATTAGGGCGGAGTCCTGTGCTAAGCATGAAGGGCAAACAGGAATTACCAGGGGAGCAAGGGTGGGAAGGGTGTTCTACAGAGAAGGAACAGCATGAACGAGCCCAGCACACTCTGCCACTGAATGTTAACTGGAATGCCACGGGTGCGGTGGATTAAAGGCCACTGTGGAAGCCAAAGGAAAACTAAAGATAGTGAAAAAATCGATAGTTTAAAACCCCTTTTTCCTAGCAAGGTATTTTAAAAGTTCCATGGATAATCCTATTTATTTAAAGAAGAGGGGCAGCTGGTCCCAGGAAGATTAGGCATGCAGTTTTATCAGGAGACCAGAGGCAGTCCTCCGTATGGATGCCAAGAGAGCTTCTCCCAACCCCGTGAGCCGGCAGGGAGGGTCCTGGGTGCTCCCTGGCTGGGTCACAAACTGGCTGAATAACCTCAGGCAGACCCATCCCCCTCTCTGTATTTCAGGTTCCTCTATAAAATAAAGGGACCATCTAGAAAGTATTTCTCAGGGACTGAATTTTGTTCTTTCCTTTATTACCTTTCTTTGAAGGGGAAGGGGATTTTACTCATTTCCTGACTTGTTCCAGTGAGAATTTTCAAGAAACTTAAAAAGATGGATTAATTCAGACTCAGAATATCAATTAGAAGTAGATAAGAAACATGAAGGAAAAGGGAAACCAAGGAGAAGAAGGCAGAGGGAAGCCAGGACAAAATCCACACCAGGGCAGCCACCATGCATGGGCGGGGCTCAGAGTGTGGCTGCATGATTCCTGGCAGCCAAAGCGAAGAAGGTGCGTGAGTTGCACACTGAGTGTCCCTAAGATTCTGGTAAACCAGTGCTTGGGAGAAGCCATTCAATGTTAATCTATCTTCTAAGTTTAAAATGAACATGTTGTTACAGACATTCAAGCATATGTTCCAAAGAAAGCAGACAGCCTTTAACTTAATAAATCCGTCAGCTGCCACAAGCCCCAGTGTAAAGATCCAGAGTAAAGAAATGTGTTATCTCGTCCCCTCCAATGTGGTACCCCTCTTTATGAAAGCTAAAAATATAGAAATCTGAATTGTGTGGCCAGGCACGGTGGCTCACGCCGGTAATCCCAGCACTTTGGGAGGCTGAGGCAGGCGGATCACTTGAGTTTGAGATCAGCCTGGCCAACACGGTGAAACTCTGTCTCTACTAAAAATACAAAAATTAGCTGGGCATGGTGGTATGTGCCTGTAATCCCAGCTACTTGGGAGGCTGAGGCAGGAGAATCACTTGAGTCCAGGAGGCAGAGGTTGCAGTGAGCCAAGATCGTGTCACTGCACTCCAGCCTGAGTGACAGAGAGAGACTCCCTCAAAAAAGAAAAGAAAAGAAAAGAAAGAAATCTGAATTGTCTCCTTTCCATGGTCCCACACACAAAAGGAATGTCGGCTGCTGACGTGCTACACACCCCCCAACCCCGAGTCTGGGTACAGCCAGGAGCCTGTCAAGTGTCCTCTACCGAGAAGAACATAATGCCCATCAGTGGCTACTTTTCATAAAGAACTCTTAAAGTCTGTGGACAGGGCACACATACATTTTCTGAAGGCAAGGAGTATGCATTTCAGAATCAATCCCCTTGCAGCACCCCTTAGTAACTCGGTTTATTCATCTCTACAGCAAAATGTGATTTGCAGATTGTGTGGCTATCTCCCAAATGCTAGGGGGCGGCAATATGCCTGGTGGCCCTGCCATGTTTCCAGTGGTCACTGACTGAGCATGTGCTCAGGACAAAGCATCTAGTCCCTCTTCCATGATATAGCAGGACTCAGGCTGCGGGATCCATGTCACTGTCAAAGGTGCTCACGACTGCTTTTCAGACAGACCAGAACCAAACAAAGCCCATGTGCAGGGAGCAGCCCTCTTTCCGAGTGGACTCAGAGGCCACGTCCTCCAACTCAGGAGGTTGCCATACCATGGACACTGCTCTCTCCCCCAAGGAGACCCACCTCATTGCCATTCCTATCATCTTCCCTTCCGATACAGTTTCTAGCGACCAATCAACTCTTTCTGATTCAGTAAGAGTTACACCTTTGTAACTGGTTCTTGTAACCAGGTTTACACTTTGTAAAACGAAGATGTAACTAACCATTTTCATGGTATTTTGGGGGTAGCATATTGAAGCCTATTTTATTTTTCCAATTTTACTTTTATAGGTGAGACAATCATGTTCTGAAAACAAAACTGTAAGACTCAATACACAGCGAAGCATCTCCCTCCCGCCTAGCTACCGTCTGCTCAGTTCTCATTTCCCGCCGTCATGTTTCTTATGTATTCAAGTTTCTTTATGCACATGTAAGTGAATATGAATTCAGCCTGAGTTTGTTTCTTTTTCTTTTTATACAAAAGCTAGCACAGTACACATACAGTTACATTTTTCACTTAGTAATTCAGATAATCCTCAACTTACAACGGGGTTACACCCCAATAAATCCATCGCAGTGAGACAAACCATCGGAAGTCAAGGACTGTATCTTGGGGATCTTTCCCTGGCAGCACACAGAGAGTGTACTCAATTTCTTCTTCTACAGTATCCACTGGCCAGACAGAGCACAGGCCCCTAGTGATGGACACCAGGATTGTTTCCATCCTCTGCTCTTAGAAACATTGCTGAATTATAACCCTGCACTTATCCCCCCGCTTTTTTTTTTTTTTTCTTTTTTGAGATGGAGTCTCACTCTGTCGCCCAGGCTGGAGTACAGTGACATGATCTCAACTCACTACAACCTCCACCTCCTGGGTTCAAGCAATTCTCCTGCCTCAGCCTCCTGAGTAGCTGGGACTACAGGCATACGCCACCACACCCAGCTAATTTTTGTAGTTTAGTAGAGATGGGGTTTCACCACGTTGGCCAGGCTGGTCTCAAATTCCTGACCTCAGGTGATCCACCTGCCTTGGCCTCCCAAGGTGCTGGGATTATAGACGTGAGCCACCTGCCCAGTCACATATGCCATTTTATACTTATGGAAATTTATCTAAATGATAAGTTCCCACAGGTTGAAGTACTGGGTCAAAGAGAAAACATATTTTTAAGTGTAGAAAGTCATTGAGATATTTCACAGAAAAAGACACGACCGAAAAAATTCAATGAATTAACTCTGAGAGTTTGGCTAAGAGCTCCCTATCAGCCATGTGTGAAGCCCAGGTTTGCCCCTTGGCCCCCCTCACCTGGCAAGCCTCTGGGCTCCATCACATGTTTATAAAATCAGAACTCAGCCGTACCGCTGGGATTTTAGCCGCTACAGTGTGTACAGTGGGTAACAGTCATCATACAGCTGCCGGAGAGAATACACTGCCTTTTCTGCAAACTGAACACTGGAGGCTTTTGAGACCACCACAAGGCTTTGGAAGTGTGCGGCTGGCAAGGAGAGCAAGGCAGCTGGTGAAAACAAACTGCCCGGACCCAGGCACCAGGACAGGGAGGGCGGGAATGAGGCCTCCACCAGTACAGCCAGTGCCTTTCATTCATTTCTCTTTTTTTTGAGAAAGGGTTTCACCCTGTCACCCAGGCTGGAGCACAGTAGCACAATCATAGCTTACGGCAGCCTCGATTCCCTAGGCCCAAGCGATCTGCCTTCCAAAGTGCTGGGATTACATGCGTGAGCCACTGTGCCCCGCCTCATTCATTTCTCTCCTTGATCAAAGGCCTGTTGCATGTCAGGCACTGTGTTCAAGGCCCATGGTCACTGAAAAGCCTGGTGCCACCCCCCAGCCTCGGCCCCGCAGCTGCCTTCTCAGGCCTTTATGAGGGCAAGAAGCCTCAGGACTGGGCAGCTGTGCGAGCCCACCTCTCCAGGTGAGCCCTGGCACTGTGTGAGCAAGTCAATCATCTGGCTGGGCCTCCATTTCCTCATCCATCCCGAGAAGGGGAAAATATTCCCATACTGCTACATAGAAACCCAAGAGGCCTGAAGAACAATCCCATTTCTGTAAAAAACAGATAGACAAATCCAGGAATGCGTGTATAAAAAAATTCCCACAGAAGAATATACTCTAAAATAAGAGTCCCATAAGCTTTTCTTTTCCTTTTCATTTACTTTCTACCTTTTCTATAAATTAGCCTTTTGAACTTTTAAAAATGAAGAGAGTGACTAAATGGTTTCTAAGGTTATTTTCTAGAGATGTCATGGGTCAAAATTAAAGACATGGTAGCTGGGCATGGTGGCTCATGCCTGTAATCCTAGCACTTTGGGAGGCCAAGGCGGAGGGATCATGAGGTCAGGAGATAGAGACCAACCTGGCTAACATGGTGAAACCCCGTCTCTACTAAAAATACAAAAAATTAGCTGGGTATGGTGGCGCATGCCTATAGTTCCAGCTACTTGGGAGTCTGAGGCAGGAGAATCACTTGAACCGGGGAGGTGGAGGTTGCAGTGAGCAGAGATTGTGCCACTGTACTCCATCCTGGGTGACGGAATGAGACTCTGTCTGAAAAAAAAAAAAAAAATTAAAGACACAAGTTAAGGGGAAAGTTATTTATTTCAATAATGGTGAATATGCTTACAGTTAAATACCCACCGGAAATTCAGACCCTGACCAGGGAACCATGCCATCTGCATTCCCACACCCCGGCCCATGCCAGCTCATGTCTTGGGGCGGCTGGCATCCAGCTCTCCAGATGGTTGGGCTGCAGGTGTCCCTAAGGTGCACCGTGACAGCGGCTCTGCTCTGCCCGAGCTGCAGAGTGAGTTTTTCTGGCTTATATGACAACCTACTTCCCTTCCATTTCTCTGTTCTCCATTAGTCTCCATCAGCCTCCCAGTTTCCTGGAGGGTTTTCTATATGTACAGTTAATTGTAGAGAAAACTGCAACAGCAGCAAAGCGTGGGGTGAGGGGGTCCAAACACAAGCACCCAGCTACTTGGGAGGCTAAGGCAGGAGAATCATTTGAACCCAGAAGGCGGAGGTTGCAGTGAGCTGAGATCATGCCATTGCACTCCAGCCCGGGTGACAGCGGAAAACTGTCTCAAAAAAGAAATTGGATGTGGATGCTGTAATGGTGCCCTAGGAGACTGCTCACCCCCATCACAGTCAGACTCAGCCATTCAAGCAGCACCCACATGAGAGGAGACTCACCAACATGGAGCCTTTCAGAAAAGGCCCAAGGGCAGTCTGGGCAACTAGCGAGACCCCATCTCTATAAGAAATTGAAAAATTAGCCAGACGTGTTGGCCCACACCTGTCATTCCAGCTACTCGGGAGGTCCCAGCCCAGCGGGAGTGTCCAGCGAGAGGCAGAGCCCCGGAGCAACAGCATTCACTCGGTTAAATCTCACGGTCTGAGAGCGGCAGCTGTGCCGTTTTCCATAATTAGTCACGGCCCCTGAAGGAAGAGCGTGCCTGACGGGGCACGATCCACACCTGTGGGGCAAAACCAGAACAAGAAACGCTTCTGCAATGCTACTGGGAAGTCTGAGCTCACCTTCTTTACCTTGGCACCGAGCTCAAGATCTGCTAGAAACCCTCTCCAACCACGATGTTCAGGAGAAACGGTGGGCACCGCCCAGAAAGAGGTGTCCTTTTCCCGGCAGGTGAAACCGCCCTGCTCCACCACCACCTGGGAACAACACAAAGCAAGAGGCCCCAGGGGTCTGCCTGGGAAGCTGCCAGGCCTGTTTGTCCTCTCAGCGGTCAACAAACAGGAGGGCACGTTCAGCACGTGGGGCTCTGCTTTCTGAACGAGGCAGCATTACAGCATCCACATCTGGTTTTTTTTTTTTTTTTTTTAGACAGAGTGTTCCCCTGTCACCCAGGCTGGAGTGCAATGATGTGATCTTGGCTCATTGCAACCTCCACCTCCCAGGTTCAAATGATTCTCCTGCCTCAGCCTCCCGAGTAGCTGGGAACATCCAATTTTTAAAACTGAAGTAAAACATAAATACCGTGTAGTGTGTGAGGCACAGGAATCTCAAGCACATGGCTCGCTGAACGTTTACACCCTTAGCTCCTGCACAGCTGCCACCTGGACAGAGATACCAGCCCTTCCCAGCACCGCACCAAGCACCGAAGGCTCCTTCCAATCCATTTACCCATCCCGAATCCCCTCTGTGGCTACGTGCCCTTTCCTGCTGCGGTGAGGATTCCATTGTACAAACAGGTGAAATTTATGGACTATTTCCTCCAGTTAGCTGCTATTATGAATAAAGCTGCCATGGATTTGCTTGAACATGTTTTGTTTTGTTTTGTTTTTTGAGATGGAGTCTTGCTCTGTTGCCCAGGGTAGAGTGCAGTGGAGTGATCATAACTCACTGCAGTCTTGAACTCCTGGGCTCAAGCAATCCTCCCACCTCAGCCTCTGAAAGAGCTAGGAGCACAGGCACGCACCACTACACCTGGCTATTAACAAATTTTTTTCTTTTTTTGTAAAGACGAGGTCTCACTATGTTGCCTAGGCTGCTCTCAAACTCCTGGCCTCAAACGATCCTCTCACACTCGTCTCCCAAAGCACTGGGATGACAGGCGTGAGCTGACATAACATGTTTGTACAAGGCAACATGAAAAAAATGTTCAGGGTAAAAGAAACCTTCACTAAAAGCATGAGTATTGGAACCAGGTTATATATTATGTGATTCTTAAACACTCTTAAACAGCCCAACTATAACTTGAGGAAAATAGTAATAAGCATGGCTGACTTCATAGAAGATACAGGCTTCAAACAATCAGGACTGATCAGACCTGGGTGGTTCATACAGCAGTAGCTCAATAACCCAAAGATGCATCTACTGTCACTGCCCATGGGCTCAATACCAGGCCAGTTAACTGCAGGTGGGGGATAAAATAAGGCACTCTGCCAGTGCTTCAAAGTGAACTCTATCTGTGAAGGACAGAACGTATATAGCATACTCCAATGAAAGATGAGATTTAATAACTGCCAAAGCATTGCACTCCCTTATCCTGACATTTTAAGAGTGCACAGAGGAAGTAAAGTCCACTGCATGGCACAGCCCAATGGCAGCAAATGTTTGGCAATTTGGAATAATCAGATCAACACTGCTCCCAGTGAAATTTCTAAGGCAGAGGCAGGAATGCAAGGCCTGCAGTTATGAGAATACTCCTACTCCCAACTGAAGGAAAAAAAAATGTTTTCACAGATAACAAACCCTCCCTTTGCAGGCAGAGGTAGCAACAGGTGACTGCATCACTGAAACTGAAGACTTCGAATTTCAAGAGGATAAGTCTAACATTGGGTGAAAAAGTAAATTCTTCTGTTCTTTTCTGGAGGGGGAGGGGCAGTCACTGCACTAAGGACTAATCTGAGACTTGAAAACAATGGCTCTTAATTCCATGTGGACGACAAATTTTGAAAGTATTGTAAAAGTCACCAAATCTTTTGCAATTCAAATTATGCCTCTGGGTGCTCTGCTAGATGTTGGGGATGCAACCTTAAGATGTGTCCTGCCTTCCTTGGGCTCACAGGCTGATACAGCAGGTGGATTGCTGGGAAGTACAGTTACCTGATTATTATTACTTTTCTGTTTTCCTTTACTTCTCCTGACAGGGAGAAAAGAGAAAGTGGTGGACATTTGATTTATCAAATCTTGACTAATCACCTACTATATTCAAGGCCAACTGTAACCACACTGGAAATAGTGCAGAAAACACACAAAGCTCCAAGTAGGAAATAACGGCCTGAGGGTGAGGCAGGAAAGAAACAAGACAAAATTCTTCTAGAACACAGATGAAACCCTGGGCCTGCTCCCTGTGCAGCAAGCCGCACCCCACCCCACCCCGCCCCACCCCGGAGCCCACACTAGAGGACTGACATGGAAATGTAGCCAGGGCGTCCCTGTTCCCCACACGATCCTCCCCAACAACCCTTCTTCTGTCAAACTGCTCAGAAAGAACCAAAATTACAAATTCAGTCTCAGGGTTAGTTGTATTCACATGATACAAAGCAATTAGTTATTGACTTAAAAACTTTTCTTGTTGCATACTTGACTGGCTATTTTGGAGTCCTATAAACAAGCACCATTTGCTCATACTTCACTGTCTGGCCTTAAAATTAGACACAGTCTACTTATACCCAAAAAAAGCAACACCAAAAATCTTCACCTAAAAAACAACCAGGTTAGTGCAAACTGCCAGTGTAGAGTCAAGAAGGGGAAAAAGGGCCGGAGGCAGTGGCTCATGACTGTAATCCCAGCACTTTGGGAGGTTGAGGCAGGTGGATCACTTGAGGTCTGGAGTTCGAGACCAGCCTGGCCAACATGGTGAAGCCCCATCTCTACTAAAAAAAAATACAAAAATTAACTGGACATGGTGGCGCAGGCCTGTAGTCCCAGCTACTCAGGAGGCTGAGGCAGGAGAATCTCTTGAATCAGGAGGAGGAGATTGCAGTGAGCTTAGATCGAACCACTGCACTCCAGTCTTGGTGACAGAGTGAGACTGTTTCAAAAAAAAAAAAAAAAAAAAAAAAGAAAGCAAGAAGGAGAAAAAGCAAGTTTGGACTACTTTTTGAAAGAGGAGAGCAATTTTGCACAGTAAAAAATGGGCAAATGACTACACTTTACACAAATTCCACGTTTGGGAAATAGAACAGGAAAACAAGTGTGAGGAGGCCTCCGGGTATCAGGCCACCAAGATGTCTCAAAGGCACAATGTAACAGAACAGTTATTTTCACAAAACTGCAACAAGTCAATATCTGCTAAACAATCTTTCAAAGCTACATGTCATGCCATTCTATCATCGATGCATCCAAACTTGGCTTTACCATAAAAAAGTTTGCTCCTTCAAATTTCCCAAGAGCTGCTTCATCTGGGCAGTCACTCCACCGACATAGGCCGTCGGTCCTGGCCATGGTCTGCCCTCTGGTTTGGGCACCCGCAGAACCTGACATGCTCTTTGCTAATTGCCCTATGTTCGGCCACACCCTAGGGAACTTAGTTTTAGGGATACACACAGAGGGTCTTCACAAAGAAAAGCAAGCCCCAACAGAATAAATGGCACAAGGAAAGGAAGGAATGGGTATATCACAAGACTATGGGGAGATGAAGTTACTTTACGAGACACATGCAGAATTCCATCTTTCTCTGTTTCTGATGGGAGTGCAAAGGTGTGCAGAATAAAATCAGTTTATGAGAGAGCACTCACTCCACATGTGTTTATTCAATACCATCCTACAATAAGCCAGGCACACATCAATTCATCCCCTCGAGGAGGCCTTGCAAATGTTCCCAATTAACTGGTCTTTATGTTGCAGAAACGACTTTCTTTTTCTTTTTTCTTTTAAATTATCTAACGGCACCCATAAAAACCTTAGAGTCAGAAAATTTGCAGAAAGTAAAGACATCTCCTCAGTAAATGAACAAATGATAAATGTGCAAATTCATTCAGGTCAGAAGTTGTGAAACAGAATTGTTATCATATTTTTGCAACACAGAAGATTGTGATGATCAAAGGCACTAAAAATAGCCCAGAAAAAATGAAGACAACATAACTGGAAATGAAAAAAAAAAAAAAAAAAAAAACCGAGAACCTTATTCAAAATAGCAAACTGTTCACTCATAGCACTCATTTATCTATGAATTATTCTGACAATAGGAAATGGAATTTAAAAATTTTCCTGAATCTAAAACTGTATTTCCCCTCCCACATTCCCTCCGGGAAACCTTGTTCATAAACAAACAATTCCCAGATAACTAACTTCTTGGCTGGCTGTTTCCATGTGAATGGCAGCTCCCAAACTTGCCACTTCATGTTCCTGTCGCCTCATCAGTGATGTCATGGAAAGACATCAGACATGCTGTTATTATTGTTGAGCTACAGTCTGCAAAGGAAATTATGCTGCCGCCTCTAGGTTTTAATTTTCCATGAAAAATTATTCTCATTGCCATAGCTGCTGAGACAGTGAAAAAGAAAAATGATTTAATTAGGTAACAGCCATAATTAGATTTTTTTAAGTACGCTCTTTCAACATAAAAGTTACATTACTGTACAGCTTCATGTGGTTTAACAGTGTATTTTCATCAGACCCTTCCAGAACATATGAAGGTGTTGAATAACAACCGAAGGAAGAAAAGGAATGCTAAACTGCTATCAGGAAGTTATATCTGAAAGGAGCTTTGAAATGTGATGGGAAGAAGTGAGCAGCTAAGATGGGAAGAACCTCAAACAGTGAACTGGGGAGACGAGCCCTTCTTTTGTGATTACCATTCCCCATCCAGGGGGTGGAGAAAGACAGTAACAGGCTCCCCACCTGAGAGATAGCGGCAATCAGGATGAGAAGGCAAGGATGACTAGAAAGAAAGAAATAACAGGCGGGGCGCGGTGGCTCACGCCTGTAATCCCAGCACTTTGGGAGGCCAAGGCAGGGGGATCATGAGGTCAGGAGATAGAGACCAACCTGGCTAACATGGTGAAACCCCGTCTCTACTAAAAATACAAAAATTAGCTGGGCATGGTGGTGCACACCTGTAGTCCCAGCTACTTGGGAGGTTGAGCCAGGAGAATCGCTTGAACCCAGGAGGCAGAGGTTGCAGTGAGTCAAGATCATGCCACGGTGCTCCAGCCTGGTGACAGAGCTAGATTCCATCTCAAAAGAAAGAAAGAAAGAAACAACAGTAGTAATAGAAGACAAAGTAGAAAAATGAAGAGAATCAACTCTGTTCAGCATAGACTTGAGCTAGTGAGAGCAAAGTGTGATGAGCTTTGTAAACATAATTACAGGCTTTCCCCTGTAGTCGAGAGAGAGAGAGAGAGAGAGAGAGAGAGAGAGTACAGAAATTGAACCTATAAGAACTATGATTACAGAATATGAGAGATTTGTTTACTTGTCACCTCCTCAGAAGTTCAAGGTATGATTCAATGTTAAGTCTTGAAACTTCCCTACAAATGTATCTCAAAAAATTAGTGAAGGGTTAAAAATATCTACGTTATTTAGAAGTCATGAAATCTGTGTGATTCCACATTAAAAGAAATTCATCTTTTTCTCTTAATTCCACCAGAAACATTGAGAATTTTACGAAAGGTCTTGGAGACATTCTAAAATTCTAAATGTGGAACCTGAATAACATCTGTTGACAACACTTTCATGAGTTCATCGTATATTTCAAACAGGTTTAATTTTATCTAGTTTACACTAACATAACCAAGTCTCCTTCTTAGTTCAATATTGTGGCAATAGATCAAGACACATGTCAATATGTCACTGAAGAAAGACGTTAGACCCTGCCACTACCTTCACTCAAGCTCCTGAAACCTGGAAAAATAGCAGGAGAGATAGGTAGTTGAAACTCAGAAAAATTCCTAGGCCGCTAAGAGAGCTTCCTAAGGATACATCAAAGAGGCTGAAATTTACCAGCTGACTTGCCTCTTGAGGGAAACTCCTATATGGGAAACATGGTCAGGGATGGTGGTCATGTTACCCACAAGGAAGCGTTGTTATGGAGACAGCTTTGAAGGATCTCTGTCAATTCCAGTGTATAATTAAGGCTAGTGAGTGATCACAGAACAGTCAGCAGGGTGGTCTCCATGGAAACCACCACATTTTCACATGGAGAGCAAATATTCTGAATCAATGACTCTTTATATAGGTTTAAAAACATTGTGAATGGTGTATCAATTGCTTCTTTTGTGAGACAATAACTGATTAAATATGCTGTGAGAGACCTTGTCTTCATGCACGCTGAATTCTGAGCAGTGTCCAGAATAGACAGTCCATAGCTAGATTTACTACCTAGAACTAGTGAATACAAATAGTAAATTCAGACCCAGGAAATCACTGCTTAATTTCATGAGAGAATTAAAACAGCAGATTGTTAAGTCAAGGAAGACCTGTCAACCTAACATTAATCTAGGGCTGTCTACATATTATTTAATCCTCTCAGTAACATAGACATTATTATTACACTGTTTACAGATGAGAAAAAATGATTCACACACCTAAATAGTGGCAGACAAGACTCAAAGCTAGGTCAAAATTAAGTCTTGGTCTAGGTCCGTATGACTCTGCATAATGCTCTGTGTCTGCAGAGCACTTTTCCACCACCAGCCATTTCACATACATTATCTCATATATGCTGCTTTAAAACACTTAGGACATCGGGTTCTAGCATTTTCTAATTTTACAAAATGTCCCCCACTCCGGGTCCTTGACTCCCTGCCCAACTTCTGTACCCACAATGCACTCCAGGTTGTAGGACTTACATGAGACCATGTCTGAGAAGGATTTGACCGTCTTTCACTTCGACAGTATGAACAAGCATTCCATCCTAGGGAGTAATGGGAAGGAAAATCCATGCCATAAGTGTAACAAGGTCTCCCTCTGTGGCTCAGGCTGGAGTACAGTAGTGCAATCACAGCTCAGTGCAGCCTGGAACTCCTGGCTCAAGCAATCCTCTTGTCTCAGCCTCCTGAGTAGCTGGGACTATAGGTACAAGCAATCATACTTGCCTAATTTTTTAAAACTTTTTGTAGAAATAGCCCCTTGCTATGTTGCCCAGGCTGGTTTTGAATTCCTGGCCTTAAGCAATCCTCCTGCCTTGGCCTCCCAAAGGGCTGGGATTACAGGCATGAGCCACCACGCCCAGCCTATAAGCATAAAATCTGACTCCAAACAAAGCAAAAAGAGGGACAAACAATCCAATTAATTGGATTATTAATGTAATGCTTGTAGCATTTACAACACAATCAACCATGAGAGAAAGCGGAATTTGGAGCTGGGGTGAAAGAAGTTCAGATTGCTGCGTATTTCCAACTTTAATCAGTCTATTACATAATTTTAAAATCTGGCAAATGCTTTATTAAGCAGGCAATGATAATTAATAATATAGTTCCTAGCAGATCATTACGTAATGCTACAATTGAATGTAAATGTGATTAGCATTTAGTCCTGAATACCAGCGATAACTGTCAACACTGTCAGAGCTTGTTATAATCAGGTTTTTGCACTATCTTTGGGTATCTTCTAGTTCAGACTCCTTGCTTTATGGCTCAAACAACAGAGGATTAGAGGGTGTCTTAGTCCATCTGGACTGCTATAACAAAATACTATAGGCTGGGTAGCTTACAAACAATAAAGATTTGTCTCTCACAGTTCTGGAGGCTGGTGAGGCCAAGATCACAGCCCCTGCAGATTCCATGTCTGGTGAGGGCTGCTGGCTCAGAGATGGCACTTTCTCATGGTGTCCTCAGGGTGGAAGAAGCAAGGCAGCTCTCTGTGACCTCTTTCACAAGGACACTAAAGCCTTTCATGAGGGCTCTGCCTTCATGATCTACCTACCTCCCAAAGGCCCCACCTCTTACTGCCATCACCTTGGGGCTTAGGATTTTAGTATATTAATTTTAGGGGAACATAGACATTCAGACCAGAGGAAAGGGGTTCAGCAAATAGTGACCACAGTCAAACACTGAGAACTTCTTCCTTTCCTTTCTTCCCGAGATGCCAGTCCCTCTACCACGCACTTCATGGAAAAGACCAGAGCCTCTGTGTATGCCTCGCTGCTGTCACTGCCCAGGGCATTTCTAATACCACCAAACTGTAGGAATCTAGTGCCTGGGCAACATAACAAGATCTCATCTCTACAGAAAAATAAAATTAGACTGGCATGGTGGTACGTGCCAATAGTCTCAGCTATTGGCACTGGGGAGGCTGAGGCAGGAAGACTGCTTGAGGCCAGGAGTTTGAGGATACTGTTGTATGATCACATCACAGCATCCCTGCCTGAGTGATACAGAGATCCTGTCTCTAAAAAGAAAAAAAAAAAAACGAGTGTATCTCAAAATCCCATGGATGTGCCTGTTTCAGGCCAGCAGTACATTATGACATAGTTTTAGGGAAGGGGTAGGGGAGGCAAGTGGGTGCCTAGGCTGCAGCATTTGAGATGCTTGGTCACACTCAGGCACTGACCCAGCACCGCACGGCCCGAGAGTGAGGGCCACCCTCACCTTGGTTCCATGTACATGAAAAATGAAACTCTAACAATAGAAAATATAAATGAAATCAAATCAAGAGACTTATCCTAAGTAAGCTACGAAAAGTTATTTTCCCAGGGCCATAGGAAAAACAGACAAAGTCTCGGTTTTTTGGTCCATCACTGTCTTCGGAACATGAGATGGTGGTAGCAATTATGGCATTAGCTTTAAAGGAAGAAAGTGATCTTACAGTGGCAGCTTTGAAGAGGGGAGCACAGGCTGACTCCTCAGGCCCCACGAGCGTGGCTGCAGCTGTCTAGGGAAGCTTCTCCCCGCTAGCTCTTGGCCACATAAACTCACTCTGACCTCCACTGCTTCTTTCCAATGATGCTGAGAACTTCAGTTGGTTTGAAGCTGACGCAAGTAAGACAAAGCACTACTCAATCCAGGAAGAATTCTCATGTGAGGACTGAAATCTGCTGGAGAAACTGACTAGGAGAAAACTATAAACACACATGCCACATCTTCCTTACCCATGCCCCTGCATTTCTCTTCAATTTGTTCGCTTTGTTCTGCCTGAGTGTTTACATTATGTGTAAGAGAGGATCCTGAGATTTTATGAAGATGCAGTTAGATTTCACACGTCCAAATTTACCAAAATGAGAGATTATTTTTTAAAGCATTGCTAAATATTCTGATATGTTTGGCTACTTAAGTTTTTTCTCAAATTTCCAGAGAGAAAAACATTAACAATAGTGATAACATAAAATGACTTTGAAGGCACTTTTTCCCCATGCTAAGCATTTTCAGATCTGAGGAAGATATTTAAAAAGGTCAGGACTGGAAAGAGACACAGACACCTTCTCTCAGAACTCGGAACTGATGAAGTTGATGTGATATCTTCGAAAACAGCCCAAAATGGGGCCTTTTGGAGCAGTGAAGAGGGCCCCCTCGGCCCCCTGAATGACCTCCCTCCCTGTGTATTTTTGAATCTTCACATAAGACCAATTCTCCTCCGGTACCACTGAAACATCCTCCTGAGTCACTTTCTGAACATGCCGGCATCCAGTGGAGACCCAATGACGTCATGGGAATGCTATATTGCTAAGTATGATTTTGTCGTATTTCAAATGTCAGCACATTTTGATGTGTAGGTGGTCCAAAGAACGGATACATATTCTACCATTAGGATCACGAGCTTATTTTCAAATAGGAAAAAGAGAGAAAGAGAAAGAGAGAGAGAGAGAGAGCAGATGTACCCAAGGCTGGAAGAGAGAGATCTTAATGGCTCATTGAATCCAATTCTCATTTGAGAAGAATTAGCATTAAACCACAGCAGCCAATTAAAAATCCTCCCTCTTCTGAATTAAGTATTGAGGAGAAAAGTATAAACCTCACTTGGAATTTAAGAAGAAAAGAAAAATACAATAAATGAAAAAGAGACTAGAAACTAGTGGTCAAATAGGTAAAGTTATATATGTAGGGGAAAAAAAAATGTCCTAAGGACGGGCGCGGTGGCTCAAGCCTGTAATCCCAGCACTTTGGGAGGCCGAGGCGGGTGGATCACGAGGTCAAGAGATCGAGACCATCCTGGTCAACATGGTGAAACCCCGTCTCTACTAAAACTACAAAAAATTAGCTGGGCATGGTGGCGCGTGCCTGTAGTCCCAGCTACTCAGGAGGCTGAGGCAGGAGAATTGCCTGAACCCGGGAGGCGGAGGTTGCGGTGAGCCGAGATTGCG
This sequence comes from Sapajus apella, assembly GCF_009761245.1. Lineage (NCBI taxonomy): Eukaryota > Metazoa > Chordata > Mammalia > Primates > Cebidae > Sapajus > Sapajus apella. The sequence goes on along the minus strand of NW_022436969.1, from coordinate 8,308,630 downwards.
CCATTGCACTCCAGCCTGGGTAACATGAGCGAAACTCCGTCTCAAAAAAAAAAAAAAAAAAAAAAAGACAAAAAACAAAACAAAAAAAAATGTCCTAAATCCTAAAAGACAGGATTTAAGCACTATGCTTTGAGCACTATTACTTTACAGCTCTCAGGGAGGATTTGCGTGCCATAAAATTCACTTATTGTAAAGTGAATGATTGTTAATGAACAAATTAATAAATTAAGTTAAATGAAGATGCAACCATCACCACAATCCAGTTTGAAAGTTTTCATTAGCCAAAAATTTCCTTTGAGTCTATTTGCAGTTCATCTCTTTCTCCAATAAACCACTGGTATACTTTCCATCTCCATAAATTTGCTTTGTTCTGGACATTTCACACAATAGGAATAATACTCTATGTATTCTTTTGTGACTGGATTCTTTAGCTTAGCAGAGTATTTTTGACGTTCATCCATGCTGTAGCAATGTATTAATAGCCCATTCCTTCTGATTATTGAATAGTATTCCAAATTGTACATAGATGCTATATCTTATTTATATATTCACTAGTTGATGGACATTTAGAATTATTTCCACTTTGGGGTTCTTATGAATAATGCAAATATGAACACTCATGTATGAGTTTTTTTGGGGCCACATATTTTCATTTCTCTTGGATGATTCTTAAGAATAAAATTGCTACGTTGTAGGCACTTTATGTTTAGTCTTCTAAGAAACTACCAAACTGTATTCCACAGTGGATGTATAGATGCCCACCAGCAATTTATGAATGTTCTGGTTTCTCCACATCCTTACCAGCATTTGGTACTGTCTGTATCTTTTCAAGAAATTATGCGAGTGGGTGTGGGGTGATAACTCATCATGTTTTCAATTTACATTTCTCTAATGACCAGTGATGCCCAACACCTTCCTATGTACTTATTAACCTATTACTATTAACTTATTATTAAGAAGACGGTAGATATCTTCTTTTGTGAAATATCTGTTCATGTCTTTAGATCAGTTTTATTTTTCATAAGTATCAACATTATCTTTTTTTTTTTTGAGATGAAGTCTCACTGTCGCTCAGACTGGAGTGCAGTGGTGCGATCTTGGTTCACTGCAACCTCCGCCTCCTGGGTTCAAGTGATTCTCCTGCCTCAGCCACTACAGGTGCGCACCACCACACCCAGCTAATTTTTGTATGTTTAGTAGAGATAGGGTTTCACTTGACCTCAGGTGATCCACCTGCCTCAGCCTCCCAGGCATGAGCCATTGTGTCCAGCCTCAACATTATAATTTTATTTATTATTTTTATTTTATTTTTGAGACAGAGTTTTGATCTTGTTGCCCAGGCTGAAGTGTAACGGTGCGATCTCAGCTTACTACAACCTCTGCCTCCTGGGTTCAAGTAATTCTCCTGCCTCATCCTCCTGAGTAGCTGGGATAACAGGCATGTGCCACCACGACTGGCTAATTTCGTATTTTTAGTAGAGATGGGGTTTCTCCATGTTGGTCAGGCTGGTCTTGAACTCCTGACCTCAGGTGATCCGCCTGCCTCAGCCTCCCAAAGTGCTGGCATCACAGGTGTGAGTCACTGTGCCCGGCCTATTTATTTGTTTTTAACTTGTATTTTTTTAAACTTTTATTTTAGGTTGAGAGGTACATGCCCAGGTTTGTTATATAAGTAAACTGTGTATCACAGGGGTTTGACGTACAGATTGTTTCATCACCCAGGTAATAAGCATAGTACCCAACAGGTAGTTTTTCAGTCCTCTCTGTCCTCCCATCCCTCACCCTCAAGTAGGCCCTGGTGTCAGCTGTTACCTTCTTTGTGTCCATGTGTTCTCAATGTTTAGTTCCCACTTATAAGTGAGAGTATGCGACATCTGGTGTTCTGTTCCTGCGTTAACTCACTAAGGAAAATGGCCTCTACCTCCATCCATGTTGCAGCAAAGGACATGATCTCCTTATTTATTTATTTATTTATTTATTTATGACGGAGTTTCACTCTTGTTGCCCAGGCTGGAGTGCAATGGTGTGATATCAGCTTACTGCAACCTCCGCCTCCTGGGTTCAAGTGATTCTCCGGCCTCAGCCTCCTGAGTAGCTAGGATTATAGGCCTGTGCCACCATGCCTGGCTAATTTTTGTATTTTTAGTAGAGACGGGGTTTCACCATGTTGGTCAGGCTGGTCTTGAAGTCCTGTCCTCAGGTGATCTGCCCACCTCGGCCTCCCAAAGTGCTGGGATTACAGGTGTGAGCCACTGTGCTTGGCTGCATAGTTTCCCATGGTGTATATGTGCCACATTTTCTTTATCCTGTCTACCACTGATGGGCATTTAGATTGATTATGTCTTTGCTATTGTGACTAGTGTTGTGATGAACATACACGTGCCTTTATCTTTGTGATAGAACAATTTACAGTCTTTTGGGTATATACCCAATAATGAGATTGCTGGTTTGAATGGTAATCCTGTTTTAAGTTCTTTGAGAAATCACCAAACTAATTTCCTTTAGACCATTTTCAAATTGGGCTGTAGGTCATCTCATTGAGATGTAAGAATTCTTTATATATTTTGGATACAGTTCAGACATAATGGTTTCCAGATATTTTCTCCTAGGCTGTGGCTTACCTTTTCATTTTCTTAATGGAGTTTTTTGAATTGTAGAAGGTCTTAATTTAAATAAAAAACAATTTATCAATTATTTTATGACTTACGTTTTTGGTGTCATATCTAAGAACCTGCCAAATCCAAGGCCATTAAAGGTTTTTTGTTATGTTTTCTTCTAATACTTTTCCAGTTTTAGCATTACATTTAGGTCTGTGATCCATTGAGTTAAAAATGTCAAGCAAGATCGAGACCATCCTGGTCAACATGGTGAAACCCCGTCTCTACTAAAACTACAAAAAATTAGCTGGGCATGGTGGCGCGTGCCTGTAGTCCCAGCTACTCAGGAGGCTGAGGCAGGAGAATTGCCTGAACCCAGGAGGCGGAGGTTGCGGTGAGCCAAGATCGCGCCATTGCACTCCAGCCTGGGTAACAAGAGCGAAACTCCATCTCAAAAAAAAAAAAAAAAAAAAAAAAAAAAATGTCAAGCAAGGATCTAAGACTGTTTATTTGTGGGCTGGTTTGTATATGGATATCTGATTGTTCCAATATCATTTGTTAAAAAAATAATCCTTTCCTCATTGTGATTGGCACCTCTGTTGAAAATCAATTCATCATAAATGCCTATTCCTACACCAATACCATAATGCCTTGTTTATTCTAGCTTAGTACTGAATTTTCAAATCAATTGATTTAAGTCCCCCAACTTTATCTTTGTCAACATTGGCTATTGCATTTCCAAATAAATTTTAGGATAAATTTATGAATTTCTTTGTGTTTCTTTCTTTTTTTTCTTTTTTGAGATGGAGTCTCACTCTGTCCCCAGGCTGGAGTGCAGTGGTACAATCTCGGTTCACTGTAACCTCTGCCTCCTGGCTGCAAGCAATTCTCCTACCTCAGCCTCCCAAGTGGCTGGGACTACAGGTGCCCACCACCATGCCCAGCTAATTTTTGTATTTTTAGTAGACATGGTGTTTCACCATGTTGGCCAAGATGGTCTCGATCTCTTGACCTCATGATCTGCCCGCCTCGGCCTCCCGAAGTGCTGGGATTACAGCATGAGCCACTGTGCCTGGCCTAAATTTCTACCAAGAAAAAAAAAAAGCCTGCTGGAATTTTGATAGGGATTACGTTGAATCAATTTAGGAAAAATTTCCATCTTAACAATATTACATCTCTCCATTTTTTAAGATGTTCTTTAATTCCTCTCAAAAAGTTTTTACAGTTTTCAATGTAAAAATCTGATACTTCTTTGGTGTTACGTTCCTAAATGTTTTTTCCTTTTCAATGCTGTTGTGAATGGAATTGTTTTCTTAATTTCCTTTTTATAAACATGACTGTTCATTACTAATATATAAAACTTTGAGCTATGTGCAATGGCTCATACCTGTAATCCCAGCACTTTGGGAGGCTAAGATGGGAGGATCGCTTGAGGCCAGGGGTTTGAAACTAGCCTGGGAAACATAGTAAAATCCCATCTCTATAAAAAAATATTTTTGAAATAAAACTACAGTTGTATTTACTTATTTATTTAACAGACAAGGTCTTGCTCTGTCACTCAGACTGGAGTGCAGTGGTGGTAATAGCTCACTGCATCCACAAACTCCTGAGCTCTGGCGATCCTCCTGCCTCAGCCTCTCGAGTAGCTGGGACTATAGGCACATGCCACCATGCCAAGCTACTTTTCTTATTTTTTGTAGAGACAGGATTTCACTATGTTGCCCAGGCTGGTCTCAAGTGATCTTGCTACTTCAGTCTCTGAAAGCGTGAGGATTATAGGCATGAGCCACCATACCCTGCCTTCAACTATTTTTATAATTTCCTTGGGATTTTCTATATATATGATGATCTCATTTGTGAATAAAGACAATCTTATTTCTTCCTTTCCAATCTGGACGCCCTTTTTTTTTTTTCCCCATTGCACTGCCTAATGCATCCCTAAAAATTTCATTACAATTTTCAATAGAAGCGGTGAAAGTGAACATTCTTATGTTGCTCCTGATCTTAGGGGAAAAGCATTCACTCGTCTTCTGGTTTGTTTTGTTTTTTTGAGACAGGGTCTCGCTCTTATTGTCCAGGCTGAAGTTCAATGCCATGATCTCGGCTCCCTGCAACCTCTGCCTCCCGGGTTCAAGTGATTCTCCTGCCTCAGCCTCTGGAGTAGCTGGGATTACAGGCATGTGCCACTACGCCCAGCTAATTTTGTATTTTTTGTAGAGATGGGGTTTCTCCATGTTGGTCAGGCTGGTCTTGAACTCCCAACCTCAGGTGATCCACCCGACTCGGCCTCCCAAAGTGCTAGGATTACAGGTGTGAGCCACCGCACCCAGCCCCAGTCTTCTCCTGTTAAAGATGATAATGTTAGTTACAGGATTTTCACAGATTTTATCAGGTTCTCTTACTAGTTTGTTGAGAGTTTTAACTATGAATAGATGCTAGATTTTGTCATGATTTTTCTGAACCTATTGAAATGATCATGTATTTTTGTTCTTTATTCTATGAAAATAATGTATTACATTAATTTTTATATGTTAAACCAACTATGCATTCCTGAGATAAATCTCACTCAATCATGGTGTATAATTCTTTTATATGCTGCCAAATTTGGTTTTCTAATATTTTGCTAATATATTTGTCCCTATATTCATGAGAAATATTGTTCATTTTCTTATGATTTGTTTTGTCTGGCTTAAGAGCAGGGTAACTCACTTCATAGAATAACTTGGGAGTTATTCCCTCTTTCTTTAGTTTTTAAAAGAATTTTTTTTTTAATTTCTTCTTTAAATATTTGATAGAATTCATTAATAAAGCCAATTGGGGCTAAGCTTTTCTTTTTCTAAAAACCTGAGAAAGAGGCTGGGCATGATGGCTCATGCCTGTAATTCCAGCACTTTGGGAGATCGAGGCAGGTGAATCACGAAGTTAGGAGTTCAAGACCAGCCCGGCCAAGATGATGAAATCACGTGGTGGCAGGTGCTTGTAATCCCAGCTACTCGGGAGGCTGAAGCAGGAGAATTGCTTGAACCTGGGTAGAAGAGGTTGCAGTGAGCCGAGATCACACCACTGCACTCCAGCCTGGGCAACAGAGTGAGACCCTGTCCCCTCAACAAAAACAAAAACAAAACGAAACAAAAAACCTAAGAAAGATTTTTAAATTACTACTGATTTTTATTTACTTGTTATGAATGTATTCAGATTTTTCATTTCTTCTTGAGTCAGTTTTCCTAATTTGTGCCTTTCTGGGAATTTGCCCATTTCATCTAAATCAACTAATTTTCTGTCATAAAGTTATTCAAAATCTGAAGTTCTTTACAATACACAATCCTTTTAGCTTCTACAGGATCAGTAGGAGCATCATTTCCTTCATTTCCAGTTTTGATAACTAGTATCTCTCTCTCTTTCTCTCTCAGACAGGGTCTTACTCTGTCACCCAGGTTGGAGTGCAGTAGCATGATTACGGCTCACTGCACCCTTAACCTCTCAAGTGATCCTCCCATTTCAGCCTCCCAAGTAGCTAGGACTACAGGTATGTTCCACCATGTTCAGCTAATCGTTTAAAAAAGTCTTTTTGTAGAGATGGTGTTTCATTACGTTAGCCAGGCTGGTCTTGAATTCCCGGGCTGAAGTGATCTTCCTGCCTTGGCCTCCCGAAGTGCTTTGGTTACAGGCATGAGCCACCATGCCTGGCCTCTTTTCTCTTATTTTCTTGGTCAGACTAGCCAGAGGTTTGTCAATGTTGCTGATGTTTTCAAAGAATCAACATTAATCTACATTATTTTTCTTTTTTTATTTCATTAATCTCCACATTAAATTTTATTATATCCTTCTTCCTGCTTACTCTGAACTTAGTTTGCCCTTTCTTCTTTTGAGACCTTCATTTATTTCTGATATATGTGTTCACAGATATAAATTTCTCTTTGAGCACTACTTTAAGCGGCATCTATAAATTTTGATATGTTGTATTTGTTTCATTTGATTAAAAATATTTTAATATCCATTGTAATTTCCTCTTTGACCCACAAACTATTTAGAAGTATATTTAATTTCCAAATAAATGGGGTTTCCCTAGATTTTTTCTGTTGTGAATTTCAAATTTAACTCTGCTATGGTCAGAGAACATACTTTATATGATTTCAATCTTTTAAAACTTGGGGGTTGTTTTGACAACCAGCATACTATCTGTTGTGGAGAATATTCCATGTGCATTTGAGAAGAATGTATTCTGAAATCAACTGGTGGAGTTTCACATACATTTCAGTTATGTCAGTTGGTTGATAGTGTTGTTGAAGTCTTCTGTACTTCTATATTCATGCTTTTCTACTGAGTTGTTCTATCAACTGCTGAGAGCACAGTACTGAAATCTCCAGTTACTACTGTTAAATAATCTATTTTTCTTTTCTATTACTTGTTGCTTCACGTATCTTGGGGTGCTATTTTAGGTGTATATGTATTTAGAACTGTTATATCTTCCTACTGCATGAACACTTTTATCATTATTAAATGTCCCTATTTTTTTCTCCAGTAATATTTCCTATTATAAAGTCTATTTTGTCTGATTTTAATATAGCCACTATACCCAGCTGTCTTATGGTAACTGTCTGTGTGGTTCTTCCATCCTTTTACTTCCACACTACTTGTGTCTTTTGCTCTAAGGTATGACTCTTACAGACAGCATATAGCTGGGTTTTGTTTTTTAAAAAATCCGATCTGGCAATCTCTATTTTTTGTTGAGTATTTAGCCTATTTATATTTAATGTGATTACTGATATGGTTGCTAGCAACAAATCTCTTCGTTTTCATTCATCTGGGAATGTTTTTATTTCTCTTTCACATTTGAAGAATAGTTTTGCTATATATCAAATCCTTGATTGACAGGTTTTTTTTCACCCAGCATGTTGAATGTGTCCTTCTACTACTTTCTGGCTTCCACTGTTTTTGATGAGAAGTTAGCCACTAATTACACTGTTGTTCCCCCATATATGTTGAATAATTTCCCTCTTGCTGCTTTCAAGATTTTCTCTTTTGTCTTTCACCAGTTTGATTATAATGCATCTAGATCTCTGTTTATCTTACTTGGGACTCACTGAACTTCTTGAATCCGTAAAGTAACATTTTTCAACAAATTGATTTCTTCAAATACTGTTCTAATCCTCTCTTCCCTTCTTCTGGGATTCATATTACATGTATGTTGGTTGCTATATTTGGTATCTCACAGGTGTCTGAGGCTCTGTTCACATTTCTTCAATTAAAAAAAAAAAACCTGTTTTTTTTTAATTGAATTACTTCATTTGCTTTACATTCCAGTTCACTTATTCTTTCTTCTGCCATGTCATATCTGCTGAGTCCCTCTAGAGCATTTTCAGTTCAGTTAGTGTAATTTTACCTCCAGAATTTCCATTTGGTTCTTTATTTTCCTTTCTGTAAATAATTTATATCTCTTGATTGAGGTTTTGTATTCACTGAGTCTTTTTGCTTCAATTCTTTAAACATGGTTTCCTTTTGATTTCTGAATAAATTTAAAGGCTGCTCTGTAGTCTTTTTAGGCTAAATCCAACATCTGAGGACAGACACTCAGAGATAGTTCCTACTGACCACTTTTTTACTACACGCAGATCACATTTTGCTTCTCTGAATGTCTCTCATGTTTCTGTTGAGCACTGAACTTTTTACATAACATACGGTGGCAACTCTGAAATCTGACTTTCCCCACAAGATTTGTTGTTATTGTTGTTTTGCTTATTTAGCAATTTTCCTGGACTAAATCTGTGAACGTGAAATCTGTCTCCCATATAAGCTACAGCTGCTGATGTCTTTACTCAAATTTTTTTCTTGTTTTTATTTTTAATTCTGGCTTCTAAGGGTCATCCTCATGTCTGCATAGCTTAGTGTTCTGGCAAAGACTAGTCAGAGATTTTGCTCCAACACCTTGGGCCAGACTGGCTTCTCTCTGCTCCTGTCTATGTGGGCTAGGGAGTACATGCAAACCTCAGGCTGTTTTCACATCTGCCCTGGCTTTTACTTTCTGCTAGCTCTTTCAGGGCTCCTCTGTGTGTGTACGCAGGCTCCACTGGCCAGGAATATGTGAGCCTGCTCCATCCCTACTGCTCATATACACAGACTAAGTTCAATCTGAGATACATAAAAAAATAGCAAGCCCCTAATAGCTGTCTCATCTCTCAGAACCACCTACTAAGTCCCCCAGTAGACCACGGGTCCATTGCTTGTTCCAAAGAGGACTGTAAAGTCAAGCTAGTAAAGCTACTGGCCTTTACATGTTCGTGTACCACTGAGTTGGCCTATATAACAGACAATCCTCCAAACAGAGCGAACCCCTCCTGGCAGCAGCAGTAAGGCTGCTGGTTTTCCCAGCCTGGTTGAACTACCACATTGACAGAGCTGGGGAGGAGGGAATGGGAGTGATGATAGGCAAGAACACCACAGATGCATTCTGTTCCTACCCAAAGGTTAGTAGTTTTCATGAACAAATGCTTCTCAGTTTATTGTGTCTTTGGTGAATTTTTACAAAACTGAAATGGATGTTTTTGACAGTCTTCTTCCAGCTTTCTAGCTGTTTTTTGGGAAGAAGGTTCATCAACCTCCTCGCTGTGTCATGCTGGAAATCAGTATCTCAGCTGCTTTTTACATTCTGCTAGAATTGGAATCATTAATGCTATTAAAAAATAGACCATGTGGGCTGGGCACAGTGGCTCATGCCTGTAATCCCAGCACTTGGGGAGGCTGAGACGGGTGGATCATTTGAGGTCAGGAGTTTGAGATCAGCCTGGCCAACATGATGAAACCCTGTCTCTACTAAAAATACAAAAATTAGCTAGGCATGGTGGCGCATGCTTATAATCTCAGCTACTTGGGAAGCTGAGTCAGGAGAATCACTTGAGCCAGGGAGGTAGAGGTTGCAGTGAGCTGAGATTGTGCCACTGCACTCCAATATAGGCAACAGAGCGAGACCCTGTCTCAAAAAATAAAAAATAAAAAAAATAGACCATGTGGGTGAAAATACCATTAAAAATCTTATTTTCAAAGCAAAATGTTTGAGGTTTTTTTCTGGAGAAAAATCAACCCAAAAGACACAAAGATGACTAAAAGCCCAAGTTAAATAATGATTTCACTAAATTAAATTAATTAAGAAGCCTCACTCCTTAGAAGCAGCACCTAGGGTGCTACAACTTGCCTCCCTCACAGGCACTAGGAAAATGAAATATGCCAATAGAAGTGGACCCACCATGTTTCAGTAAAGATTGGGCATCCCACAGCCACTTTCCCGCTCCTTCTGTTTCTTTGTGGTTTCCCCACCACTTTATGTTTCACCCATAGTCATTCAGATACACAGAGCTCATTCTTAGAATAGTCCCTTTTTATTTTTTTGAGACAGAGTCTTGCTCTGTCACCCAGGCTGGAGTGCACTGGTGTGATCTCGGCTCATTGCAACCTCCGCCTCTAGGTTCCAGCGATTCTCCTGCCTCAGCCTCTTGAACAGCTGGGACTACAGGCGCGTGTCACCACGCCCGGCTAATTTTTTGTATTTTTAGTAGAGATGGGGTTTCACCGTGTTAGCCAGGATGGTCTTGCTCTCCTAACCTTGTGATCTGCCCGCCTCAGCCTCCCAAAGTGCTGAGATTACAGGCATGAGCTACCACGCCTGGCCTGAACAGTCCGTTTTCTAAGACTTCATAGAAATACCCCAACCTGGCCATTTATCTGTCTTCCTTTCTCTATCACCTTGGATCGACTGAAAGTCACGTCACCTCTGGACACCGGCAGAGCCTCCAGGAAGGAAATAAGGAGCCTAATCATGAGTGCCTTCCAGGACTGTGAAAAAAATAAAATCTGTCATGTTGATAAAACGCGCAGAAGGTCTCAGAAATCATTACCTGAATGAAGGAAGAATCAGGCTCATGGACAGTACCTAGAAATGGTCTCATGAAGCTCAAACAACTTCACATTACCCAGGCTCTGAGATCTCTGGATACATAGGCTCTTGAGAAAGAATTTCCCACCCCTCCCGTCTCTTACCTTAGCAAAGAAAATCCAGGCTGCACACTGCCCTGGGGCCAGAAGGCTTTTTAGCTTCACTGTACTGAACATGAGAAAGAATCCCAAAAATCCACTGGAAGGAGAAAAGATTCTTTCGTTAGTGAGGCTTGTCTTCCTTTAGCCAATGGCTGATTAGTTTCTGCTATATTTCACCCATCGATTTCAAATTATTCCACAACCTCTACCTCATCTGTGTTTTCTACATCTGTGATCTCTAAATGAAAATATAAAAATTTAAAAAGTCATTAAGCTCTGCGTTTCTAAGGAGCTATGGTGAGAGAATTTCGTTGGTGAGACAGGGTGGTGCAAAGAAATTTCAGAGGTCTCTGGCTAAATCAGGAAAGAAAAAAAACAGTGGAGGACAACACCTCCTGTTCCTTCCCACAGAAGTTATGGAGTTTTGGTGCTTGGAAAAGTAGAGCTTACATTTTTTTCAAGCAAGGCAACTTACCATATGAGAAGAGAGAGTCTGGACTAGCCTCTAGGCTCATAAGAATCTGAAGGTAAAGGCTAACTTCAGTGTCACATATGGCTGAGGCCAAAAGTCCCCCAAACCAGGCTGCCCTGCCACAGAGGTATGCTTTGGAAATGATGCCTACACATGTGTGTGAATGGAAAGATCCCCACTCATGGGAACCTGAGGAGGGAGCAGCATTTGGGGGCTATTCAGAAGTCGGGACCAACAAGGCGAGGGCACAGCAGTGGACAGAGATGTGGTTGCCAGTGCTAGAACTATTTTCAAAAGTGCCCTGTGTGGTCAGGGCCAAAGCAAAGGGAGCTCCAAATTTTTCCTGCCATTTGGAGGCAGGGCAATTGGGGAAAAGGTGAGACAGAGAGAATGAGAGAAAAAGAGAAAGAGACAGAGAGAGAGAAAGGCTGACTTGCAAATATGTGTAAGTGGTAGTTTCATTGTGACTTTTATTTGAACTTGAAAATTGCAAAGTAAGACATATGACTGCAGTTGTAACTCCAGGCTAGACAGGCAGGTCCTGTGAGGTGTACTGCGTTTTCATCTCCAGACCCTCGATTGCCACCTTCCCATCTGACCTTATTACAGGCACTAGCGTGCAGCTCCAACACAGATCATAAGTTCTGAGCAGGAAAGACCCCGTCTTGGGCTGCTCTTTGTATTTTCAACAGAGCCCAACATGGTGCCTCAGTTACGGTACACATTAACTAAATGCTTGTCAGGTTCGATTGGAAGCAGGTTGAATTGAACTGAACATACCTAAGGCCAAATGTCACAGAAATGCATACCTTCGCTTCATTAGATTAGACTAGCTCACAGCCACATTCTTGGGGCAGGACTAAAGACAGGTATTAGGTTTCCCCTGTGCGTATTTCAGCCTCTTTGGCCCTGACGACCTGCAAAGTTTGTTCCGATTTGCATCGGCAGTCATGGGAGACTGAATAGCTATGGATTAAGATGTCAAGTTACTCACACCAGAAAGGTAAAGAGGCCCCGTGGGTAAGCAGCAGGCCCACCCAATCACACCAAGTGCCTGCATTTCTGTTCCTCGCTGCGCTCACTGACCCTCGTGACCTTAACCAAATCCCCCTTTCCATCTTTTTCTCGTCTCATGTTCAGTTTTCTTTTTTTTTTGAGACAAGAGTTTTACTCTGTCGCCAAGCTGGAGTGTTGTGGTGCGATCTTGGCTCACTGCAACCTCCGCCTCCCAGGTTCAAGCGATTCTCCTGCCTCAGGCTCCTGAGTAGTTGAGGCTACAGGTGTGGGCTCATTTTTGTATTTTTAGTAGAGATGGGGTTTCACCATGTTAGCCAAAATAGTCTCCATCTCCTGACCTTGTGATCCGCCTGCCTCAGCCTCCCAAAGTGCTGGGATTAGGGTTCAGTTTGCTTAAAGTAGAAATAATCATAGCAGTTCTCATCCTATCTTAATGGAAACCAAAGGCTTTTAGAACAGTAAGATTACCTAGCCCCAAAGTCTTACTTTACTAACAACGAAACTGGGGCACAGGTACAATTAGAATGGCTCTTCAGATCTCTGGACCAGCAAGGGCGCTGGCACGGCAGTGGGCAGATGTAGTTGCCGTGCTGGAACTCTCCTCAAAAGGGCCACTGTGTGGCCAGGGCCAGACAAAGAGAGCTCCAACTCTTCCTGGTATTTGGAGGCAGCACAATTGGGGAGGAGGTTAGGCTTCATGGAAATGTTCTTGACCTGCTAGACACAGAGTGAGATGTGCCAGGTGCTGGTGGTCATGAGGGTAGGGCTGAAAAGGGAGGCAGCCAGTGCGCCAGACTCCTTTTGCTGGCTCCCACCTCTGTGTCCAAGGAGGTAACAACTTCACACGTGCCAGCCCAACCTCTCAGACTTCCTTTCCCTCGAGTCCTTCCCTCTCCTCCCTGCCTCTAGCCACAGGAGTAGCATGATTCCACGTTGACTGTCCTCTCAGTGCAGACTCTGCGCCAGGATAAGCTCATGCACGTTTGTGACTGACAGGCTTGTGGAAGGATCTGGGACTCCTTCCCATCGCTTGACTTATATGTCTGTGACTCATTTTTACATTACTCATGGATCTCTTATCTTTCTCTGTGCACTGTCAGCTCATCTACCTCTTGCTAGGGAGGCAGATCTGAAAAGCAGAGGGAGGTTCTCAGAAGTGAAGGAGTCTGGGAGTAGGAGACTCCGGTTAATGGGGTCTTTGGGCTACGGCTACCATGCCACCCTGAGCTCCCCCAGAACCTCCCGAAAGTGACAATGCTCAGTCTGAGATATGGTGGAGCCTCTGAAATGACACAGGGAAAATCGACGCATCCCTCAAAGAGGCTGAGCTCTGTAGAGAAGCATGGGTAAAATGTAACAGAGTCAAATCAATTCAAATAGAGATTTCCAGATCTTTAGAATAAAAAAAAGAAACACCCGATTTACCATGTTGCATTATGGGAAAGTTGCAGATTAAAAAGGGCAGAAATAGAGCCCAATTGTCACCCCACAAAGCCAACATCAATGGGCTATGAACTGTGCTGCTCTGTTCCAAATAACCAAACAATGGCTGACCCTGCTTGCCCATGCTGCCAAATAACCAGACACAAAGGGAAACAAGTCCACAGCCGCCCGCCCAGCACGAAGACTCACGTCATGTGATTCCAGCTAACGGGCAAGGCCTAATCAATTGACAGGAACTGGGAAAGTGAATTGTGTCAGTGTTTTCCTGAATCTTTTCTAAGGTGATAAATAAATCATTCCAAGGCTCAAATGTAGAAACAAACTCTGTAATATTGATTCTTTTTCTTTTTTCTTTTGGCCTGAACACAGCAGACGAACAGGACATATCCACTAGCCACACAGCAGCTTTTTAACATTGTAAAGAGTCACTGCTTCACAAGGCACTGTTTTGTATGTGTGGGAACAGGCAACCTGACTTTTACACAGCAATTCTTCACGGTCTATTGACATGACATTTATAGTCAACCCAAGTAGATAATCATAATGGCCACCACTTATTGGGCCAGGCACAAAGCTTAGGACCCAAAGATCACACAATTAGCAACAGCAATTGTGGGTTCAACCCAGGTTGGTCTTTCTACCGTATCAGAATACCACACATGCTTTGGGCCTATCCACAGAAGGCTTTCCACTTCTCAGCATGCTGAGGTCAAGCAGAGTGGTAATCTCATGGCAGGACATGGGGAGAGGGCAGGGACACACTTCTGTGTGTTTGGATGCAGCCCTCTAACTGGCCTATATCCCTGAGTCCTTCCCAAGATCAAGCACTAATGATCACCTTGTTGTCTAGACATCTCCTAGTCATCAGTTTCCAAAATCTATTTCTCAGAGTCTTCAGGTTTGGTGGAGGTTGCCTTGAAGAGCAAGAAGGAGGCCAAGGTAAAAGCTGAGCAGGTGGGATTCTGAACCTAAATCTTCCCTTGAACTTGATCTGTTTCATCAGTTTTATATATTGCAATTCTATGTGAGATTTGCTTGTGGAGGGGGAAAAAAGTGGGAGAATCCTTGGTCTTCAGCAAAGTGTGAAAACCACTTTGCTGGTTTTCACTGTCTTGGGGGAGGCACTTCTATGGGTCCAAGCTGGCCCTGAGCGTCTGAGGGGGCTGACAGCCTGCTGGTGACGCAGTGACTGCTTCCTCACCTGCACCCACCACCACTCTCTCCTGCCACTTATTCGAGTCACCAGCAGTGACCTTGAGCTTCACAGAGAGGAAGACACAGTGGACAGCACAGAAAGCATTCAAATGAATGAGCTTAAGATTACCTGGCACAGCAGCTGCCATGGAATCTGTAGAAGTACAGGAATGGGAAGTCCAGGACGCTGAAGAGATCACCTGAGGGGCAGAGCAATGGTGAAACAGTGACCCATGCGGTCTCACATGCCCCTCTGCCCCCTGCCGTCCCAGGAAATGCAAGGAGGGGGTCTTTAGCAGGCCTGTGTTTTCAGTCCCCTGGAGTTAAATTCACTCTGACATCCCCAGGGATTCTGTTACTGACATTGTCTTATCATGATAATAGCAGTATAATAATAATGCCCATTTAGTGAGAGCATGCCTTGTGCAGGGCCCAATGCTAAAATCTTTAGGTATTTATCTCTTTCAATCTTAGTAACAACTCTGTGAGGTTTTATTATGTCCATTTAAACTGGGGCTCAGGGAGGTTAAGAAACATGGCTAAAATTGCACAACTCTTAAACTATGGAGCCAGAATGTGAACTCCAGTCAATCTAAACCTTAGGCTGTCTCCTCTCTACTAGGCAGCCAACCCTCCACAAGAGAGTGTGCAGTATAAAAGAATTTTTTTCAAGAGTGTTTCCTTCTTTTCTGCCTTATATCTAAAAAAAGGTCATGGAGGCATTGCCCTGCCATTTTTTTTTTTTCATTTTCATGTTTAATGACTGCAAGAACAGCACGGGGGCCAGACCAACTGTGCAAATTCATTTTAGTTGGAGGTCCAAAGGGTACATTTATTTCTTGTGAAGTAAGTTCATTCTTTTAGTTCCACTTGGTGCAGGAGGAAATAATCACACATATTGGCTGTTTCTCTCTCTGGAATTTGAACTTGGTCACAAACAAGAAGTCAGGAGATTAAAAAAGCAGAAAGCCTTCCAAAAATGTCCGGAGAAAAGGAATGAAGCATTTCCACAGCAGATAGCTTGAGCCTTCCAAATCTGAAATTTCTGAATCCCCTGGAGAGCTCTGTCTTCCAGACCCCTGGGCCTTGGCCTGTCTCTCAGTTCTGGGAGTTGAGGGAAGGGGGCTGATTTTCCTAAGTATTCCTAGTATGCTAGGTGTGCAGTGGAACACACAGGCAGCATTTCCTTCACCATTATGCTATTACTCAAGAGTTTCAGATCAGAAGACACAAGGGGTTCCTATGCTTTCTTGGAGACCCAAAGGATCTCAAATGATTCAACTATCTATTGGGAAGGAAAGTTCTGAGTTCGATTTCTCTGGAGGGCTTTTTAAAGTTATGACGGTTATTTTCTTTGTTTTGTTTCTGCAAGTGAGTATGTGTTTAACTATAAGAAGGGGATTTCTTGGGATCTGGTTTTCATGAAGCACAAGAGTTCTTATTTTCTTTCAGCCACGATTTCTCTAAATACCTCTCATGTCAAATTGGGATCTGTGTTGATAGAGGGAATTTGTCAATGACATTAGTTGTCATTTACAGTGAGAAGAGCATGGATATATTCTGAAGTTCCTTTTCACACAGAAGTGATAGGCAAGGGTGCCCTGGGGACCCCAGACCCAGAGAGTGGTCAGAGCCCTCCACTGAGGCAGGTGGAGGCAGAGTTTGTCCATGTCCATGGAGAATTCGTTCCGTCTCCTTGGCAGTTGTGAGCTCTTGGCCCTTTCCCAATTTTCCTCTCAGGGTGAGAGGAACTGCAGCACAGCCAGTGTGGTTGCAAGGAACGGCGGAGAGGGGGGCAAATGAAACCCAGGACCTTGAGGCCCCTCAGGCTGCACCCCTCTCAGCACCCCGTCTTTCATCAGAAACGCTCCAGCAAGGTAAACAGGCAGGTTTTCTAGCATAGCCCACGTTTTGGAGGGGGTCTAAAGAGCAGAAGTGTGGTCAGAGGAAGACTGGGAGGGAGGAAAAGAAAGAAAGAAAGAAAAAACCACAGTCTTCAGGAAATAATAACCCCCTCCCAAATCCTGAAAACTGACCCCATAAATTAATGACAGAGAGAAAATAAGAGAGTAGCTAAGTCCTTACCTTTGAACCATTTCTAAAACCGTCACACCTATATCACATAGCACTTAACTGACTTCACACCTGTTCCTCCTCCTAGAATTATCGACTCCCTGAGAGTTGGGACGCTATTTTACTCATCCCTGCACCCACCGTGTACAAGCGCCATACCCAGCATACCCAGCACACAGCCAGCACTACCAAATCGAGAGCGTCGGAAAGACCTGATCATCTCCTGCCTTCCCTAGAGCGAATGTTCTAGCTTCCAGCTGGCTCTGTGGTCCTCAATTTCAAGCTGACCTCAAATAGTCCCCGTTGAGGCCTTCCACCTGTCTTCTCTTTTGCTAAGTAGTACTCCTAAGCAGAGAGGGTGCACAGCAGCCCTGGAACAGCAAATGTTACTGACTGTGCAATAAATACCCCCGGAAGAGGTTGCAGCGTGTGGCTGGCTGGCCCCAGCCACATGCAAACTCAATCCAGGAGCCTAAAAAATTGCTGCAAGACAACACTCTTGCACCATCTAGTGCTGAACTACACTGCTTAAGCTCAAATCGAGTGGCTAAAGAGTTGTAAACATGTTTTCCTACAGCAACATGCAGCTTACGCAATGGAGTCTGAGCTGGGCCCTCGCTCTTGTATTCTGCAGTTGAATTTCCGCTGACTCTGAGTGAGCGAGTGAATCCCATTTCTCTAAAGATTACGAAGCATGAAATTGCCACGGTGAAAAGTGTGGCACGATACAACCACATTCAAGACTAACTGATATTTGAACGAGAGGAAAATTTCCTCTCATGTTCCCACCCTCAAAACTGGCAGGAAAACAGGGGGTCGGTTCCAAGCAGTGATTAGTGCTGCCTGCTCGGTCTCACACACAAGTGACAGACACACCAGGTAACAAGGTTGTTTCTGGGTCAGGTTCCTGAGTCTCCCTGTTCCTCTCCCGTTCCCTGAAATTTCCTAGAGCTCTCTTGAACACCGCAGCTAAGGGACCCCATACAAATAGGAAGTGTAAACTCTTTAATGGGAAATTTCCTGTTTTCTACTATACTTAAAAGAGTGTGGTGGTCCTCTTCTCAAGGAAGGTTACGAGATTCTCGGAGCCTTGACATGAATCGTGAAGTCAAAAGGCTAAAGGGAGGAGGATTCCACCCACCAAGCAGCAAACTCTGTGGTGAGGCACGCTGAGGGCACGTGGAACCGTCTGCCTGAGTCCCACCACCGTTGCCCGCGCACTCCGCAGGTGCATCGGCAAGAGAGCCCCTCTTTCCAATCAGGAGAGTGTGAGGAGAGAAACTCGGGCAAAGCACTAACCAGAAGCCCTCACACACCCTCTAGGGGAGTTCAGATAGGACTGACACGTTACGTGCTGCTGAGGATGTGGAGCAACTGGAACTCTTACACACTGCTGGGTGGGAGTGGAAAATGGTACAAACGTTTCAGAAAAAACCCTTTCTTACAAAGTGAAACATACATCTACTCTAAGACCCAGAAATCCTATTCTGAAGTATTCATCCAAGAGATATGAAAACGTAAGTCCACAAAAAGGCTGGTATGAGAATGTTCAGAGCGGGCGCAAGCTGGGAACAGCCTAGGTGAGCATCAACAGGTAAACATAAACAAACATGGCATATCCATACAGTGGAACCCTACTCAGCAACCAAAAGGAACAAACTCACGATACACACAGCAACATGAATGAATCTCCAGACGTGCTGCATGTAACAGCCAGACACAAAAAGTACTAATGATTCCATTTATAAGGGCTTCAGAATAGAGAGAACTTATCTATGGTAACAGACATCAGAAAGGTCTTCACGGTGTGGAGAGGGTGTGACTAGGAAGGGGCAGGAGGACGCTTTCTGCAGTGACAGAAATGTTCTGCATCTTGATGGAGTATCAGTTACACAGGTCCGTAGATTTGCCAAAATTGATCGAGCTATACAGTAAATTATGAATCAATTTAAAAATGTTTTTAAAGTACGATCAAATAACTAAGATACAAGCAATAAAAGAAGGGTGTAGGGTGTGGTGGCTCAAGCCTGTAATTCTAGCACTTTGAGAGGCCAACGCAGGTGGTTCACTTGAGGTTAGGAGTTCAAAACCAGCCTGAACAACATGGTGAAACCCCATCTCTACTAAAAATACAAAAATTAGCTGGTGTGGTGATGGGCACCTGTAAGCCTAGCTACTCAGCAGGGTGAGGCAGGACAATCACTTGAACCCAGGAGGCAGAGGTTACAGTGAGCAGATATCACGCCACTGCACTCCAGCCTGGGCAACATAGTGAGACTCTGTCTCAAAAAAAAAAAATAAAATAAAATAAAAAGGAAGGAGTAAGAGGAAACCAAAAAGAATTGAGCTCAGCTATAAAATGTCTGAAAGTATGAACAGATCCTTCCAAGAAGACTGTCCCTATGGAGCCTGATTGTATCTTAACTGGGGCAGTGGGGAACCAGGAAGACAGCTCGCCCTAACCCACACTCAGGTCCTGCGGCAGACGGTCTAGATGGCAAGTGTAACAAGCAAGTGAGAAAGAATAAAGTGCGGTCCTACCTTGCAATGGGCTAGACACCATGGGTCCAGTTAGAAAGCTAATGAATGAACTGGCAGGAATTGGAGCCACTCTGTAAGAGTTGCCCTGCTCCCTTACAGCAAGGGAGCCCACAGTCACTTCTGCGGCCGACACAGCCAGTGCCACGGCCCAGCAAAACCTTTCTTATAAGCCTGATTTTCCGTACCTGGCCTCTGCAATGACACCACCTCAGCTGGCAGAAAATGGCAACAAATCAAAGTAGCAGCCAAGAGTCCTTCAAGGGCACTGTCCCAGGACACTCCAGGGACATCCACAATCAGGGCATTGTGGAGCCTGCTGGATTCATCAGAGAGAGGCCTGGGACACTGGGTTGCCCACCGCAGACCCATCCCCCACCCTGCAGGAGAGGGCAGGGAAGGTGAACATCTATGTCCGTTCTTTTTCAAAAATCATGAAAATATAACTTGAAGAAAAATTATTCCATGCAAGTGTCCCTTCTGGCATAATTAGGCTCCAAACAGGTTTTCAAATGAGAGAGATGTCCTTGTATTCCCCCAATATATTTTCTTATTGAGATATAATTTGCATATTATAAAACTCACCCTTTTAAAGTGAACACTTCAGTGGTTTTTAGTATATCCATAGAGTTGTGCAACCATCACCACCATCTAATTCCAGAACATTTTCATTACCTCAAGAAGAACTGAAGCCTATTTTAAATTACTCCTTTGCCCAGGACATTCTAGAGTCTTATATTTCTGACCACTTTGTATTGCCAGAGAGTAATTAAGTGTCCAAGGTATTTATGTATTGAGCTAAAAGTTTAGCAGTAACTCAAGGAAAACATTAGACTGTTGGCCAAAATGTCTAAGCTATTACCAGCTGTCGCCATGTTCAGAAACACATCTCCCAAACCAAAAGCAGTTCCAAACAGAAATTTAAGAACATTGTACAAAAGCTTTCACTGGAGTAGGACTATTTATAATAAAGTGTAGGGGGCCAGGTGCAGTGGCTCACACCTGTAATCCCAGCAATTTGAGAGGCTGAGGCAGGCGGATCACCTGAGGTCAGGTGTTTGAGACCAGCCTGCCAGCATGATGAAACCCCGTGTCTACTAAAATTACAAAAATTAGCCAGGCATGGTGGCAGGTGCCTGTAATCCCAGCTACTCAGGAGGCTGAGGTAGGAGAATCACTTGAACACGGGAGGCAGAGGTTAAAGTGAGCCAAGATAGCGTCACTGCACTCCAGGCTGGGCAACAGAGCAAGACTCCGTCTCAAAAATAATAACAATAAGGTGTCGGATCACTTTATTGTTATTGTACTTTATTGTTACTTTGATGAAGTGTATGATCAAAGAGCAGCATTTAAAAATCACTTTATTGTTATTGCTTTATTGTTACACTTTAATAAAGTGTAGGATCAAAGAGCAGCATTTAAAAAGACAAACCTAGAAAGAGAGTCAGGAGACCTATCCCCAGTCTCCCTCTGCTCCTCGCCTACCCTGTATCATCTTGGTCACATCACTTAACCCCTCAGGGTTTCAGTCTCCACATTTGTATTAGGTTGGTGCACAAGTAATTAATACAATTTGGTGGCACCTGGGAGAATCGCTAAGCTTCCTTTCAGCTCTGACCAACGTAAGTGTAACAAATTAACAAGCACAACCTCTTAGCGGAAGGGCAGTGTGATTTCTTTAGGTAAAAATTATTCACCCAGCCAGGCATGGCGGCTCATGCTTATAATCCCTGCATTTTGGGAGGCCAAGGCAGGCAGATCACTTGAGATCAGGAGTTCGAGACCGGCCTGGCTAACATGATGAAACCCCATCACTACTGAAAATGGAAAACTTAGCCAGGCATGGTAGCAGGTGCCTATAATCCAAGCTACTCAGGAGGCTGAGACAGAAGAATCGCTTGAACCTGGGAGGCAGAGGTTGCAGTGAGCTGAGATATACCACTGCACTCCAGCCTGGGCAACACAGCAAGACTCCATAAAAAAAAAAATTATTCACTCAAGTCCACTAGAAATAAGTCAGGATGTAAACATATATGTAAATCAAGGAGAATCTGTGAACATAACTTTCCAAAGGCCTTTGACAAAAGCACAATTCAAAGGGCAGGATACTCAGTAGGCTCTAAAATATCTGCTGGGTGGCAGCTGCCTGGCTGCATAAAGAAATGATAAGAGATGCAACTGAAAGGCAGACAGCCAGCAGTATGGGTAAGTGGAACCCGCTTAGGGTTAACAGCCTGGCTTCACAGGACTTACTATTCTAAGGATAGACTTTGAGCAAATGACAGCAGGGGGTACTCAACAGTAAACCTCAGAGTTTTGAGAAGTCATCATTCACAGGAGCGGGCAGACAGTAGGAGCTGTGCTTTCATATGGCAAACAGAGTGTAATGTATTAAGAAAAAAGCATTCAAGTTATCCTTATGAGACATGGATTCAGATATGTCATATACAATCTAGAAACATTATTCTTGATTCACTATCAACAACTCCCTGAGGATCCTCATTCAGATAGCAGGTAAAACACCAACAGAAAGAAGCAGCTAAAAACACCAACAGAAAGCTGTTATTGCTTTGAGCACAGGATGAGAGCTAGAAGGGACCTTAGAAAGCAGCCAGTTCACCGTTCTTATTTTCTAGATGCGAAAACTGGGACCTAGAGGGCTTGGGTAATGCCTTCTACATAGCAAGTGGTCAGTAAACATTCATTTTGTGGTTTGTTTGAAAAAAAATGATCTTAAGCCCACTCAGTAGGGGAGCCAAGGAAAATTCCAATTATTCTGAGTCTACTATTTGCACCACACTCCACGAAGCCACAAAGAGAATGACCAATAAAATGTGTATTTTCAGCCATGCCACACACAGACATTATTGTTTTATCTTTTTTGGGGGGATGGAGTCACAGTCTCACAGTGTCGCCCAGGCTGGAGAGCAATGGCATGATCTCAGCTCACTGCAACCTCCGCCTCCTGGATTCAAGAGATTCTCCTGCCTCAGCCTCCGAGGTAGCTGGGATTACAAGTGTCCGCCACCATGCCCAGCTGATTTTTTGTATGTTAAGTAGAGACGGGGTTTCACCATGTTGGTCAAGCTGGTCTCAAACTCCTAACCTCAGGTGATGCACCCACTTCGGCCTC
This sequence comes from Sapajus apella, assembly GCF_009761245.1. Lineage (NCBI taxonomy): Eukaryota > Metazoa > Chordata > Mammalia > Primates > Cebidae > Sapajus > Sapajus apella. The sequence goes on along the minus strand of NW_022436969.1, from coordinate 8,286,135 downwards.
TCAAAGTGCTGGGATTACAGGCATGAGCCACCATGCCCGGCCATTGTTTTATCTTTTGGCATCAACTTCAAAGCCTTTCAAAGCAAAAAACTGTGATGAAATAGGGTCTTGTGGGCAATTCCTAAATCTGAAAAGCAACTACAGAGCAATTGAGGCAGCAATAGAGTGAAGATACATTTTAAAAATTGACTTCTTTCATCTGCAATTATGAGAATCATGGTGACACATGATACAAACTTAAAAAAAATGATGCCAGATAGAAAGAGTATAACACTGCATTTGCAAAATTCAAACAAGAATTACAGCACCAACCCCTTCACTTATTTCTTATATTTACCCCTTAATATTTTGAGGTTACCCTTTGGGGTAATTCTGATAATGGAATTTAGGGTACCATAGCAGGCCCTGGGACACATTTTTGGATGGCAAGAGGCCCCTCATATTCTCCTATAAGAACAATAACTTCTGCTCCTGAAGTTATAACCAAAAAGGGATTCAGGGAGTTTATTGAACTTTTGAACTTTTTCGCCAAATCTTTTAACAATAGAAATGAACAGCAGGCCAGGCACGGTGGCTCACGCCCACAATCCCAGCACTTTGGGAGGCCGAGGTGGACAGATTATGAGGTCAGGAGTTCAAGACCAGCCTGACCAATATGGTAAAACCCCATCTCTACTAAAAATACAAAAATTAGCCAAGCGTGATGGTGCATGCCTGTAGTCCCAGCTACTCAAGAGGCTGAGGCAGAAGAATTGCTTGAACTGGGAGGCAGAAGTTGTGATGAGCCAAGATCATGCCACTGTACTCCAGCCTGGGCTAGAGCAAGACTCCATCTCAAAATGAATGAATGAATGAATGAATGAATGAATGAAATGAAGAACAATTCAGGATGCTTGGAAAAGGAATTTCAGAAGAGGGCAAAATAAGCACTAGTTTACTCAGTAGGAAATGGACTTGGCTATATATCTGAGATCATACCAGAAGAAAACACAGACAACAGGAAGGGGTAAGAATAAATTCCTGGGCAATAAACTGCTTTATTAAGGGCAGTTTAAAAACAGGCGGGACTTTCCTCCCCTTGCAGTCACTCTTGGCGGGGCAACAACATTCTCTTGTGAAATGTCTCTGAGAGACAGGCTCACTGGGTCCAATAAGCAACGTCAGACAGACAAACAGAACAACACTCGGGGGGCGTTTACCTGTGGGATGAGATGCAAATGCCAGGAGCACCACACTGGAAAAGAGACAGCAAAGTAGTCAAGAAGGTTCCCTGGCACCAAAAAAACCCATCCATTCCCACCCATTTACTTGGAAATAGTTAAAATTGCCTAAAAGCAAATTATCTGCGCTGACTCATGCTGCCTAAATCCAGCTCCTCAGAGAGAGTAAGAATGTCTTGAAATGTCTCATGTTTTGGCAAAAGGACTGCCTCCTGGGACAGGCTTGGGACAGAGTGTGAATCCATGTCTCAACCTGAGGGTCCGCTGGGTCTCTTTTCTTGGTCCTGGCTGACTCTAATTACGATCATACTCACCTACTCTACCAAGAGTATTTATAAGCTAAACAAAGCAAGCTCTAAATTAAAATGGGCTGCAATGTAAAAACTAGCTATTGTGTGTGAGCTACATATATTTTTGCCACACAATTAGCTGTGTAGAAGATAGCTACATTTCCAAGAGGCTAGCCCACAATTGATCCAGCCCATCCACCGTGTGGCTGAAAACTACCTTTACTGATTTTCAATAGATGCCACAGATGGGAAATGATGAAAAGAGAATCAAGAGGAGTGTTCCTTTGATATGAGCCCCATTTGTTCTTGGCACCCTCCTATCGCCCTCTCTAGAAACCCCTCCCATTCCCCCTCACCCCTCTGCAGTGCCTTCACGAGGCCAAACCCCACTTGAGGGGCTCCCCACCCTCTGCAACCTCTTCTATCAAAACTCTCGCCACCCAGGCAGCCGATCAAGTTAGAGGTTAGGAATAAAACATGTTATCTAAGTATGAGGGAATTTTTTTAAGTGCTGGATCGCCTGCTCTGGTTCTAAATCCTGGCTGCATATCAGAATAGCCCAGCATCCTGGCTGAAATCGGAATCTCTGAGCAGCAGGCATCAGTTGTTTTATTTTGTTACGGCCCCCCAGTGGCTCTAAAGTGCACCAGGATTGGGAACCACCACAAGGAATCCCCAGCTGGTGGTGACATCCCAGGCAGTGTGGAGGAAGACGGCTGTGAGCACAGAAATCACTGGGAGCCCCACCTGCTCTGAGGGTTATCTCCTGGTGCCATTTCTGTGTTTCTTGTGCCCTTTCTTTGCTCTTCCTATAAAGTTCAGGTTCTCTGATGGCCCCAGAGCAGCAGCAGAGTGGCTAGCAGAGGCTAGACAGGAGGTTTGGGAGAAAGCCAATGGGAAGAGCCACACATCCATCCAGTCATTGAGAAGCTGTAGGTTTGTAAGACAGGGCTGCATGTAGCTATAAATGAGACTGGATACTTCACAATAATTAGCCCTTTGCATGGACTCTTTATGTCTTTGCTTGCCATCTCGCCTTTCTTTGGAAAATATATACCCTGTACATGCTCCATTATTTTACTTCCCTGAACCCCTTTGTGGTTATAACTTTTGGAGCAGAAGTGATCACTCTTATGGCAGGATATGAGGGGCCTCTTGTCGTCCCAAAACACCTCCCAGAGCCTGTCATATACCCCAAATCCCATCATCAGAATCACCCCAAAGGGTAACCTCAAATAAAAGATTAGGAGGTAACTATAAGAAATAATTAAGTGAAGGAGGTGGTCCTTTAATCCTTGTTTGAATTTTGCAAATATATTGTTCGGCCACTCCTAACTCGTACCAAAGCAGGCCATTCAGCACTTAAAAAAAAAAAATTCCCTCCGATACTCAGATGTGTTTTACTCCTAACCTCTAACTCGATAGGCCGCCTGGATGGCATGGGTTTTGATAGAGAGGTTGCAGAGGGTGGGGGACTGGGCCCCCCACAGCAGGGTTCAGCAGTGTAAAGGCACGGCAGAGGGGTGCTGGGGGACGGGATGGGTTTCCAGAGAGGGCAATGAGAGGGTGTCAAGGATGAATGGGGCTCACATCAAAGAAAACTCCTCTTCATTCTCTTTTCATCCTTTCCCCTTTGTGGCAGTCTACACTTCGACCTCCTTGAGGACAAGGACCATATTTTACTTTGGATCCCTAGCAGTGCCAGGAATCAAGTGGCAGGTTCTCAGTAAGTTTTCTGAACTGGAATTAATCACCTCTAGGTGTACTGTGGTGGGGCTATGTTTGTTTGAAGAAAAATGTAACTTGAAGCCCTGAATACTTTTGTTTGTTTGTTTTCTGAGGCAAGATCTCCCTCTGTTGCCTAAGCTGGAGTGCAGTGGCGTGATCATAATTCACTGTAACCTTCAACTCTGGGGCTCAAGTGATCCTCCTGCCTCAGCCTCTCAATGTGGAAACGCTTATAGTTCTAAGATTATAAATTACATGTAAATTATAATGAAGAAATTATACTAATATAAAAGAGGCATATCATACTGTCGTAGTAAGCAGGCTCATTCTCTGCTTGGCTTGGGACAAGGGTACAAACAGAAGTACACATACCATATTTAAAAGTTATGAATCAAGCCTCAAAATTCATCCTACCTTAACAAATATACCTTCAAAATAACCTGAAAGTCCAGATGAAAATGTAGAATTCTTGGGCTCCCTGGTGCTGCATGTCAGAGTGTAGCAGCCCAGGGCAGCCTCTGACTCCTGGCTGCCAGTGCCCCCCTTTTCTTTGCATCCCAGGCTCCATCCTGCAGCCCCAGGGCCTCACACATGCGTGTGGACACCTGAGCCTGCAAGGTTACCTCCACCTACATGCCTGCCCACTGGCCGTCTCTCTTTGGACACCCCTTGGGCTTGGGAATGAGTTGGGAAGACAGACCGGGAATCAAGCTCAGGGACACAGGTGGGGGATTCAAGGACACACCCAAAAGCAAGAAACGTCCCTGAGCCTCACAGATGCCACACTCAGGAGGAGGGACGTGGCCCTCTGAAGTTCAGGGCCTGAGAGAGGCCCCTCTTGCTTGGTCTAAAGGCAGGACTACTATTTGGTTTCCTCAACTCTAGTCATCTCACAAATTTTGTCACTTGTCTTCCTGGCGAGCACATTGGCTCAGAACTCTTCAATCAAAATAATATTGAAAAATAAGAATCCATTAGCCCTAAAAGGATATGAATGGTTCTTTTAAAATGTAAATTAATTTTACCTGAATATATAGTTTAAGTATTGCTGGTCAATATCACTAAGAAATGAGAGAGAGAAAAAAAGTTAAATGAAATAGCAGAACTATTCTAAATACATAAAATAATCATTACCTTCTATAAATAAATCCTATTTTAATTACTACTTTTGTAAATTATCCATAAATAGAGGGAAAAGTATTTAATATTCAAAACCAGTTCCTAGTTCAATTTAAATCACACATATTTTCACCTGTGGGCAACTGTTTCCCATGTGTACATCTGTCACTTTCAAAGTAGTGTCAACTATCTTAGGCCACTGGACTGGCTTCTGGGGCTACCATATTTAACAAGTAAAAATACAGGGCAATCAAATACATTTGAACTTCAGATAAAAGTAATGTTTTAGGGTAAGTACTGTATGTTCCGAATATTACAAAAATTATTCGAGGCTTATCTGAAATTCAAATGCAACCAGGCATCCTGTATTTCACCTGGCAACTCTACTGGCTTCTTGCAACAAAAACACTTTATTAAAAGAACAAAAGGTGCTCCAAGGAGTGAGAGCCCCACATTCTCAAAGTGGATGACATTTGCTCAGGAGTCATTCCCTTCGGATCTTCTCTCTTTAGGCCTTCAGCAGGCCTCAAAACCCAGAGACCAGCTGGCCAGTCTAGGGGCACTGGCCCCGTCGCTCCAGGCCTGAAGTCATATCTTTTTTCATTGACATTCACCAAGGCTGCTCCATTGACTGCCTGCAACAAAGGCCTCATTTTACCCAAGAATGGAGCCAGTAAGTGGAGAGACTTCTGGGTCTAAAGTTAGAACAGGGCTGGGGAAACAAGAAAAAGAAGGAAGGAGACTGAGACTTCCATGCCTCTTCACACACAGCTAAAGGCAGACATGTTCCAGGTGTTGGTGGACCCAGCCTGGAGTGGCCTAAACAGCAAGAAGAGGGACGGCTTCAAGGGCTAAGTCCCCTGCCCTTGCCACAACACAGGCCTGCGGAGTCTCTGGCTGAATGGAAAAATCTCATGATACCACATGTCTCACCCCTTTCCTTTAACCCAATCACAGCTCACCAAACATTAAGACTTTACCTCAGCTGGGTGCGTTGGCTCACGCCTGTAATCCCAACACTTTGGGAGGCCGAGGCAGGCAGATCATCTGAGGTTGGGAGTTCGAGACCAGCCTGACCAACATTGGATAAACCCCGTCTCCACTAAAAATACAAAATTTGCCGGGCATGGTGGTGCATGCCTGTAATCCCAGCTACTCAGGAGGCGGAAGCAGGAGAATCACTTGAACCCAGGAGGTGGAGGTTGCAGTGAGCCAAGATTGCATCATTGCACTCCAGCCAGGGCAACAAGAGCAAAACTCCATCTCAAAAAAAAAAAAAAAAAAAAAAAAAAAAAGGAGTTTACCTTAATGCACTGGGTTTCTGAAACTTCTGTAGTATTTTATAAGCCCCTGAAAATGAAATAAAACATATCACTGGTCGTGGCATTCTGCTCAAGGAGCTCCTGGCATGTCCAGGGAAACAGAAAATCCGCATGGATAAAGGCACCCAAAGGCACAACTGCTGGTCCTTTTCCCTACGAGGGACACACCCAGCTGACAGAAGACCAGCAACATTTGGAAGGTTTCAAGGGTGCCAATGCAATAATCCTCTATGATGATGCAGTCCATCCTTCCAGTGGTTCCCAGAGTGCTGGACATGGAAAGTGTCATGATCAATGAAGGACACCATTAACAGGAAGGTTTCACTTCCTTGACGTTGAAGCACATGAAAAAGAAACACTGCTGGGTTTCTGAAAGTTTCTGAGCTGTGTTAACAGGGTACTGCTTTCCCTGCTAAGACTACAGACAAGCAACACGGAGCATATAATTTGTAATAAAATCAGATGATCAGATGGTCCTTTTATTTGACCGGCTTAAATTATTTTGGTAAATTACTGAAAGAAAATGGTTTTGACATGAACTTGTGGATATCTTCCCACCGTTTTTAGAGAAGACCAATCAGCATTCCAAAAGTTGACTTGAGCAGGCGAAACCCCAAGCCACGGGGAGTTAGTTCATATTTGTCATGAAAAAGAGGAAAGTATATTGGAAATTGAAACATTGGAGGGAAAACTTGAAAATAGAAAACCAATCCAGAAAATGCCCATTTAATTTTAAACTTCACACCTTGGATTAATTTTCCTATTGTCCAAGGTCACCAAAAGGTGGGTACACCAAAAAATCTCAATTATTCAAGTAAGCCTCCCTTCCTCCCTCCCTCTCGCCCTCCCCCCACCTCTTATTTTTTATTTATTTATTTTTTTTTTGACAGGCTTTCACTCTTTTGCGCAGGCTGGAGTGTGGTGGCATGATCATGGCTCCTGCAGCCTCGACCTCCCTGGGCTCAGATGATCCTCCCACCTCAGCCTCCTGAGCAGCTGGGACAACAAGCATGTGCCACCATGCCTGGCTAATTTTTGTATTTTTTGTAGAGATGGGGTTTCTCAAGGTTGCCAGGCTGGTCTCCAATTCCTGGGCCCAAGGCATCTGCCTGCCTTTGGCCTCCCAAAGTGCTGGGATTACTGGTATGAGCCACCATGCTCAGCCCTACGTAAGCATTCTTTTAAAACTTACCTAAACAGAATAAGTGAATTAGAGCCCAAAAATATCCATCTGGATCAAACTAGAACACAGAATTAAAAAAAGAAAAAATGGTTATAAGTACAGGCAAACAGGATCCAGTATGGCCATCAGAAACCCTGTCACCAACGCAGTGCCAAGTGAGGGTCCCAAAATAGGACTCCCGGGGCCTACGTCAGTTCCTCGGTTCCCTCTCATTCCTCACCCAGTTGTCCACAACATCTTCCTAACAGGACTCTGCCTCAACACCCCATGCCCCACACTGCCATCACATTGTGTTCAAATCCAAACTCGTGACACCCTAAGACCTCTGTGTCAAGCCCCCTTCCACCCCTCCGGTTGCATGCACAGCCCCCTGCGTTCCTTAACAAGGATTACTTGCATTTTCCAAGCATGACTGCTGCCCCCTCCAACTCAGCTGAGGGGACCCTCTAGTTCTTCCCTTATTATTCTTCATGGGACTTTGCATCATAGGACACATCCTATTTATTTCTTCGTTATTCATTTATCTGTCACTATCTCCCCCTGCCCTCTCCTCTCCTAGATTGTACATTCCAGGGAGGCAGGAATTAGAACAGGGGCAGACACATAGAAGATGTTCAATAAGGCTGGATTGCAGGATACTCATGACCTCCAGGACTGCCCTCACCTGCCTTCTTCTTCTGGCTAACTCCTCCTCATTCTTCCAGATTTAAGTCCTGCAAGCAAAGTCTGGCTCTAACATCAGAGAGATCTGGGATAAATTCTAAAATCCCCACTTCTTTGTTAGCTGGTGGCCTTTTGGGCCTCCTTATTCTATGCTATGAAATGGAGATAATAATGCTCCCACCATTACAGAAATGTTATGAGATTTTAAATAACACAAGGCACAGAAAGCACTGGCACAGAGCCTGGCACACAGCAGGCCCCTGTCATTGTGGCTGCTCCGACTTCCCGAGGCCCCATGTCTTCTTAGATGCTTCAGAGCCTCCTGTACCCCTGGCCTCCCTGTGTGATAATGATCTGTTTACTGTTTCCCTCCCCTTTGCTCCAAATAGACTTGACTTGTGCCTGAGCAAAGATTAATTTTCCTCTTTGTGTCCCCAGGGCCTGGCTCAGGGCCTGACACTTGATGGGGACCTAATAATGCTGGGGGAGAAAAGGAGGGAGAAAAAAAGAAAGAAAGAAAGGAAACCCAGAAATACGACCCACCCTCACTGGGGGTGAGGGTGGGTCCTCGGCACCTCATAAAGAAAATTCAACTTTAGCACAGGATAATAAAATAAAAATCACGCTGCAGGCTGGGCGCAGTGGCTCACATCTGTAATATCAGCACCTTGGGAGGCTGAGGCAGGTGAATCACTTAAGGTCAGGAGTTCAAGACCAGCCTGGCCAATATTGCAAAACGTCGTCCCTACTAAAAATACAAAAAAATTAGGCTGGGTGCAGTGGCTCATGACTGTAATCCCAGCACTGTGGGAGGCTGAGGCAGGTGGATCACCTGAAGTCAAGAGTTCGAGACCAGCCTGACCAACATGGAAAAACCCTGTCTCTACTAAAAATACACAATTAGCTGGGCATGGTGGCTCATGCCTGTAATCCCAGCTACTTGGGAGGTGGAGGCAGGAGAATTGCTTGAACCTGGGAGGCGGAGGTTGTGGTGAGCCAAGATCACATCATTGCACTCCAGCCTGGGCAACAAGAGTGAAATTCCGTCTCAGAAAAAAAAAAAAAAAATACAGAAAATTAGCCAAGCGTCGTGGCGGGTGCCTGTAATCCCAGCTACTTGGGAGGCTGAGGCTAGAACCCGGAGGGTGGAGGTTGCAGTGAGCCGAGATCTCACCACTGTACTCTAGCCTGGGCAACAGAGTGACACTCCGTCTGAAAACAAAACAAAACAAAACAAAAAGAAAAAATCACTTTGCAGGAGATGAGGCCCTTGGGAGGGGAGGAAGTCAACTTTGCCTCCATGCCTGAGGCTGGGGTAACTTGGGCATTGGCTTGCAGGTTCACCAGGCACGGGCAGAGGACAGATGCCAAGCACCACAGTGCCCAGGGGCCAGAGCTCTGTGACCACGATGGCTGCAGCCTTGGGGAGAAGGCAAAGGCCCAGGGAGAAGGTGTTGCCTTGGCTCAAAGCTATCCAGCCTGAAAGCTTTAGAATGCTTCTGCATAGGCCAGGTTACCCTGCTTCTACAAGGGAGGACTAGGAAATTCTGGTCAGACACCCAGGCTTCAGAGAATAAAAGACACTTTGAAGGCAAAATGAGTTCACCTGGACTTACCTGGGAGTCATTGAAGGGAAGGCATCCTGCTGCGGCCAGGAGGAAGAGGGCACTGTGGAGAGGGAGATAAAATGCTGCAGCTTCACCTTTCAACATCAAAGGTGTCCCCAAGGGGGGGTAGGTGAAGACGCATCCTCTGGAGTGTGCATGAGCCACAGATCCTGCAAGACCAACTTGGTTCCTCTGTCCCTCCTCTGTGAACCTGATACCAGTGTAGTTTTCAATTATGTGCTCTACTCATAAGCAGACATTTCCTTCTCTGGACCTCAGCTAGCCACTTCCCAGCGTCAGGCATTTACAGGACATCTGCAAAACCACAGCTGGCTCACTCGAGGAAAATAGTGTGCCTGTGAAACATCTAGTAAAATAAGCATTTTTTTTCAACTGCAGATCCCCAAAAATATGCAAGTGAAAAACTGGGGGATCAGACCACAAATATGCCAATTTCAAAAATGAAAACGCTACAGAAATCACATTAAAATCCTTTGTGCACCCCCACAACCAAACGATCAAACTTACTACCACCAGTAATGAGGCAGATCCACATTGTGTGCCTCTTGATACAAAACTCAGAAGGACACAACATCACTCGGGTGGTATTCCTGTCAAACACATGGAGTGTGGATTGAACCATGAGGAGACACTGAGACAAACCAAATTTAGGGACAGTTCACAAAACAACAGGCCTCCCCTATTCAAAAATGTGAAGGCAATGAAAGATAATAAAAAGCTGAGGAGCTGTTCCAGATTAAAGGGTACAAAGAGACATAACATCTTTTTCTTTTTTGAGATGGAGTTTCGCTCTTGTTGCCCAGGCTGGAGTGCAATGGCATGATCTCAGCTCACTGCAACCTCCGCCTCCCAGGTTCAAGTGATTCTCCTGCCTCAGCCTCCCAATGCTGGGATTACAGGCATACCACCATGCCCGGCTAATCTTGTATTTTTAGTAGAGATAGGGTTTCTCCATGTCACCACGCCTGGCCTAGACATCGTCAGGGTAAAAAAATGATATAAAATGTTGTGCCAGTGCAGTGGCTCACACCTGTAATCCCATCACTTTGGGAGGCCAAGGCAGGCAGCTCACTTGAGTTTGGGAGTTTGAGCCCAGCCTGGCCAATATGGTGAAACCCCATTTCTACTAAAAACACAAAAATTAGCTAGGAGTGGTGGCACATGCCTATAGTTCCAGCTACTCAGGAGGCTGAGGCAGGAGAATCACTTGAACCCGGGAGATGAAGGTTGCAGGGTGCCAAGATGGCGCCACTGCACTCCAGACTGGGTGCCAGAGTGAGACTCAATTGCAAAAAAAAAAAAAAAAAGATACTATTGTGATACCTGGCAAAATTTGAACATGGATTCAATACTAAATAATATCAGATCAGACGTTATCTTCTACATTCAATGATTGCACTTTGGGTATCTAAGGGATTGTTTTTAGGAGACACAGTTTGAGGTATTTAGGAGTAGATTCATGACCTCTATAACTTATTCTCAAACAATTCAGGAAAAATAAGAGCAAGAATAATACCTACATTATCATATATTTAATGTGATATGTGTGTGTGTGTCTCTCTGAGTGTGTGTGTACACACATTGAGATAGCAAGAAAGCAAATGCAAAAATGTTACCAATGGGTGAATCTAGGTGAAGAATACATGTGAGTTCACTGGAATATTCTTGCCACCTTTCTGTAGGTTTAAATTTCCCCTCGTAAAACATTTTATTAGAAAAATCTCTTATACATACTAAAATATTCACAGATGAAATACTAAGATGCCTGGAATAAATACTGAAGCAAGGCAGTGGGTGGGGCCAGAAGCTGAAAATGGTTAAAGCTGGGAACTGGGAGCACAGGACTTCATTCATGACATTATTCTGTTTACTTTGATATATATTTAGAAATTTCCACAATAAGGCAATTTTGAAAAATTCTTGCACAGAAAGTAACATTGCCAAACCCAGATATTTTCAGGAAGCGATCCTCACTCATTAGAAAGTCAACTCGGAGCTGGTTCAGTAATCCCTGGTTTACAGCCTATTCCTTCTAAGTTTCATATGCCAAAAGCTCTTGCCTCTAGCTTTCCCCACCCTCTCTTCGTAAAAGAAGGCGCCAGAAAGCACAAAACTGAAATTTTCACTTAGTCTCTCTCCTCTTTCCATTTTATAGAGGCAACATATATATAGTGTTCCCTGACTACTGACTATTCCATCAGGCAGCATACAGCAAAAGATCAAAGGCATGAAAGAAAGCACCGAATACAATGTTTTCACTCTCATATGTCATCTCCTACCAACATATATTCTGCATGCTACATAGAGAGTACATGTTTTTTATATGCACACATAGACATATATATGTAACACACAACAACTTGTGTGTAACCTTAGTAAACTGAAAACAGGAATGCTGATCAATTCTGACAGTCCTCATTGCTGTAACCATGTGTAGTTGTCCAGTGTACCCAACGGACCAGCACTGACTGGCTGGGCCAGGGGCAGGAGGACTGGAAGAGGGGCCCTCGGAGCTGGGGCTCCACTGCCTTGGGAAGGTCAGGACAACATGTGGCAGCCTGAGGCTCAGGACACTTCTCTACCCCAGCCTGCCCACTCCTATAGCCTTGCTGACTTTCAAGGTACCCCAACACACAAATGACCTAGAGAAGAATCCAAAGCAAAAGTGGGGTAAGAGGAGGGAAGACTGTCAGGGGAGCTTCTTGGGCCTGCCTAGGAAAAGACAGGTTTCAGGGTGGGAGGAGAAGAGAATCCTGATGGGTTTGGTGTCTACCTATAGTTAAAGGCTTCACAGAATAGAGGATGCTTCCCCATCCATGGGGAAGGAGCATCAGAGATCCCCCCAAACAGATAACCTCTTGGGGTTGTGGAAGACGAGCGATGCCCAAGTGTGAGACAGCTGCCTGCCTTCCCTCCCAAGCAGTGCCTGACTGAATCACGTATTATGAGGTTTACTGCCTCTCTTTGACAGCTGCTAATCTCCTTTTAAGCAGGAGGGTAAGTCCTGAAGTTTGGTTTTGTCTTGTTCTTTCAAGGTGCAACCTGTAGTAAAGGAATAAAAGGAGGGTGGGGGTTGGATGAAAGCCCAGAAATAGCTGCAGCAGAAATCCTAAGTCCATATATCAAAGCACCTCTGTTGGTTTTCTGTCTCCTGGACTCAGCTGCTTGGCCTGCAGAGGAAGCGGGAAGCAGTCAGATGCAAGGCACCCAGGTTACAATTCCAATGCTGCAGGCACCAGGGTCTGCAGAAGAGAATGGCCTGGTTTACGCTCCAGCTGAGGAAACTGAGGCACAGAGGATGAGGAAGGCTGCCCGTGATCACCCTGCTGTGGCCCAGGACTGCAGTTCAGACCCCAGGACTCACAGGCTGGTGCTTCTTCCACCATGGAAAATATTAAAGATCAAATAGACTGCAAACATTACTTTTAAATTTTGAAGTCGTTTCCATGTTTTTCATTTTCATTCTCCATCAGTATCACACAACTATTAGTAAGGTTTTGGGCATCAATGACTGAAATCTAGCCCAGGTTCGTTCTGATGTTTTCTCTTTTGGAATAAAATATTTCAGAAAGAAAAGAGAAACACAGGAAATTTTAGACTAAGACACAAATTAGAGACACATGAATGATTGTAATAAATTATTCTGCCACCTTCCAGAGTGTGAATCTTCAATAGTTTATCATCCAAGTTGAAATTAGGTTAAATCTTATATTAGGGCTTTTTGTGGAGAGGACAGTAAACTTACCTACAGATCTTTGCAGGAGATGTTTTCTGTATAAAAGTAAAGAAACATACAATTAGACTTCTAAAACTTTTAAAATGCCTCTTAAAAGGAAACATTTTGATCAAGAGGCAAACAAATTATGAGTAGATTTATCAAGGGCTTAACAGCTTGCTGCACTTTAGTATTTACTGAGGCTTTTTCTGCTTGGACCAAATGAAGGATGACTCAGAATTCCAGAGTTGAGTCACTTCAGCAAAGTACTTTCACCATCAGAATGATGTTTACTCGTGAAAGACAAAATGAAGCTGGGGCCCTGTCTTCAAAAATCTCACACACTAAGATGAGAAGAGAGAAAGAAATAGATGAAATCTATATTTTAAAAAGCAATTAAGCTCTTGTTCTCTCTCTCATCTATCTATCTATCTATCTATCCATCTATCTATCTGTTTATCTATCTATCTAATCTCACTCTGTTGCCCTGGCTGGAGTGCAGTGACACGATCACTGCAACCTCAAACTCCTGGGCTCAAGCAATCCTCCCACCGCAGCCTCCTGAGTAGCTAGGACTACAGGCATGCACCACCATGTATGGCTAATCTTTTTGTTTGTTTGTTTTTAATTTTTGCAGCAGCAGGATCTCGCTATGTTGCCCAGTGGTATTGAATTCCTGGCCTCAAGTGATTTTCCTGCCTCATCCTCCTAAAGCACTGGGATCACAGGCATGAGCCACTGCACCCAATCTCTACTTCTATTCTAGTTTTGTCTCTTTAAATATTCCATTCACGAATCCAGCTGACTCTGAGCAGTCCTAAAAACTATCTGGTGTAATATGAAAATTAAAAAAACACAGAAGGGACATTTTACTCCACCCCAAGAGAAAAGGGGAAAAAAGGTAGGCTGGGGAAATATAAACTTGGCATTTGAACTACTTGAAATGAAGAAATCCTGATTTGGACTCTACCCTTAACAACTCCTTTTGATGGGTCAGTTTAAGGAAATCAGATCTTTGTACTGAGAAGTAATTTGTACATGTCAACAGAGAGTAACACGTTAGCAGAGGGGATAACACAGATTTTTCTATATTTGATAGGGGAAATAAACAGGTACGATTAATCTTTTGATGAATTTTAAGCACTTCAGAAAGATTATTCTGCTAGTTGGGAACAAACTACAATTTTTGGTACCAGTTCAGGCTGGTACACACTGAGATACAGTGTGAAGTATAAACATCTTGTTTAGAAGTAAAGAGCTGACAAGAGAAACATGTGGCTTACTACAAAGGCTACCTTCAGTTTTCATGTGTGCCGAAACAATAAAGTTTCCCCTGTTTAAATGAACAGATTCTATTTGTGTACAAAGCTGTGGCTTGCATCTTTAAACTTTAATCTTGACCTTGGTCCAACCCACCTCTGCAGAGCACAGGACACGAGGCCAACCGTGCTGTGCTGCCACCTGCTGGGAGGTTTGCCCTTAAGAACCAAAAAGAGGAGGGCAAAGGTGATCCGGCTCACGCCTGCATAACTGCCCCCATACAGTAAATGTGTTATTCGAAAATTCTTTTTTTTTTTTTTTTTTTTTTGAGACAGAGTCTTGCTGTCGCCCAGGCTGGAGTGCAGTGGCGCAATCACGGCTCACTGCAACCTCTGCCTCCTGGGTTCAAGCGATTCTCCTGCCTCAGCCTCCAAGTAGCTGGAATTACAGGTGCGCGCCACCACGCCCAGCTAATTTTTGTATTTTTTGTGGAGATAAGGTTTCACCATGTTGGTCAGGCTGGTCTCGAGCTCATGGCCTCAAGTGATCTGCCCACCTTGGCCTTCCAAAGTGCTGGGATTACAAGCGTGAGCCACCACGCCCAGCAGTTACTAAAAAATTGAGCTAAACATAACCAAAACCTCAACAGCCTGGTGTAAGAGCAGAAATGGAGAGGAGGGACTAAAGGGATGCTCTTCCCCTTCCATGACTAACTTCTTCACCAGGAACTTCCAGGGCTAACGTTTCAGGCCAAAAGAGCCAGCCCCCTCCACAGAGGGGAGTAAAAGGGCGCAGATCCTGAGATACAGAGAGTAAAAACAGGCAATATGTTCATTACTTAGCTCCATCTCCCAGCACTCTGGATATGGCTGAGTCCATGGCAGGCATTTTCCTTTTCAGGATCCTCAGTCCAAAATAATCTAGCAACAAGTCCCACTGAGGTCTCAGGGTTCTGAATGGGTTAATGCAACTCCTCAAAAGTCATGCCGCCAAAGGGCCAGGCATGGTGGTTCATGCTTGTAATCCCAGCACTTTGGGAGGCTGAGGCAGGAGAATCGCTTGAACCAGGAGGCAGGGACTGCAGTGAGTGGAGATCGCACCATTGCACTCCAGCCTAGGCGACAGGGCGAGGCTCTGTCTCAAAAAAAAAAAAAAAAAAAAAAAAAAAGTCGTGCTGCCAAAATTAACAATAAATAGCTGACATTCCTCTGAGTTAGCTAGCTGAACTGCGAGGGCTACTCACTCTGCCAGGTGTGGTTCTAAGGGCTCCACATGTATTGAATCCTTTAATCCTGGGGTAAGTAACAGTCATGGGTTCTATGTTACAGAGGAGGAGAACGGAGGCACTGAGGAAAAAGGGAAGCTGCCCACCGCCTGCCTGCCAGTCCTGCAGTGTCACCCCTGCTGGCCTCCTTAGCCACCACTCGATGCCCCCTCTGCCTGCCTGACAAGGAGAGCCCTTTCTCCCTGTCAAACTGCAAATTCCCTCCCATCCTCCCTGACTCAGCTCAAATCTCACCACTAGGGAAGCTTTCCTTGCTCCTCCCATGCCGACTTACTGGAGCTCACCTGCTGGCCCACGCATGCCCTGTGCCAGCCCAAGTGTACAGGCCAGCCCCTCCATTCAACTCTGGGTTAAGGCTAAGAAATGCATCTCCTGGGGCCCAGCTCAGTGGCTCACACCTGTAATCCCAGCACTTTGGGAGGCCAAGGCGGGTGGATCACAAGGTCAGGAGATCGAGACCATCCTGGCTAACACCATGAAACCCCGCCTCTACTAAAAATACAAAAAATTAGCTGGGTGTGGTGGCACGCGCCTGTAGTTCCACCTACTCAGGAGGCTGAGGTAGGAGAATCACTTGGACCCGGGAGTTGGAGGTTGCGGTGAGTGGAGATTGCGCCACTGCACTCCAGCCTGGGCGACTGAGTGAGACATCGCCTCAAAAAAAAACAGAAGAAGAAATGCGTCTCCTACATCTCTGCAGCTTTAGGCCTAGCAAAATGTTTGACATTTCATAAGTACCTGATAAACGCTGAACAAATGAATAAACAGATAGGAGTATTCTATATTAAACTGTAATAAATAAGTCTGCAAGGTTGTTAGATTAATTCCTCTAGCCATGCATCGCCTTACAGTCAAACTGTGTGTGCGTGTGCATGAATACACAAATACCTTGTTGTGGATGGTGAAAATGAACTCTACGGGTCCAGATAGTTTATTTTCATAATCTGAGAATGAAGTCTCAGGAGGTCAACTTTTACTCTCCAAAACTGATCCTAGTAAAATCTACACCCAGTAGACAAAATACTCCTAGTTGTAACATTTAACAGTCTTTGAGGTGGCGTCAAGTGTGTTCCTGATGATAAGGGATTATTTCATCAAGGCTCCTAGCTGTATCATCAGAAACATAAGTCTCATCAAGAACATATCACAGCGGCATCATGGAGCAGATTTTAACCCTAAACTGCTAAAAACCACCTACAATTCTATAAATAGGGAAAGGCCAACACATGCTTCAACCAATGTGGATGACAGACTGAAGAGGAATTCCTGACAAACTGTAAAATGGAAAGACAGAATGTATCTCACATTCGTGCAAATACATCCATATACATGTACGTGCATAGGAAAAGAGTCTGAAAGAATACAGTGGTTTCGGCTGGGCGCGGTGGGTCACGCCTGTAATCCCATCACTTTGGGAGGCCGAGGCAGGCAGATCAGGAGGTCAGGAGTTTGAGACCAGCCTGACCAACAGGGTGAAACCCCATCTCTACCAAAAATGCAAAAATTGGCCAGGCACGATGGCGCCTATGATCCCAGCTACTTAGGAGGCTGAGGCAGGAGAATCACTTGAACCTGGGAGGCAGAGGTTGCAGTGAGCCGAGATCACACCACCGCACTCCAGTCTGACGACAGAGCAAGGCTCTGTCTCAAAAAAAAAAAAAGAATGGTTTCTTCAGAAAAGTAGAAACACAGCTGATTTCTGGGTTTTTAGAGTCAGGGTCTCACTGTTGCCGAGGCTGTTGCAGTGGCACAATCATGGCTTCCTGCGGCCTCAAACCCCCAGCCTCAAGTGATCCTCCTGCCTTGGCCTCCCAAAGCTTTTGTATTACAGGCATGAGCCACTGTGCCTGGCCTCCCTCTGTATTTTCTATGACATCTTAAATCTTCTTAGATTTATAAAGAAGAGACAGATTTAATAAGTACAAAAAAAAAAAAAAAAGTTACCCGCTCACTGTTTTTCTAGTTTGTCCTGACAAGAAATGATGTTTTGGGTTAGTAATGAAATGGAGTTGAAGATTCAAAATCTTATGGTGTTCATTCAGTTATTTCCAAGGTCAGGGCCTCTCAGACAGACATCTGCCCTGGTCTCTAGAATGGAAGAGGTCCCCTGCTGGATGGAAACATCCCTAAAAGACTTTCTAACCCTGAGTCTTACAGTCACCCTCGTCTACAGGCTCTGACCTACCCATCAGGAAGCAAAACCCTGTGCAGATGCCTTGATCTTGTCCCTAGACCACGTAAGTCTTCATTTCTAAATTCATAAGTATCTTGGGTGGGCGTGGTAGCTCACGCCTGTAATCCCAGCACTTCAGGGGGCCGAGGAGGGCTAATCACGAGGTCAGGAGTTTGAAACTAGCCTGGCCAACATGGCGAAACCCCGTCTCTAGTAAAAACACAAAAAATTAGCTGGGCATGGTGGCAGACACCTGTAATCCCAGCTATTTGGGAGGCTGAGGCAGAAGAATTGCTTGAACCAAGGGAGGCGGAGGTTGCAGTGAGTAGAGATCATGACACTGTACTCCAGCCCAGGTGACAGTGCAAGACTCTGTCTCAAAAAATAAAAAAGAAGAAAGAATCCCTTTGGAGAATACAATTTCTGGAATTTGCACAGGTCAGGTTCCCAGGGCTAAGCCACTCTCAGAGAGGTTCTGCCGTTGAACCTCAGTGACCATTTAGTGATTCCTTAACTCAGTCCCAGGGCTCAGGGAAGCTGGCCTGAGACACGGGAAAAATAATGCAGTATCTCCTCTAAGACACCATTGATTGTAAAACTTCCACTTATTTTATGTAGAAATTATACCAGGTCACATCATTGATTTTAAGAGCCACATGCTAGAACTGATGGACTATGGAAACTGCACGATGGTGCTGTAAGTCAAACGTCAGAGACAGGTGTCCATCCAGGGAACCCTCCAGCTGCAGAGACCAGCCCAAGTGCTGAGAGGCCTCCACCTCCCAGCCTTGGCAGTGGGACTGCCAAATAGAAAACCACAACTGTCTAAGCCCAGGGCTCCTCACTCCAGGCCCTGCCCAAGGGCTCAGGGGATCAAGCTCTTCTTCCACAGTCCTGGCCAGGCAACCTGGAGAAGAAGATGAGGGTTGAACTAGGGTGGAGGAGGCACAGACCTGGTAACAGGCCCGATGTGGTGGGGAGGGGATACGGGGAGTCCAACGAGCCTCCTAGGTTTCTGACTTGGGGATGATGACCAGGATTGGGGCTACCAAGTGAGAAGCAGGTCTGGAGAAACAGATCGGTTTCATTTCAGATGCCCGTGGAGAACCACAGCTCAGCAAGCCCCAGGGTGCTGCAGGGGAGCTTAGCTCACTCAACAGGGAGGTCTGGGCTGGAGATGGAGACTTGCAGGTCCTCTATGAACAGAAGGTGGCTGGTGCAATGGGTGTGGATGAGATTTTCCAGAAAGTGTGTGGCATAAGGAAACAGCCCAGAGAGACACTGAAGAGGCAGACAAAAAGGAAGAGAAAGGCAGATGAAGGAAAAGCCCAAGACCCAGGAAGGGAACCAAGCAAGAAGTGGGCATGGAGGCCAAGGGGGCCCAGAGAGGCTGGGGAGAAAGTGGGGGGGCAATCATGGAAACAGACATGATAAGTTGCACAGATGAAGCCACCAGTGCCTTCAGCCAGGGCAGTCTCAGGAGAATGGTGGGGGGCAAGCAGGAGCAACAGAAGGTGACAGGGACAAGAGGGCAGGGACAACACCAAGCCCGGCCCTGTCTGAGGCCTGTGGCAGGGGAGCGGAGAGAAGCGGTGAGGCAGAGGGGGAGGTGCTCAGGCAAGGCAGCTTGAGATTTTCCTGTGTGAGGGTTGGTTTTGTAAACACACCCTTCCAGGGCTGGTGAAGTGAGTCTCTTCTCTCTCTCACTGTCACACGGGAAGGAGAGCCCACCCTCTCCTCAGTGCACTGATATCACCAAGCATGTTTATGGGCCCAGGAAACTAAGCCAGCAGTGAGGGAGAGGCTCACAGTATAGGAGAGAGGAGAGGTGACTGACAGAGCCACCTCCGAGGAGCCGTGGGATGACAGAGGGAGGTCGGGTATGGCCATGGGCTCCCTTCCTGCACAGCTGTAAGCATGTGGCCTGAGGTGGCCAGTTGGCCTCTCTCTAGTTTACAAGTTCCAAACATTGGGCAGGGTGTGATGTTTAACACCTGTAATTCCAACACTTTCAGGGGCTGAGGCAAGAGGAGGATCATTTGAGCACAGGAGTTCAAGAATAGCCTAGGCAACATAGCAAGACCCTATCTCTACAAATAAAAATTTAAAAGTAGCCAGGTGCAGTGGCTCATGCCTGTGGTCCCAGCTGCTCAGGAGGCTGGGGCAGAAAGATCACCTGAGCCCAGGAATCTGGGGCTGCAGGGAGCTATCAGTGTGCCATTGCACTCCAGCCTGGGCAACAGAGCAAGACCCTGTCTCTAAAATAAAAATAAATTGAAATGTTCCAAAAATTGACGTGAAACCAAAAAAGCAAATTCCAGAAAAAAAAAACTCCCAAAAGAAAAATCAAGTTAAAACCACCTCTACTAACATTACTAATTGTTGCTGATGTGCAGAACACCTACTGCGTGCTGAAACAGCTGGAAACACTCACTTAACAGGGGAAGTTGCTGAGTCCTTCGAAAAACAAGGACCGTGCAAGGTAGTAACAATGACACCGCCTTGTTCAAGCTGGTGTTATTATTACCACCTTGCACAGATGGAGGCCTGGAAGGTGAAGGAGCTTGTTCTCTCTGGTATGAGGTATAGCTGGGATTGCAGAGAAAAGCAAATTTCCCTGGGCTGGGCTAGTGCCGCAGCACCCTGTGTGAAACTCTGTTACGCCTTGTCCTGTGGTGCTGGATTGGCTGGGGATGGGAATGCTTCCCCACCAGGCCCACAGCAAACTCCTGTCTCCCAAGGGTCTGGGTCAGCCTGGCCTGGAGCTGAGCTCTGTTCACATCAACACTATTCCCACATATGTCTGGTGAATTGCAGCAAAGTCCAAACTGTGTCCCATGGTATCAGTGACCACTGTCAGGCGGTCTTTCCTGGAGACTGGTGGCAGGAAAAGGCAGACACTAATCTGGACCATAAAAAGAAAAGTGCTTCTTTGAAATTTAAAGCAAGGAAGTAACACCAGCATTTTGCATGATCGTTTACCTCTTTCCGAAAACACTTCTGGTACCCACAGATGATAACTTCAGCTACATTATGCAAAGTGAGAAACACAGGAATGGCCTGAAAGAAAACAGAACAAGAAGATGAAAATATTTTCTTCGATCTCACAATCACGTGGTTCTTGGTTTTTTGCTTAAAAATAATGAGCTATGGAAACTTTTGGCATTCACACAGCAAAGATTTCTACGTGGATTAGTGCCCTTTGCTGCAGTATTTCTCTTGGTGGGTGGATGCAGAGGTTCCCCTCCTATAGGCATTCTCATCAACAAACAGGTAAGTCTCCTGTGTGTCAGGCACTGTGTCAGGTGCAGGGAACACATCCCATGAAAGGTGGACATGGCCCCTCAGGTGAGAGCTCAGATGGGGCATGCAGAAAAGTGCACCCGGCCCAGCACGCGGAAAGCAAGCTTTCTTGGAGGAAGTAAAGGCCAAGAAAACTTAGACTTCAAAGTGAAGTGAAGGAATGAGAACTGAATCATGAAGCGGCATGGGCCAAACAAAGAGTGAGGAGGTAGCAAAGTGTCACACCAAGGCCCAGAGAGAGCGGATCCAGCGTCTCCGGGGAACAGGAAGAAGTGGGGCATGGTGGACCACAATGAGGAAGGGAGGAGCAAGGGACAGGAAGATAGAGAGGTATTCACAGGCCACACTGGGAAATAGGATGGCCCCCAGAACCAGCGAGGAGTTTTTATTGTTTTGTTTTTTTTTAATTTATTTTATTGCATTTTAGGTTTTGGGGTACATGTGAAGAGCTTTAAAGCTGACCATGACATGATCTGCATGTTTAGAGGAACTCGGGCTGCAGGGTGGAGGGCAGGAGGCAGAGAGGGCTGCAAAAGTCTAGTGGTGCCATAGGATGAAAAATGGCCCCCTAAAAGACATCCACATCCCAATCCCTGGGACCTGTAAATGTTGTCTAATATGCCAACAAGGGGTCTTTGCAAATATGAGTAAATTGAAGATCTTGAGACAGGCAGATTCTCCTGGATTATTGGCTGAGCCCTAAATGCAATCACACGTATCCTTATAAGAGGAGGCAGGGATGTGACAAGCACAGAAAAGGGGCAATGTGACCACAGAGGCAGAGACTGGAGTGACGTAGCCACAAGCTGGGAAATGCCGTGGCCACTGGAAGCTGAAAGAGGCAAGGAACAGACCCACACCTAGAGGCTCAGGACCGGGCGCAGCCCTGCCCACACCTTGATTTCAGACTTCTGGCCCCCAGAACTGTGAGGGATACATTTCTGTCATTTTAAGTCACTCAAGAATGTGGTAATTTATCACAGTAGACACAGAAACTAACACACGGAAGGACAGGATGGTGACCTGAACTTGGTAGTGGCAGTGAAGATGGAGGAAAGGGGCCACATCAAAGAAATATTTAGTAATGTTTCAGTAATTTAGAACTGAAGCAAATGTTTGAATAACTGGATAAGCTCTCACAAAAAAAAATGGGAGGAGAAAATATAAAAAATGTAACAGCGCATTATTAGTATAAACTGCACGTTTCCCATTGCTGGGACATTTAAGAGTGGCATTCTCTCCTAATGGATAGGTAACCTTGACAGGGGGAGGGGGGAGAATGAGGAGGAGAGGAATTCTGTTGTTTTAGGTTTTTTTGTTTGTTTTTGTTTTTGTCTTTTTTGAGACAGAGTCTTACTCTGTTGCCGGGGCTGGAGCGCACACAGTGGCGCCATCTTGGCTCACTGCTACCTCCCTCTCCTGGGTTGAAGCGATTCTCCTGCCTCAGCTTCCCTAGTAGCTGGTACTACAGGCGCCTGCCAGAACGCCTGGCTAATTTTTGTATTTTTTTAGTAGAATCAGGTTTCGCCATGTTGGCCAGACTGGTCTTGAACCCTTGGCCTCAAGTGATCCACCTGCCTCAGCCTCCCAAAGTGCTGGGATGACAGGCATGAGCCACTGCCCCTGGCCTATTATCTTTCCTGTTGATAATGATAACGATGCTTCCTGGACGGCAAAAAATGAGAAAAAGAGCATGGGTTTTATCATCACTCTGGGCTCCTGCTCCACCACCTGCTAGTGGGGCAAGGTATGCATCCAAACTTGTGTTTCCTCCTCTGTAAAGCAGGGATAACAATACCCCATAGCTGGAGCTGCCAAGAGGGATGACCCAAATACTACAGGTTAAGGACCTTAATGAATGGCTCAGGAGGACTGCACAAAGGGTGTCA
This sequence comes from Sapajus apella, assembly GCF_009761245.1. NCBI lineage: Eukaryota > Metazoa > Chordata > Mammalia > Primates > Cebidae > Sapajus > Sapajus apella. The sequence continues at coordinate 8,263,357 of NW_022436969.1, read as the reverse complement.
ATATCACTAACTGGTAGCCCCGCCCTCAGCAGGCTCTGCAGAGGATCAGCTTGGGTAAATTGCTCCCGTTTAGAGGACCTGCTTCAAAATTATGCTGCTCGCCTACTTTCAGATGAATTTATTCTTTATCTTTGTGGACGACATATTTTTACCTTGTTTTTAAAACTTCTATGCCTTTATATAGCTGTGCCATTTTAGTAATCTGTTCTAACTCGCACTGTTTCATTTCTGAGTTCTTGCCTTACATTTTTCTTACCTTTTTAAAAAAACATTTTCTATTTTTATCTTTCATTAAAAGTTCAACTCAAATTGTTTTTTCTTTTAAAATGAAACTATTTTAGTTTCTATTTTTTTCATTTATTTTTGTGTTTCTTTTTATGCCTCTTAAATTTTTAGATTGTAGCTTATTTTTTATGTCTGTTAAGATTATTAAAGAGATTATATATTTTAAAGTTGGCTTTCTGCATTAGGCCCATGTTTGCCAGACTTGGGCCCAGCCTTCCAATTCTTGGCTTGAAAGGACAGCAAAAAAAAAAATCTTGGACAGGTTAATCACATGACACATGAAAGCTAATATTAAAGTGGGGGCTGAATCTGATCCAATTAAGACCTTATGTAAATGGTTTTTTTGCTTTCTTGGCTATAAAATCAGTAATGAGATCAGATTTAGAACTGAGATTATGGAATTCTAGACCCAACTTTAGACTTCAAGGAGGCTTAATTTTCTCAATTATAGGACCTGGAGGCTATTTTCTCAATCTTCCTAGGTCCTTACTCTGATCAGATTGTGGAAAAGAACCTATTTATACATGTAGAATTAATTTTAAAGTACACGAACAATAGCCACCAACAATGTGTTAAACATAGTGCTAAGTATTTTATGTGTATTCCCTTATTTAAACCTCCCAGCACCTCTCTTAGTAGATGCTATTACCTTGATTTTATAAACAAGGAAAATGGGGCTGAGAAAGACTGGCCACTTGCTTGAGTATTCACAGCTGGTTCAGTGGCAAAGCCATGACCCCAATCCAGGCCTGTCTAACTGCAAAGCCCACACCTTCTAGCCCTGGTGTTATGATACCCAAATTATGTCAAGCCACAGTGAAAACTTCCTGGACCTCCAACTGTCCAAAGTTCAATATGACTGGTGTGTTCCAAATCCTGGCCGTCCACTTACACCGGTAATAGGCCTACTAATATGGTTTGGCTCTGTGTCCCCACCCAAATCTTATGTCAAATTGTAATTGCCAATGCTGGGAGAAGGACCTGGTGGGAGGTGATTAAATCATGGAGGTGGATGTCCCCCTTGCTGTTCTTGTGATTGTGGTTCTCATAAGATCTGGGTGTTTAAAAATGTATGGCTTGTCCCACTTCATTGTCCCTCTCTCCTGCTCCACCGTGGTAAGAGGTGCTTGCTTCCCCTTCACCTTCTGTCATGATTGTAAGTTTCTTGTGGCCTTCCTGCCATGATTCCTGAACAGCCTGCAGAACTGTGAGTCAATTAAACATCTTTTCTTCATAAATTACCCTGACAGGTAGTTCTGGTTGTTTTGTTTGTTTGTTTGTTTTTGAGATAGAGTCTTGCTCTGTTGCCCAGGCTGGAGTGCAGTGGTGCCACCTTGGCTCATTGCAACCTCCGCCTCCTGGGTTCAAGTGATTCTCCTGCCTCAACCTCCCAAGTAGCTGGGACTACAGGTGCCTGACATGACACCCAGTTAATTTTTGTATTTTTAGTAAAGACAAGGTTTCGCCACGTTGTCCAGGTTGGTCTCGAACTCCTGATCTCTGATCTGCCAGCCTCAGCCTCCCAAAGTGCTGGGATTACAGGCTGGGCCACCATGCCTGGCCAGTCAGGTATTTTTTATAGCACTGTGAAAATGGACTAATACATCTGGTAAGAACTGAAATGGATGAACTCAGAATAAACCTATACCTTTTTTAAAAAGGCTTTCTTCTACTCCCACTTAACAAATTTTAAATCTATTTTCTCAAGCCATTTTTTCTACTGAGAAGCAAACAGGCTTTAAAGACCATTATTCTACAGTTGACCAGTTACACTCTATCAGCCTGCATAGCACTCTATCAAAAACATTATTGGGCCAGGCATGGTGGTGGCTCACGCATGTAATCCCAGCACTTTGGGAGGACAAGGCAGGCAGATCACGAGGTCAGGAGTTTGAGACCAGCCTGACCAACATGGTGAAACGCTGTCTCTACTAAAAATGCAAAATAAACAGCCGGGTGTGGTGGCATGTGCCTGTAATCCCAGCTACTCGGGAGGCTGAGGCAGGGGAATTTGTTGAACCAAGGAGGCGGAGGTTGCAGTGACTGAGATCAAGCCACTGTACTCTAGCCTGGGTGACAGAGTGGGGCTCCATCTCAAAAAAAATATATATATTAAGGCAGTTTGCAATTTTTTTTTTTTTTGAGGCAGAGCCTCATTCTGTTGCCCAGACTGGAGTCCAATGGTGCTATCTTGGCTCACTGCAACCTCCACCTGCCAGGTTCAAGTGATTCTCCTGCCCCAACCTCCCAAGTAGCTGGGATTACAGGCATGTGCTACAATGCCCAGCTAATTTTTGTATTTTCAGTAGAAATAGAGTTTTGCCATGTTGGCCAGGCTGGTCTCCAACTCCTGACCTCAGGTAATCCACCCGCCTCGGCCTCCCAAAGTGCTGGGATTATGGGCTTGAGCCACCATGACTGGTCAGTTTGCAACTTTGATTACCAGTCTTTCCCTGGCCTCTATCTCCATACAAGTTCCAATGTGAACTATAACCCATGAGTTCAGGAGATCCCTAGTGACTGATTCTTTCAGAAAATCTGCCCTTTGTTATCTTTAAGGAGTCAAGTTCAGTAGGACTTATTTTTGTTAAATCAAATGGAAATTCTAAGAAATGATCAAAGCAATAATAGTAGCTAAGGTATCTTGAGTGCTTACTACATGTCAGACACTGTTCCACCTTTATATATTTAAAACTTCATAATAACCGTATGAGATAGATACGATTAACGTTCTCATTATATAGGCAAGAAAATTGAGGAGTGTGTCTTGGTTCTTTTTTTTACCTACTCTTCATGATTTGAAACCACTTTTGCATGATCTAGATATCTGCTTGCTGCTAAAGAGAAACAGAAAACTAGATAATGTTCTTCACCACTGTCAAGACTCCAGGCATGGCCTCAACATCTCTTTCATCAGGGAAAATGGCACAACATCAGCTACCGTAAAGCCCAAAGCATCATTTTTGATATAACTCCATAAAAACGTAATTGACCACATTAAACTATACTGCAGGAAAATTCATTAAATTACGTAGGGACTATAAAGGCACTAATCCCATTCATGATAACTTTACTTCCATGACCTCATCGCTTCCCAAAGGCTTCACCACCTTTACAAAAAAAAAAAAAAAAAATTACTTAGGGACACAATTTGCAACTACTTTATTCCTAGAATCTATTAGCTGAAAATTTGACATTTCATCCATGCACCGTTGACATTTTTATCTGGCTATGAAGAGAAATTGGTAACTCTCACTTAGAAATAGTTCATGATTCTCATACTTCCCAGAGTGGAATTTTGAAGGCTTGGTTATTTGTTCAGGTGTTGGAACTGACTTAGAAAGGTTTCCTATGGAAAGCCTTGACCCTGCTCACAGGCTCGGCATGGGTCACTCTGCAGGGGTGTGAACCACTCCCCTATTCAAGCACAAGTTCTGAGTCAGCTTCTTAATTTTTGTAAAAGAATGTCAATCCGACCTTTCTATCTGGGTGATTTTTAAATATGCAGGTGTGTCCTTAACCTACAACACAGAATAACTGACCTCCAGGTCCTTGCCAAAGAAAGTAACTTTAAACCGTTGGCTGCCTGATTTTTACCAAAATCATGCATGCGAGAAATAATGTTCCTAGGCCAGGTGTGGTGGCTCACGCCTGTAATCCCAGCACTTTGAGAGGCTGATGCGGGTGGATTGCCTAAGGTCAGGAGTTTGAGACCAGCCTGGTCAACGTGGTGAAACCCCATCTCTACTAAAAATACAAAAATTAGCCAGGCACAGTGGTGGGCACTTGTAATCCCAGCTACTTGGGAGGCTGAGGCAGGAGAATCACTTCAACCCAGAAGGCAGAGGCTGCAATGAGTCAGGATGGCGCCACTGTACTCCAGCCTGGATGACAGAGCAAGACTCTGTCAAAGAAAGGAAGGGAAAGGAAAGGAAGGGAAGAAGGGAAGGAAAAGGGAAGGGGAAGGGAAAGGAAGAATGTTCCTGGAGGATAGTCTAAGGCCCTGAACGGAGCCAGATAACCTGAGACCCATGGATTTTACCACAGAGAACCTGCTCCTACTGAACAGTGCTATGTCATCATTCTCTCCATGGGCACTAAGCGTTCTAGATACTGGTGACTGTTGTGTTATAAGGACGTTATTAAAGACCTGCCCCACTGAGTCACCCAGCCTACCCTTTATGAGGACTCAGGAAAACTTCAATTAGTTGTAATTGTGTTTTAAGTAGACTTTTTTGCTGGAGTGCAGTAGCGTGATCATAGCTCACTGCAGACTCAAACTCCTGGGCAGGCTCAAGCGATCTTCCCACCACAGTCTCCTGAGTAGCTAGGACTACAGACACATGCCGAAAGATAAGGCTAACTATTTCATTTTTTGTAGAGATGAGATCTGGCTATGTTGCTCAGGCTGGCCTCGAACTCCTGAGCTCAAGCAATCCTCCCATCTCAGCCTCCTAAAATCTGGAATTACAGGCACGAGCCACTGTGTCCAGACTTTTGTAACTTTTTTATTCGGCTGCAGAAAGCTGAGAGCTGAATTCAGACCCAACTATAATTATGTTGTGAGATATTACAGTATAAACTTCTAGGTGCTAAATCTCTCTGTGACATCATCTATTACCTTTTAATGAGATTTCTTTTTTTTTTTTTTTTTTTTTTTTTTGAGACAGAGTCTCACTGTTGCCCAGGCTGGAGTGCAGTGGCATGATCTTGGCTCACTGCAACCATTGTCTCCTGGGTTCAAGTGATTCTCCTGCCTCGGCCTTCTGAGTAGCTTGAACTACAGGCATGCGCCACCACACCCAGATAATTTTTGTATTTTTAGTAGAGACGGGGGTTTCACCATGTTGGCCAGGCTGGTCTCGAACTCCTGACTTCAAGTGATCTACCAGCCTTGGCCTCTCACAATTGTTGGGATTACAGGCATGAGCCACCATGCCAGTCCTTCTACCTAGATTTCTTGTACAGTTCTGTTCATCAGAGTATTTATCTTTTTTTAACTGTAATTATTTTTATAAGCTACCACATACCCTCTCTGGAAGAAGGTGAGGTATCTGAATATTCATATGTTTACATATAAGTGAATACTCATAAATTGACTTGCATGACATAAATTACAGTGTTTATTTACATTCATCTTACTATTCTGCCATTAGATGGCAAGCTGCTTAAGGGCAGAGGACCGGAGTGCCTTCTTTCCCAGTCTCTAGCACAAGCTGGGAGATCCTCTCTGTCCTTCATTTGAGCACCACATAAAATAGCTGCCTTGTGTGAAAGGGCCTCGCCGTATGAAAAATAGATACCTTGCAGTACCAGATGCTCCTCCAATTTGGCAAAATGCTAATCCTAAGAGAGATGCCAGAGAGTCAGAAAGGCCTAAGGGGGTCCTCCACCTTCCTGCCTGGCATTCATGCATGGGTGAGAATGGTGGGCGGACTTGCCTGCTCTCAGGGAATAGCCGTTTTCTTCGCACTTTTACCCAAGTCCACATAACTGCATTTGGTTAAACTAAATATGCATATCCCACAGGAACACAGAGGAGCTCTAAGTGAGACAAGCAAGAACACATTATTACCCCCTCCTTTTCATGTAATCCTCAAGAAAACTTCTACTGGAACCTGGGTGATTTTTTTTTTAATTGTGGTAAAATATACATCACAAAAAGTTTCCAGCTTAGCCATTTTCAAGTGCATCGTCCATGCACACTGCACTAGGTACATTCACACTGTTGTACTATCACCACCCCCCATTGCCAGAGCTCTTTTCGTCTTGCAAAACTGAAACTCCGTGCCCATTAGACACCAACTCTTCATTCTCCCTTACTTCCACCCCTGACAGCCACCATACTACTTTCCGCCTCTATAAATTTGATTACTCTAAGTAATTACTCTAAGTGGAGTCACATAGTATTTGTCTTTTTGTGACTGACTTATTTAGCATAATGTCTTCAAGGTTCATCCATGTTGCAGCACATGGCGGGATTTTCTTCCTTTTTAAGGCTGAATAATATTCCATTGTTTGTTTGTTTATTTGTTTGAGACAGAGTCTCGCTCTGTTGCCCAGGCTGGAGTGCAATGGCGTGATCTCGGCTCACTGCAACCTCTGCCTCCCAGGTTCAAGCAATTCTCCTGCCTCATCCTCCCGAGTAGCCTGGGATTGCAGGCACCTGCCACCATGGCCAGCTAATTTTTTGTATTTTTATTAGAGATGGGGTTTCACCATATTGGTCAGGCTTGTCTCGAACTCTTGACCTCAGGTGATCCACCTGCCACGGCCTCCCAAAGTGCTGGGATTACAGGCATGAGCCACTGCACCCGGCCCCATTGTTTTATCTATTTTATCTATTCATTTCATCTATTCATCCATCAATGGGCACCGGGATTGCTTCTACCTTTTGTCTATTATGAATAATAGACAAATGAATATGGATGCACAAGTATCTCTTCCTGTCCCTTCTTTCAAGTCTTTTGGGTGTACACCCAAAAATAGAACTGCTGAGTCATCCTATTTTTGATGTTTTGAAGAGGCACCACACTGTTTCTCATAGCAGCTGCACCCCTGTGCATTCCCACCCATGGTGCTCAAGGGTTCCAACTTCACATCTTTACCAGCACTTGTTATTCTCTGGTTTTTTAGTAGCAGCCATCCTCATGGATGTGAAGTGGTATCTCCTATAGTTCTGATTTGCATCTTTCTAATGAGTAATGATGCTGAGCAACTTTTCATCGTTTTATCAGCCTTTAAATATCATCTGCGGAGAAACGTCTATTCAAGTCCTTTGCCCGTTTTTCCATCAGGTTGTTTGCTTTTGTGCTGTTAAGTTTTATGAGTTCTCTACGTAGTCTATACGTGAATCCCACCACTGATGAGGGATTTGTAAATATTTCCTCCCTTTCTGGGGGTTGCCTTTTTACTCTGTTGATAGTATCCTTTAACACACCAAAATTTTTCATTTTGATGAAGTCAATTACTCTTTCTTCTGTTGCCTGTGCCTTGGTGTCATATCCAAGAAATCCTTGTCAAATCCAATGTCACGAAGCTTTTCCCCAGGAATTCAATGTTAATATTAAGTCATTTTATAAGAGTTACAGGACAATTTTTAGAGGGAACAAGATGATAACAAAACTCTGGCAAGGGGTTTACTGTATTCCCAATGAGCCCATTTTAAAAACGAATCCTTGTAGGTGGACTCTGATCACCTGTGATAACACGACATGACAGAGGGAGCTGCCTCTCATCAGCAGTAACAGGGACATTAGGGGTGGATGCTCCATTTCACACCAACACTTACACTCTTTTCCTTTGTGGAGCCAACTTCCTTTATGATATTGGAGCCAAACGAAGGGAGAGGGGACCCACAGGTACCATTTTGCTTAACTGAGTAACTCACTCACATGGGTTTAATGATACATGTGTGTTTCCTCACCAACCCCCCGCCCCCCACCACACACACAAAATCCCAGCTCCATCCCCAGTATAAGTATGTTGAGTGAATATTATGCTCATAGAAGACCATAACAAGCCATTAGGAAGGATCAAGTTCAAAGAGTTCAGCAAGGAAAACAATTCCTGTCCTGTCAAGGTGCCTTGACCTAGATTTTCAGGGTTCCTCCAGTAGCAGGCCCTGGCCTCCGCCCAGCAAGAAAACAGCATGGCTTGAGTCAAATCACCAATGCCAGGATGGCCACTCTCCAGCAAGCTCAGTAATGTATGAATTTGTACATCTGTTCTGAACACTGGCCAGAGCAGGCTGAGGCAGTCCTATCCAGCTGAAGGCTTCCGACCAGGAAATTATAACAAGAGTCATAATGAGCCATCAAAGTCATACTGTCCCTCCAAGACTGACACTCGTGCCATCAGAGCCATCACCACTGTGACCTTACTCAGTACAAGAGAGCTGGCCAAGCAGGCCCAAATCAAGCCAAGCCCAACTCACATGTCATTAAGATTGGTGACAGAAAATGCCTGGCACATGCTTAGCACCAGACATTCATGGTGGCTGCTCCCATGGTAAGCTGTGTGTCTTTCACTCCCCGCCCCATCACTTTCAGTTCCTCAAGGTCGGAAACCAGGTCTTATTTGCCTTTAAGCCCCCAGCACATAGTAGGTCCTGCATTAACTACATGCTGAATAGATAGCTACAAGAAAAATCTCCTTTCCCTTAACTCTGCAGATCATTTGGTTGGGAGTCTGAAGTAGAAAAATCAACAAAGCTTTGCCCATAGCATCTGTGCAGAGTTAAATCAGCTTCCTCCCAGGAGCTACACATCAGGAGAACAGAATTTCAAGGCCTTGTCAGATAAAGGAGGGCTTTATGGAGAAGAGTTACCTGAAAGTGTTTTGCATAACAATACATCTACGGATTTTAATGGAGCACTTTTCCCCCATTCCTTATGGACTCATTAAACTGACAGCTTGGCACCAGCATATTGATGCCTGTTTTCTCTCCAACACAAACTGTACGAGTGTCTCATGTTTATCCACCCTATGAATTTCTAAGCAACGATGTAAAAACAAAGAGCTCAGAAAACAAAGAAAAGATGCTGAGTTGAGCTATTTCACAAGAAAACAATAATAATCGTCTCCTTTCCGCCCTCCTCCCACTCGAATTGGGTGTATTTGGGTTTTGGTTGTTTCCCTTTGTTCAAAGATTTTGAATTGCAACAGCTTCTTTTTGCTTATTAAAGAAGACTGTGCTCTCAGCAGGGTGCAGTGGCACGTATCTGTAGTCCCAACTATTGGGAGGCTGAGGCAGGAGGATGATGTGAGCCCAAGGGTTTGAGGCCAGCCTGGGCAACATAGTGAGACCCCCATCTCTGAGAAAACGCTGCACTCTAGGGAATTGCCAGTCAAAGTGCTGGTCCTCGAGAAGATAAGGAGCTGGCAACAGAATGTAAATCAATGCATTGCTTCCTTCTTCAAAATGTCTTGCTATGGGAAAAAAAAAAAAAAGGCAGCTCAGTTAAACAGTGTGGTTAGTGCCAAAGCTGATCTCCTCATGGACAGGTAACAAAGAATTCAAAGACTGGTACAGCTGCAGATCACAGCTCAAGAAGCATTGCTGTAGGCTGCAGAATTCCCCACCTGCCTGAAAACATACTAGACTGACATTTAAAATGGTCTTCTGAGAGTATTTGGCCACCTAGTATCAGTAATTCCTTTTTTTTTTTTTTTTTTGGTAAAGCACTCCAATATTGAGGATCCATTACAGCCTGCTCTCCATCTGTGGGATTCAGGCAGAGACTCTATATGACTAGGCCTCCAAGTCCCTCTAATCACAGTGAGAGGTTCAGGGAAGCCATGATCCAGGGCTGGCCAATCACCATAATTCCAACCTTGCGACCAGTTTTCAGATCAAGGATGGCAGTGGCCCTGACTGATCCAATCAGAGTGAAACCTGGGACTAAGGCAGGAGCTACCAGGAGAATGGCCTCTTTCCACTAAAGTTGTAAGAATGTCAGGCTGGAGTTGACACCCATTGTTGGGGGCAGCTGTACAACACTCATTGTGGCGGGGGTGGGGAAGGGGCTGGATGTGAAAAGAGGCAAAGATTGGGAGCAGAATTGAAAGACAGAGAAACTGGATTCTGAGTCTAATACTGGAACCTCTGCACAAAGCCATGTGTGAAGTAAGTTTCTACCCTACGACTTTTCAGTTATGCGAACCGGTAAACCTTACTTTTGCTGAGATCAGTTTTTGAGCTTTCTAACACTTGCAACTGAAAGAGTCTAAAGTTACACAATGACTACTGTACCCTGGGCTCACTCTAAAATCCATACGCATTGGTCCTAAAGAAACAATTCTGAAAAGTCAAAAGGTGAGGAGTCAGAAGAGCTGCCATGCCAGGTGCAGTAGCTCGTGTCTGTAATCTCAATGTCCTAGGAGACTGAGGCAGGAGGATCACTTGAGCCCAGGAGTTTAAGACCAGTCTGGGCAACAGAGCAGGATTCCATCTCTTACAAAATAAATAAACAAATAGCCAGGCGTACTGGTATGTACCTATATTCCCCACTACTCAAGAGGCTGAGGTGGGAGGATCACTTGAGCCCAAGAGGTTGAGGCTCCAGGGAGCTGTGATTGTGCCTGAGCCACAAGACCACAAGAGCAAGACCCTGTCTCAAAATAAAATCAAAAACAGAAAAACAAGAGCTGCCACTATCTGGGACTAGAGGCAGGCTTAGCAAGACTTTCACACCTATGCCTCTTCCTCTGTCAAGTGGTTAGCAGCTGCCTCATCTATCACCTGTCAGAAGACTGCAAGAATCATGTAAAAGGACACGAAGGAAATCACTCTGGTAGCCCATGAAAAAAAGCACTGCATGAACAAAAAGTATTATTATTATGAGCATAACACCTTATTATTCAAATTTCAAAATTCTGGCAAGCATAACTATCCAGAGCCTGGAAAAAAATGTAAAAGCACTTGAAGCAACACATTGCTTTTACCAAATCTGATAGTCTATGGCGCAGGAGAAGAAGCACTCTCTGCAGGCCAAAGGGTATAAACGGAGGCGGTAAGAGCCTGAGAACAAAGAAGGCGCAGCAGACGGCCACGGCAAGCCTTGTGGTCTGAGCTGAGCAGCAGCGTGCCCCATGGGTCAGTTCTCAGGCTCACCCAGGAAGGTTCTTCCCCATTGCATATATCACTCCAGCGACTTAAGCTTATGAATCATGAAAGAAAAATGGTTATTTAGTTTCAAAATTACACTCCTCACTGCTATTTTGCAACTTTGGAGTTGTTGTCCTAACAATAATATGGTTATCCAATTAGGCAGATTTTATTTGTTTGTTTTTACTGTTTTTATAGCCAAGATCTAAGGGGCTAACATAACCACAGGAATTTTACATTAAAAGACTAAACTGTTTTGCACATTCTGCACTTTCCCCAAAGTCAGAATACGACTGTTTTCTGATAGATATAAACAGCTAGCAGTCATGGGACAAGACCAGAGGAGGTATTCACAACATTCCTGATTTGTAAGCCACCTTCTGTTCATGAGGGTTTCAATGGATTCTCTTTCGATGATAAAATAAATTTTTGGAATTCCAAATAATGTATCTGGAAGTAGCTTTGCTCTTTACAGTTCCTGCGTTTGAGGAACTCAGTCCTGCGGGGAAGTGTGGGGAGGACAAATCAGTCAGCTTGCTTTACCAGCTCCCTCATGTACAGGACATCAACTGCGTCAGGCATTTGCATGCACAGCCAACCGCATCGGGCCACATTACCAACGGGCAGGTTTTGGGTCCTTGGGAGCAAGGAGCAGGTTGGGCCCTGCCTCCCTGCTCCCGTGGACAGCCTGCATTCAGACAGAGCCAGGGCATTCCCACTCTGCCCATCTCCACGGGGAGGCAGGCCCCAGCAGGGCCTGTCTATGGCCAGCTCCACAAATACCACTACTCTTTCTTCTGCTTCTCCGCTTGCATCCCCAATTTGTAACACAAGTTGGCCGTCCCTGTTATCTGATTATCTTCAACTCAACGAAAAGGGGTAATAGGTCCCCTGCTGGCCTCAGGCCCAAGACTTGTTCTCCAATCTAGCTTTATCATTATTAAAGTGATTCTGAGCCTTATTGATCTGAGGCAAGATAAGTTAAAAGGCAAAGGGGAAAGAGAGAGATGGGTTGTTCCCCCCAAACCTCTAACACTTACCAGTCTGGACAAGGCTCTGGACCCAGCATAGATTATACCCACAAACAGCACTGAAGCAGGAAGCCACGCCAGAACATGAGATCTGGAAAGGGGGAAAAAAGGCAATAACACTTTTGCCACTTTTTGTTCAGAAAGACCTGGCTGGAAAGGCTGACCTTCCAGATGCATCAACTACAGCAATAGAAGCTATCTAAACATCCCTGGCGGACTTGTTAAATGAGATGTGGCCTTTATCCACAGAGCGGCGGAGGCAGACAAAGCCACCCTACCTGCAGTCCCATCATTACTTATCACCTAGCTAAGAGATCCCAGAAATGGAAATGGTAAACGCCTTGCTGCAGCTTGGAAAAAAGAATAGATCTTTTTTTTTTTTTCAAGGGCAGTGAACATTATTCTTTGGATTGTAAGTACAGGTATTGATTGACTTACGACTGATGCAACTTACGACCATTCAACTTTACGACCACAATCGCTAGCCACGACTGCTCCACGTCTGGCAGTGCAAACGTTGCCCAGCTGGACGTACAACAGTGCGGACCAGCTTCCGGCAGCACTACCATCTCCGCGTGCATATAGCCTACTCAACTTGCGACCAAATTGTGTTACGACAGGTCTGTAGGAACCAATCGTGGTCGTAAGTCGAGCACTAGCTGTAGTCAGAAGTTTTGAATCCATGACAAATTATTAAAAATTGAAAAGGCTATTTACCCAGGTACTACACCAAACAGCTCCGTGGAATCACAACAAAAAGAACCACAGTTTCAAGGGACAGAATTGAAAAATAGAATCCCAGAACTTCAGTTGGGTGCCCATAGGCTGGCTTCTTCAACCATTAACCTGGCGGTGTTGGAATTCTGGTTCAGGGACTCTCCAAGGACTTCTGAAGAGCAGGCTTCTTTTTCAATTGCAGCCACACCAGGAACTGCTTTTTCTTAGAGTTTAGAATCAAAATCCCAGTTTACACACTCAGTGCATATCACTGAGGTTGCAACCTGCTTCTCTCATCAGTTAGAAATGCATTTGATTGGCTGGGTGCGGTGGCTCACGCCTGTAATCCCAGCACTTTGGGAGGCCAAGACAGGTGGATCAGTTGAGCTCAGGAGGCAGAAGTTGCAGTGAGCCAAGATCACGCCACTGTAATCCAGCCTGGGCAACAGAGCAAGACCTTGTCTCAAAAAAAAAAAAAAAAAAAAAAATGCATTCACTCTACTAATTCAAATTCCCAGAGTTATCCTAATAATTAATAAAAATAAATGAAACTAATTCAACAGAATATAACATAATAATCCCAACTAACTCAATGAACTGATCTCCTGGAATGATGCCTGCTCGAGAAACGGTCTTTGTTAATTTTATTAGCATGGGCAGGCACTCCATCCCAGATCAGCCCTGATCTGTACAACTTCCTAGAGAACCTAGCATTTAAATGTTTCCAGCCTCTAGTAAGGGCCTTCAAACCTTACTTGCTGTATAAACTCACTGTGCAAATACTTAAAGCAACTTACAAGGTGCTGAGTATGATCATTAACAGCAGCACCACAGGTAACATTTATTGAGCACTTGCCACAAACGAGGCACTTTGCTAAATGTTTTATATGCTGCATCTTTCTTAAAGTTGCACAATAATCTTATGAGGAAGGTGTTTATTATTATTACCCCGTTGCGCGGATGAGGAAACTGAGGCACAAAGAGTTCAGATAATTTGCCTATACTGTAGTTAGGAGAGCTGGTAAATGGCAAAGCCAGAATTTGAATTCAGGTCTGTCTGGCTCCAAAGCCCTAGCTGTTAAACACCAATTCATACTTTGCCATCACGGACCTCATAATCTAATGGGAGACACTGACATACAAATAGATAAGCTGCAAACACTCAGATAATTGGCTGCAGACCAAGCAGCCAATTATCTGAGGGATATTCTGTTATCACTAGTCCCGCTGCAATAATAGATGTCAGTACCCACAACCAAAAGATAAACAGAGAAAGGAAGATGCTATCCTCCATTGCAATGGGTCAGGGGTGATATCAGTCAATTGCTATTCTAGGAAATGGCTTTTCCCACTTGACATTAAGCTTACATGAATCAAGGGAGGCGGATACAGGCCCATGGCCTGTTGTGCACCAGAAGGAAGCCCACAGCACATACTGCAGGCAGGGCGCTGAGGAGGAAGGAGGAGGTGCACTGGGTGAAGCGGCAGCTGGCCTCACTGTGGGAGGCCCAGGACTTTGGAATGTAAGGTCAGCAAGGCCCCAGAGATGTGTACTCCATGCCCTCGTAAAACAAAGGAAACTGCTGAGTTAGATATTGTAAGAGGCATCGGGGTGTCTGAATGACCACGGACGTGAGGAAAAGAAAACATGCCTAGGGAACACCTTGTATTTTAACCCTCCTACCCTCAAATACAAAGAAATAACTTTAACTAGAAAAGAGAGAGGCAGGCCTCGTAGGACCAAAGAGACTTCTAGGAAGTGTTAGCGGCATCTGGCTCCCGATGTGGGACTGCCTCCCAGGCACACGACCCCAGGGCTTGTGTTCTCCAAAGTCATCTCCCTCAGGAACAACAGAGCCAAAGCAACACGTACTCATGGTGGCACTTCAGACACACAAGAGAGGTGGTAGACTGCAGAGCCACCACACTGCCTGTGTGACTGTCCTTCGCCGCACGCCAACCTAAGACCATAGCCACTAAGAATAAGACAACTGAATCACTGGAAAAATTGCTGACAAAGCAGGTATGGGCAAGGCAAGTGTGAAAAGACAGGGCAAAAAGGAAAAAGTTAAAAATCAAGGACTCTGAATTTATATTGTTTCAAAGCATCAAAGGTCTCATTCTACGTTTTTTTTTTTTTTGAGACGGAGTCTTGCTCTACTGCGCAGGCTAGAGTGAGGTGGTGCGATCTCAGCTCACTTCAACCTCTGCCTCCCGGGTTCTAGTGATTCTCCTGCCTCACCCTCCCGAGTAGCTGGGACTACAGGTGAGTGCCACCACGCTCGGTTAATTTTTGGATTTTTAGTAGAGATGGGGTTTCACCATACTGTCCAGGCTGATCTCGAACTCCTAACCTCATGATCCACCTGCCGTGGCCTCTCAAAGTGCTGGGATTACAGATGTGAGACACACACCTGGCTTTCATTCTATTTTTAAGCATGTACTTCAACTGAAAATCACAGAGTATGTGCTATGTGTAGTATATGCAAGAAAGGACTGAGGGACAGCAGTCAACAATTCATACACAAACAGAAAGCCTTACCACAAAATCAGCAAATTAATGCATATTTATATATCTTTAATTAAAATAAAAACATTGTTTTAGCAAAAGATGATTTCCTAGGCCAGGTGCAGTAGCTCAGACCTATAATCCCAGCACTTTGGGAGGCCAAAAAGGGAGGATAATTTGAGGCTGGGAGTTTCAGACCAGCCTGGGCACCACAGCCTGTTTCTATAAAAAATTTTTCTATAAAAAATTTAAATTCTGGGTGTGGTGGGTTGAGTCTCTAGTCTCAGCTACTCGGGAGGCTAAGGTGAGAGAATCGTTTGAGCCCAGGAGGTCAAGGCTGCAGTGAACCATGATCATGCCATTGCACTCCAGCCTGGGCAGCAGTGGTGAGATCTTATCTCTTAAAAAAATAAAAAGATTCTCTAATTTATCTGACTTTCAATGAACTCACTAATTATCTAACAGATTCCGAAAAGGGAGCTTCTGGATATATTATTAATGTCTCCTCCACACTGTGTTACATGGATGGGAATTGTATGTGTTTCATTCATATAAAATAAATGAAACACTACATTGATAACTTGCATAAAGGAGACTAAAGGACTGTGCTATACCATAAGGGAAACGGACCTAGTCAGTGAGAATAGGGAAACCTTCCCCAAATAAGTGATATTTGAGATGAAATTCAAAGTTAAACTGGCCACAGGACACAGGGTAGAACAGTGCAAGGGACACAACATTCCAAACATAAACACAGTGGGTGCAAAGGCCCTGTGGCAAGAGGAAATTGGAGGAAGGCAAGTTTGGCTTGAGTAGATGGAGGAATAAAACCAAGGTGGGGAGGGCATAATACGGTCTAACTTGCATTTTGACAAGGTTGCTCTGGCTATAGTATGGAGAACAGGTTGCCTCAGCGTTAGGGGTGGTGCATTAAGACAGGAAAAAATCGAACAGGCTTAACAGGAGAAAATCATGAACTCAGTCTTGAAAATTATAAACAAGATGCTTTTGGGATACCCAAGCAGTGACATCCAGTAGGCAACTGGATCAAGGATCCTTTCCTATCCTCTGGTGAGCAAGAATGCACTGTTTAACATGTCTTACATTTGGTTGTACTGTATTTCCTTATCCTTCAGTTTTGAGAATAAAATACACATACATTTTCTTCGACATAATAGCTCCCTTTAGTTTATTATTAACAGCAATACGAGCCTTCTGTGGCTTGGAAAGACTTTGTCACAAACCTATTCTTCATTGCTATGGTCTGAATCTTTGTGTCCCCTCAAAAGTCATATGTTGAAGTCCTAATCTCCAAAGTGATGGTACTAGGAGGTGGCGTCTTTGGGACGTGATTATGCCATAAGGACAGAGCCTTCATGAATGGGATTAGTGTCCTTATAAAACAGGCCCAAGCCAGGTGTGGTGGCTCACGCCTGAAATCCCAGCACTTTGGGAGGCTGACGTGGGCAGATCATGAGGTCATGAGATCGAGACCATCCTGGCCAATATGGTGAAACCCCATCTCTACTAAAACTACAAAATTAGCTGGGTATGGTGGCGTGTCCCTGTAGTCCTAGCTACTCAAGAGGCTGAAGCAGGAGAATGGCTTGAACCTGGGAGGCAGAGGTTGCAGTGAGCCGAAATCATGCCATTTTGCACTCCAGCCTGGTGACAGAGCAAGACTCCGTCTCAGAAAACAAAACAAAACAAAACAAAACAGGCCTAAGGGAGCTTGTTTACTCCTTGCACCAAGTGAGGATGTAGCTGGAAGGCACCTCCTATGAACCAGAAAAGTGGGCCCTCACCAGACACCAAATCTGCTGGTGCGCTGATCTTGGGCACTCTAGACCTGTGATAAATAAATTTCTGTTATTTATTTATTTGAGACAGAGCATCACTCTGTCATCTTGGCTGGAGTGCAATGGCACAATCTCCGCTCACTGCAACCTCTGACTCCCTGGTTCAAGCAATTCTCCCGCCTCAGCCTCCTGAGTAGCTGTGACTACAGGTATCCACCACCACACCTGGCTAACTTTTATATTTTTAGTAGAGATATCATGAATTTAGTAGAGATGTCAGTAGAGTCATGAATTGTTCTTTGATCACTATATTGGTCAGGCTGATCTCGAACTCCTGACCTCAAGTGAACTCCACATGCCTTGGCCCCACAAAGTGCTGGGATTACAGGCGTGAGCCACCAAGCCCGGCCAATTTCTGTTTTTTATAAGCCAGCTGGTCTATGCTATTTTGTTACAGAAGCTCAAATGAACTAAAACACTCATTAACTCATTAATATTCATTAAGCACCCATTATATTCCAATATTCTGGTCAATGAAAATACAGCTCTTAGTATGACAGACCAAGTCTCTGACTTCACAAAATTTAGTTAGGCAATAAACAGATTGTAGTAGTCATGGGAGGAGAGAGAGGGGTGTGGGGGAAGGAGAGAGAAGGCCTGTTGTAGCAGAGTTGGCCGACACCTCCATTACATAATTTGAAGAACTGTTGACACTTATTCCTACTGCTCAGGAATAAGGATTTGGATCTCTGGATTTACAGGTTTCCACAACTGTTACTGTGCTGTCACAATCCAGTGGGGTCAGACCTTTCAATAGTTAGTCACCTGGTACAGATAAAATTCATGACAACTGCGTTTTCCACACTTTTCCAGGTAGCATAGAGACAAGGTAAAGACATGAGCTGCAAGTGTGGTGCTTCTTTGTGCTTTTGTCCTCTCCTGAAATATTTTTAAAAATCATTTCTTCAGGAAAAAATGAAACTATAACTTTAAAATCCTAGTTAGCTCTCCTGTATCTAAGGATTATTTTATAGGGAGATATAGCAACAAGTGACACAACTCATACCTGATTCTGGGCACGAGAGAGCGTAATCTTATAACATTTACATGGTTATCCAAATCTTTTGAAATTATAGTTAGTTTTCTTGCTCCCAAGGAACTGCCAGCAATTTGCAGATTAACTTTAGCTCACAGCCCTACAAGACAGATAAACTTCACATATTTCCCTGGGCTGGGCTATGTTCTCTGTTCTAGTATAAGCCAGGTCATGTAGGGGTGGGGGGTGGGAAGGATATACAAGTCCAGGGCAAAGGGTTTTATACAGTGGAAAGAATGTGACCTTCGTGGTGTTAAAGCAGATAAGAAGGAGGCCATTAGCCTAATCCTGTCTCTGTACTTAAGCATGCAGCTGTTTAAGTAAGCAGACCACATTTGAACTTGGAAGCATTTCTTGTAACTGGCTAAAAAAGAAAAACCAAAACCAAGCCTCAATCGATCACAGTCAACCAGCCAACTGGATAGAAATCAAGGACCTCCCACTGAACTATACCCAAAGAAAGCCAATGCCTAGCTATAGCCAATTATGCGCTTCATTTCCACATTCAGCTACTTCAGCTATGAAAGCTCCCAGCCAGGCTGCTGCAGTAGAGGTCTCTAAGCCTCCTCTGGTTCTGAGCGCTGTCTGAGTCATGAATTGTTCTTTAATCAAATAACCTCTCTTAAATTTATTTTGTCTAAAGTTTTTCGTTTCTTTCTTTCTTTAGCGATAGGGTCTCACTCTGTTGCCCAGGCTGGAGTGCAATGGTGCCATCATGGCTCACTGTAGCCTCAACCTTCCAGCGTAAGTAACTCTCCCACCTTAGCCTGGGACTAAGTAGCTGGGACTACAGGTGCACACGGCCATGCCATGCTAATTACCTTCTTTTATTTTTGTAGAGACAGTGTCTTCCTATGTTGTTCAGGCTGGTCTTGAACTCCTGGCCTCAAACCACCCTCCTACCACAGCCTCCCAAAGTGCTGAGATTACAGGCATTGAGCCACTATCTCCAGCCTAAAGTTTTTAAATGTAGTCAGGCAAAACTGGATCCATAGCCATAGTTTGCAATGAGAACTCACCTTTTTCATTTATCAAATGGAGATAATAATGCTCAGAAGGCTTCCGGGAAGATAAGAGAATGAACACACAGTGTTTGGGGCAGTGCATGGCACATTAAAAACAACAACCTCAATAAATGTTGCCCTTCTGGCTTTTCTACACATCACTCCAAAGACAGAAACCATCAAGGAAGACTGATAGATCTGCCTACATAAAATGCAATAGCCAAAAAACACCATAAAGAAAATCAACAGAAAATTCACAAACCAGGAAAAAACACTGGCAACATATGAAAGAAGCTGCAGTTTAGTATCCTTAATGTATGAGAAAGCAATAAGAAAAAAAAAAATCAGCTCTCCAAAAGAAAAAGAGTCAGTGCACAAAAACAGGTAATTCTGTCTGACTCTCTCTTTCTCGCTCTCTCTCTGTCTCTCTCGCTCTCTCTCTGTCTCTCTCTGTCTCTCTCTCTCTCAAACACACACACACACACGACAAGAGATATAAATGGCCAATAAACATATAAAAAAATCCAACCTCTCTAATAATAAAATAACTTTAAATTAAATAATTTCGAATTAAAGACACATCAGGCTTCGCCCAAGAAGCTAGCAATTTTTAAAAGTTATACCCAATAGAAGGGATAATGAAACCAACACCTTCACACTGCTGTGAGATACAGACTGGTATCTATGGAAACAGGTACCTATGGAAATAGGGTATGTATGTACTACTTGGCTACACTCGCCAAAAGCCTTAACATGCGTACTTTTTGAGCCAGAAAATTCGCTTCCATGACTTTATCCTTGGAAAAGCATCTTGGACATGAGCAAAGTTACCTACAATAATGTCTTCATTTACAAGTGGAAATAAAACAGCATTCTGGCCTCGTTGCCGGTCAGCAAATATGCCAAGCACCTCAGGGCTTGCTACTGTTTCCTCTGCCAGGAACCCTCTCACCAAATACCTGTATGGCCTGTTCTCCCACAGACTCAAGATTTCTGCCTAAAAGTTGTTTTATCTGTGAGTCCTTCTCACCCACTCTATATAAAATAACCCCCCATCCACTGGCCTGCGACACACACAGGCACATCCCTAACCACTTACCTGGCTGTATTCTCTCCATGTGCCACGATTGGACACGTTATGCACTTACACTTCCACGTGTTTCTGTCTACCTCAACTAGAATGTCAGCTCCACAAAGGCAACAATCTGTTTCGCTTCCTGCATACTTCCAGCACCAAGAACAATGCCTGGCATTTAGCAGACATTCAAATATTTGCAGAATGACTCTCCATGCATTACTTTGGTAACTTAAAACTTTTTTTTGCCTTCTCTCTCTAGACTGTTAGAAGAGGAAACAACAGCAATGCAATCCAACCATGACCATACTGACATTTCTTCCTTTCCTCCAGCCCTTTAGAGACTTTGCTCTGAACAGAATTGCTGGTGTTGACAGCTGCTTGGTTTTCAAGGGCAGGGATAAGAGCAAAAAATGCCTTCATCCCACTCCTGTCTCTCTGAAATAGCCATAATGGGGGATTCTAACAATTCCAAATTCAATAAACATTTATTAACAATCATGTTGTAACCTGGAACTGTGACAATAACAAACTAGCCTCATTAAAAAACACACAGATTTTCCTTCAATAGACATGAACTTAGACTCTTGGAGCAGAGGCAGCTATTGTGCTTTCTATATCTTATCTCTCTTTTTCTTATTAAAAAGTAGTAGCTGGCCAGGCGCAGTGGCTCATGCCTTGGATCCCAGCACTTTGGAAGGCAGAGGCGAGTGGATCATCTGAGGTCAGGAATTCAAGACCAGCCTGGCCAACATGGTGAAACCCTGTCTCTGCTAAAAATATAAAAATTAGCTGGGCATGGTGGCGGGCACCTATAATTCTAGCTACACGGAAGGCTGAGGCAGGAGAATTGCTTGAACCAGCAGGCAGAGATTGCAGTGAGCCAAGATCATGCCACTGTACTTAAGCCTGGGCAACAAGAGTGAAGCTCCATCTCAAAAAAAAAAAAAAATATATAGTATTTATCTATACTAGAAATTTCTGAAAATACAGATAATCAAGAAAAAGATTGTAATTACAATGTCACTACACACAGAGAACCACTGTTTTTTTGTTTTTTGTTTTTTTTTTGAGACGGAGTTTCGCTCTTATTACCCAGGCTGGAGTGCAATGGCGCGATCTCGGCTTACTGCAACCTCCTCCTCCTGGGTTCAGGCAATTCTCCTGCCTCAGCCTCCTGAGTAGCTGTGATTACAGGCATGTGCCACCATGCCCAACTAATGTTTTGTATTTTTAGTAGAGACGGGGTTTCACCATGTTGACCAGGATGGTCTCAATCTCTTGACCTCGTGATCCACCCGCCCCAGAAAACCACTGTTAATACCTTGCTATACCTACTTCCAGTGTCTATATGTGCACATATGAATATGCAACAAAAATGAGATTCTATTGTATATATTGTTTATAACCTGCTTCACTTCACATCTTCCCATATCAAGAAAGTCATCCCCAATTTATCAATAATTGAACACCAGCCCTACTGCTGGACTTTTAAGTTAATCCTACATTTCTACCATTCTAATACTGTGTAGTTACCCTTAAATATACACTTGGCCCTCTGTATTTGTGGGTTCCACATCCACGGACCCAGGCACAGTGGCTTACGCCCTGTAATCTCAGCACTTTGGGAGACCGAGGCAGGAGGATCACCTGAGGTCAGGAGTTTGAGATCAGCCTGGCCAACATATAGCAAAACCCCATCTCCAGTAAAATATACAAAAATTAGCTAGGCATGGTGGTGCATGCTTGTAGTCCCAGCTACTTGGGAAGCTGAGGCAGGAGAATCAGTTTGAACTCAGGAGGCGGAGGTTGCAGCGAGCAGGGATTGCACCATTGCACTCCAGCCTGGGCAACAGAGCAAGACTCCATCTCTCAAAAAGAAAAAAAAAGTTAGAAAAAAAAAAAGGCTGGTTGCATCTGTACTGAACATGTACAGACCATTTTCTTGTCATTATTCTCTAAAAATACGGCATAACAACTATTGACATAGCATTTACACTGTAATCTAGAGATCATTTAACATGTATGGGAGGACATGTAGATTATGTGCAAATACTGTGTTGTTTTGTATCAGGAACTTAAGCATCTGGAAATTTTGTTATCTGACAGGGATCCTAAACCAGGCACCCACAAATACCAAGGATCAGCTGTATTCTTTTCTCATATTCATGGTGTTTTTGCGATATGCAGGATAAATTCCCTGAAGTGGAAATACTATTCAAAGACATGTGTGTTAAAGTTCACAACTGGGGGCCGGGCACAGTGGTTCACACCTGTAATACCGCCACTTTGGAAGGCCGAGGTGAGTGGATCACCTGAGGTCAGGGGTTCAAGACCAACCTGACCAACATAGTGAAAGCCCATCTCTACTGAAAATACAAAAATTAGCCAGGCATCATGGCGGGTGCCTGTAGACCCAGCTACTCAGAAGACTGAGGCAGGACACTCGCTTGAACCTGGGAGGCAGAGGCTGCAGTGGGCCAAGATCACAACCCTTCATTCCAGCCTGGGTGACACAATAAGAATCCACCACAAAAAAAAAAAGAAAAAAAAGAAAAAAAAGTTCATAACTGGGTATCAAATCACCTTCCAGAGAGGTTGTAATGACCTGCTCTCTTTTACAGACCTAATCTAATGCTCTCTGATTCTAGGATAGCCAGAGGCCTGAACATTAGGAACAAATTAGGTGCAGGCAACTTAATGCAACAATTCCCCACCTCTAATTCATCAGCTGGTGCCATCTGGGCCTCCTGTGCTGGTTTATTCTTTCACTGTCCTGTTGGCTCACAAAAGAGGCAAGATGGAATTAAATCCTGAGGTGGTCCTGGTGGGATCTCAGGTCCTTGTGGTGTGCGGAGCCTCTAGAGAGCTACTGAGCTACAGAAAAGAAGAAAAGAAAGGAAGAACGAAGGAGGGAGGGAGGGAAAGAGGGAGGGGGGAAGAGAAGAGAAGAAGGAGGAGGAGAGGAAGAGAAGGTGGAGGAGGAGGAGGAGAAGGAGGAGAAGGAGAAGAAGGAGAAGAGGAGAGGAAGAGAAGAGAGGAAGAGCGTGTGTGTGTGTGTGTGTGTGTGTGTGTGTGTGCGCTGTCGGGTCTCCCGGCAACTCCTAGTCACAAAGACTGCAGACCTTACCATGTTGAAGGACTATTTGCCAAGCAGTCTAGTGTGAAAACTGTGGTAGTAGCTAATTTTTCTCTACTGATTTATAAGCACAAATACTGCATCTTGTTTGAATCATGGGCCTGTTTTTTGTTTGCATGCATACTCTATCATCCCTAAGAACCCTGGTGAACAAAGCATTTTATAAGAAGCTAACAAAAATCTGTTGGCACGGTTTACAAAACCGTTGTTATTGAGATGAAGGCTAACGAAATTAAATTATTTGTTTTTCAAATAGAGCACACATTATTGAGAGAACATCTGCTCCCTGAAAACACTTTGCAGTTTAGCTCTTCATGGGTGCTAAAAAGGCTCCTGAAGCTGAATTTTTGAAAATTCTATGCTACACTGACACCTAGTGGACCAAAAAACAGTTTCCAAACGAAAATAAACAAAAGGCCAGGCGTGGTGGCTCAGGCCTGTAATCCCAGCACTTTGGGAGGCTGAGACAGGTGGATCAGTTGAGGTCAGGAGTTCTAGACCAGCCTGGTCAACGTGGTGAAACCCTGTCTCTATTAAAAATACAAAATTAGCTGGGAGTGGTGGTGCACACCTATAATCCCAGCTACTCAGGAGGCTGAGGCAGGAAGATCCCTTGAACCCAGGATGTGGAGGTTGCAGAGCCAAGATCACACCACTGTACTCTAGCCTGAGTGACAAAGTAAGACTCTGGCTCAAAAAAAATAAATAAAAGAAAATAAAAAGAAAAAAGAAAAAGAAACCAAGGTTTGCCAGGCATGGTGGCTCACACCTGTAATCCTAGCACTTTGGGAGGCTGAGGCGAGTGGATCATGAGGTCAGGAGTTCAAGACCATCCTGGCCAATATGGTGAAACCCTGTCTCTACTAAAAATGCAAAAAATTAGCTGGGTGTGGTGGTGCGCACCTGTAGTCCCAGCTGCTCGGGAGGCTGAGGCAGGAGAATCGCTTGAACCCAGGAGGTGGAGGTTGCAGTGAGCCAAGATGTGCCACTGTACTCCAGCCTGGATGACAGACAGAGCAAGACTCCGTCTCAAAAAAAAAAAAAAAAAGAAAAAGAAGAAAATACCAAGGTTCATGTTGACTATTAGCATTGTCTAAAATACTAATACCTTACAAATGTAAAGTCAACATTTGTTTTAAAGTTGGAAAGGATTCCTGCATATATGATATCACTTATTATAGAAAACTCCAAGATTTATTTTTCTTTTGTTTTGGTCTGCTACTGGTGACTATTCTTGTCAGTCTTATTGTCCCTTTTCTCCCTTTTTCTCACTTTCCTTAGACTCTTCTCTTTCATTCTTTAGTCTTCCTCCTGACTCAGAGAGGATCGCATTCCCTTGAGAAAGTCCAGCCCTAATATTGCTTGAATCAGTGATGACAGTTTCTCACAGAGCAAAATTTGGAGATGGAGTCAAACGAACTATGGCCTATGGACCAAACCCCACCTGCTGCCGTTTCTGAAAACAGCATTTTATTGGCACACTGTCACACCCAACCGTTTATGTTATAGTCTATGGTTGTTTTTATGCTTTAACAGCAGAGCTAAGTAGCTGCAACAGAGATAGTAGCACAAGGCCTAAGATATTTACTCCTGGCACATCTGTTGCCCAATTTAGAATAAGCCAGCCTGAGTCCCAACCTCTGGGCCTTACTAGCTATGGTGCTCAAGGCTTCACACATGAGGCAGTGCTCTGGGCTACATGCAAAGGACCATGTGACCACTGGGTTTCTGTAAAGTTCCTTTTTTTTCCCCCACCATGTATATTTTTATTTAAAAAAAATGTAATGCTTCTGTATAAAAGTGTATGTAATATGCTTTCTATGAATAATGTTTGATTTAAATATAATACATAATAAAATGTTTGAGGACAACTATCTTGAGATGGGAGAGCCAAATCCACACTTGCAGGCATCCGTAGTCGTCAACTGCAACCAAACAGGTGGTGAATATATATAGATATATATATATTTATATATATATATATATATTTTTTTTTTTTTTAGAAAAGATGGGGTCTCACTATGTTGCCCAGGCTGGTCTCAAACTTCTGGGCTCAAGCGGTCTTCCTGCCTCCCAAAGTACTGGGATTACAGGTGTGAGCTACCATGCCCAGCCTCGAGTTCCATTTCTCAAGGCATTTATCACTGGTTCTTCCCAGCTTTCTGACCATGCAGAATCATCACTTCTTCCCACTTATGTTTCATTTTTTTCTGGTCCAAGATTCTCAACATGTAATTTAGTTCATGCTGAAATGGAAATCTTGTCATCCTCGGTAAGGTTCTGACAATCGCTAAAGTCCAATAAGAGCCGCAAAGAAACCAGTCCACAGCTCCTAACACCACAGTGTTTGAAAGGCCACTACTCTCCTTCCCCACCAGAAGGTCAGGCTTTGATCCTGCTGCAGTGTTAGGGGCTGTTACCCTGTACCCTCCACTGTCAGGGCAGTCACCTCCTCCAGCACCATCTTTTCTACCTCACCCCTTCCTGGGAGGACCAAGATTAGATGTGTCACTGAGTGAGCCTCAGGAGACAGACTGCAGGAATAGCATAGAAGAACAGAGGCAATGCTAGTATTAAGAAATAGAGTTGGGCCAGGCATGGTGGCTCATGCCTGGAATCCCAGCACTTTGGGAGGCTGAGGCGGGTGGATCACTTGGGGTCAGGAGTTCAAGACCAGCCTGGCCAACATGGTGAAACCGTCTCTACCAAAAGTACAAAAATAAGCTGGGTGTGGTGGTACCCACCTGTAATCTCAGCTTCTTGGGAGGTTGAGGCAAGAGAATCACTTGAACCCAGGAGGCAGAGGTTGCAGTGAGCCAAGATCACACCACTGCACTCCAGCTTGGGTGGCAGAGTAAAACTGTCTCAAAAAATAAAATAAAATAAAATAAAAATTAAGTACAGCCAGACACAATGTAGTCCCAGCTACTTCAGAAACAGATGGGAGAATCACCTGAGCCCAGGAGTTTGAGGTCATCATGGACAACATAGCAAGATCCCAGCTCTAAGATAAATAAATAAATAAAATGTATGGCCGGGCATGGTGGCTCATGCCTATAATCCCAGTGCTTTGAGAGGCCATCAGGAGGACTGCTTGAGGCCAGGAGTTTGAGATTTACTTGGGCAACATAGTGAGATGCTGTCTCTATATAAACTTTAAAAACTAGCCAGGTATGATGGCTCACACCTATAGTTTCAGCTACTCAGGAGGCTGAGGCAGGAGGATTCATAAGCCTAGGAGTTGGAGGCTACAGTAAGCCATAATTGCACCACTGTACTCAAGCCTGGGTGACAGGGTAAGACTGTCTCTAAATAAATAAATAAAATTTTAAAAATAATTACAATCTATACCCTCAATGATTGGTTAACTGTTCATTTCTTCATAGACTGTGTTAAGTTAATCTGGAGGTTTTATCAAAGATATTTGTTACTGTTCTCCAGCAAAGACTCTTGGTGAAAAATTAAGGGATGTGGGCTTCTGTTTCATCTCAGAAATTTTTGGTCACAAAGGTATTGCAGTATAAATTTTTTAACTTAGAATTTCTCATCATTGAAAGCTCGAGAGTTCAAACTTTGCTCTCTTATTTATAATAGACAAAAAGTGGCAAGTAGGTTAAAAGTTACTTTCCAAGTATTTATTTAAACCTGTAGGCTGGCAATATAGAAATTTTAGGACTGCTTATGTAATCTCCAATGAAATCATACCTGAGTCTGCCTTCTGCAATGGTTCCAGAATCCAAAAAAGAATGCCATGGTCTCACTGTGCTAACAGATGTCCAGCCAGATGAAACAGGTCACAATGTTCTTTTAGAACCACTTTTTGAAAATACAGGAAGCCTTTAGCAAAGGACTTCAGCATCTCCTGGAAAAATTGCTTCAATGTTCTGCAGTGGCTTGGCAACAGCAGTAACTGCCATGTATTGATGAGCTTATGGCTGTACAACAGTGTTATCTGTCCCAAGACAGAAGCTTCCAAGATTATCATCCAAGACTAGGTGGCAACAATCAGTCACCAGGCAAACACCTAGGCAGTAGAATGACTCTATAAGGTCACTATGTAGGGCCAATACTGGCAGGCACAGCAGATATGGCCTCTTTGCAATAGAAGAAATGTGCTAGCTGGGCGTGGTGGGTCATGCCTATAATCCCAGCACTTTGGGAGGCTGAGGTGGGTGGATCAGCTGAGGTCAGGAGTTTGAGACCAGCCTGACCAACATGATGAAACCCCATCTCTACTAAAAATACAAAAAAAAAAAAAAATAGCTGGGCATGGTCGTGGGCACCTGTAATCCCAGCTACTTGGGAGGCTGAGGCAAGAGAATTGCTTGAATCTGGGAGGCAGAGGTTGCAGTGAACAGAGATTGAACCACTGCACTCCAGCCTGGGTGACAAGAGTGAAACGTCATCTCAAAAAAAAAGAAAGAAAGAAGAAAGAAAAGAAGAGAAGAAAGAAAAGAAGAAAAGAAAGAAAAGAAAGAAAAAAAGAAAAGAAAAGAAAAGAAAAGAAAAGAAAAGAAAAGAAAAAAAAGAAAGAAAGAAAGAAAGAAAGAAAGAAAGAAAGAAAGAAAGAAAGAAAGAGAAAGAAATGTGTTGCCAGGTTCTGAGGCTCATTTGAGAGGGAACCGGGGCCTCCCTGAGCTCCAGGTTAGAAGGGCAATCTAAATGAGTTCTCCGTGGCCTGTGCTGCTCAGTCCTAACTTCGGACCCATTCTCCAGCCCCACCTTTACAATCCCCACCCCAGAGCAGCCTCTGGGACTCCAAACTGTCTTCCTGATATTTCCCTTTTTAGAAGAGCCAAGCCTCTCTCATCTCTGCATTCATAGTTACTCAGTAAAGCTGGGCTTTACTTCCCTAATGACATAATCAGAAAACCAAGGCCAGGAGCAAACAGCAGCCACAGCAAATACAAACCCAGGCTGGCATGCACAAAGGAACGTGGGTGCTGGATCCTTATGCTGAACATCTGGTAACGCTCCTTTGCCAAGGGCCATGGCGGCTGGAAATCCTGAGCTGTGACCAGCAGCTATTAACCACGAGATCCACCAGAAACCCAGATATGGGTATCTTTGACAAAAAGTTTAATAGAGTTAAAGAACTCTATTCTTTAGAATAGAGGTGACTGTGAATACACCTACAGGAGACAGAGGTGAAAAGACTTCTATGAAGTTTAGCTAGGAGCTGAAAAGAAGATGTGATCACGGATATTCCGAGATAGGTAGAACCTAGCAAGACACTGCCAAGTCCAAGGGACAAGTGTCTAGTGGGTCTCAAACTTCTACAGTCAAAGGACCACTTCTTCCAGGGAAGCAATCTTGAGAATCTTTGGCCAGTTCTAATAATCATTACCTGCCCTTCAATACATCAGTTAGAAGGCTGGGTACAGTGGCTCAAGCCCATAATCCAAGCACTTTGGGAGGCTGAGAGAGGAGGATTGCTTGAGGTCAGGAGTTAAGAGACCAGCCTGGGCAAAATTGCAAAACCCCCATCTCTTCAGAAAATTAAACAATTAGCTGGGCATGGTAGTGCACACCTGTAGTCCCAGTCACTTGGGAAGCTAAGGCAGGAGGATAGCTTGAGCCTAGAAGTTCAAGGCTGCAGTGAGCTAAGATTGAGCCACTGCACTCCAGCCTGGGCAACAGAGCAAGATCTTGCCTCAAAAAAAAAAAAAAATATGGAGAATTCTATCAACAGATAAATGGATAAACAAAATGTGATACATACATATGGATACTGCTCAGCATTCATAAGGAATAAAATTCTGATTCATGCTACAACACGCAGGAAACTTGAAAACATTAATGCTAAGTAAACTAAGTTAGACACCAAAGAACAAATATTGTACAATTCCATTTATACAAGGTACCCAGAATAGGCAAATTCATAGACAAAGAAAGTAGAACAGGAGTTACTAGGAGCAAGTGGGAGGGAAGAATGGGAAGATATTGTTTAATGGGTACAGAGTTTCTGTTTGGAATGATGAAAAGTTCTGGACACAAATAGTTACGATGATTGTACAACACTGTGAATATTATCAATGCCAATGAATTGTATGCTTAAAATGGTTAAAATGGTAAATCTTATGTTATATATTTTATTAATAACATAATAAACAAAATTTTAATGTGAAAAATGGCATTGCTTTTTAAAAAATAGGAGTAAGGTAATTTTTTAAAGAAAACTATTAATAAGTAAATAATTTACATCAGAAATTATGTAACGATTAGAATCAGCAAGGAAGACCCATGCAGATCTGTATCACTGGCCTTTAGGCCGCAATGTGACAGCCACGTCCCTCATTTTGGCCCAAGCTCCTGCTTCTCAGAAGGAATAATGGAATACGCTTACCCATTTGGAGCCAGGGTCCTTCGTCATTTAACTACTGCAGCTATCTCGGGCCTTGTGAATTCTGTATCCTTATTTGTTTAAATGAAACCCAGTTCTTACTGAACTAACCACCATAACAACAGAGTATTTAGTAAGACTTGTGCTTAATATAATATATAAAATCCCAAAAGTATCTTTATTTCATCCGAGTAAGGATGAAAATGCAAAATGAAAATGCAAATTTGTGACTTAATGAACTTCCCCTTTGGATTAGTTAAGCATATTGTATAGAATATTCTTTATGAATATGGATTATGAAATGACATGGTCAGGTACATTGATGTACACCTATGTTCCCAGGATCTCTCCTTTATAAAACTTCTTAATACTAGTTTTTTGCTCTCCAATTTTAAATTTTCAGGAGAAGTCTAAACTTTTTCTTTTTTTTTTCTTTGAGACAGGATCTCACTCTGTCACCCCAGCTGGAGTGCAGTGGCACAATCTCGGCTCACTCCAACCTCTGCCTCCCTGGCTCAAGCTATTTTCCTGCCTCAGCCTCCTAAGTAGCTGGAACTACAGATGTCGCCACCACGCTGAGCTCTTTTTTGTATTTTTAGTAGAGATAGGGTTTCACCACGTTGGCCAGGCTGGTCACCTCAAGTGATCTTCCTGCCTCGGTCTCCCAAAGTGCTGGGATTACAGGTGTGAGCCATCTCACCTGGTCGAGAAGCCAAAATTATTAATATTTACACTAAACATGTTCTCATATCTTCTCCAGAGTGCCAAACAAAAAGGTGACTTAACAATTAAGCAGTTAATCTGATTCATGGAGAAACTGGGCAGAGTAATTTACAAGGTAAATGACTTGGGCTGATCATTCAGCTGGGCTGTTTCCTTTATTCATATAAACCTTAACTTAGTTTTCTTTTCACTTTGTACATTATTTCAGGTTAAAAAGGATGTTCTCAAAGAATCAGGAGAATATCTAGGTGAGGTAGGAGTAGATAACCAATTCAGACTATAGTTTTGGCTAAATAGTGTCATGGTCTTTGATTTTTTTTTTTTTTTTTTTTTTTTTGAGAATATTTCATTCTTATCAGCCAGACTGGAGTGCAATGGCGTGATGTCAGCTCACTGCAACCTCCGCCTCCTGAGTTCAAGCAGTTCTCTTGCCTCAGCCTCCCAAGTAGCTGGGATTACAGGCATGTGCCACCATGCCCAGCTACTTTGGTATTTTTAGTAGAATTAGGGTTTCACCATGTCGGTCAGGCTGGTCTCCAACTCCTGGCCTCAAGTGATCCATCTGCTTCAGCCTCCCAAAGCGTTGGGATAACAGATGCGAGCCACTGTGCCTGGCCAAAATTTCTCTTAAATGTATTTCAAAGGCTGTTTTAACAGAATCATAACAACTAATGTAATGTGTGATCTGGACTGGATTCGGAACTAGAATTTTGGAGTGGAGGGGTATAAAGGATACTACTGAGATAACTGGCAACATATGGTCTTTAAATGAGATAATAAATAGTATTGTATCAATGTTAATATCTCCCTGATTTTGATAATTTTATTGCAGTCATGAAAGAGAATGCCCTTGCTCTTAGGAAATCACCCTAAAGAATTCCAAAGTAAAGAAAAGAGATATTTCCTGTCAAATCTACAGCTTATTTTCAAAAAGTTCAGGGAAAAAAGTTTATATATTTATGTATACAGATGTATGCACATACATGTATATACATGCACAGTACATCAAGAGAAAATGATAAGAAAAGCATGGTAAAATAATAAGGGGATCTGAGTAATGGGTAGGGGAGTTCATTGTATTATTCTAACTTATCTATAGGTAGGAATCTTTTTGAGGCACAGTCTCCTGCTGTGGCTCAGGCTGGAGTGCTGTGGTGCAATCACAGCAAACTGCAGCCTTGACCTCCCAGGCTCAGGTGATCCTCCCACCTCAGTCTCCCAAGCAGCGAGGAACA
Source organism: Sapajus apella (assembly GCF_009761245.1). Classification (NCBI taxonomy): domain Eukaryota; kingdom Metazoa; phylum Chordata; class Mammalia; order Primates; family Cebidae; genus Sapajus; species Sapajus apella. The sequence goes on along the minus strand of NW_022436969.1, from coordinate 8,231,792 downwards.
CAGGCACGTACAACCACACCTGGCTAATATTTTTCTTATTATTTTTGTAGAGGTGGGGTCTCCCTAAGTTGTTCAGGCTGGTCTCAAACCCTTGGGCTCCAGTGATCCTCCCACCTTGGTTTTCCAAAGTGCTGGGATTACGGGCATGAATCACCATGCCCAGCCAGAAATAATTTTAAAATAAGAAATTTACTAAAAAAATTATTTAAGCTAATGTAATTGCATTCATCATATCCTATGATCAAAACAAAGCAACATTAATTTGACATTATAAAATATATATCTCAATTAACTTTTTTCCCCACACTACATCAATGTATCATTTAATCTTCATACTATACTAGTGGCATTATTACTTAGGAAAATACTATTCAATTTTTATCTGATAATAAAATCACTGACTCTCAAAGTTAGAAGGAATTAAGATATCAAACACCTCAAATAAGCCTCTGTGTTGGCTGGGCATGGTGGTTCACGCCTGTAATTCTAGCACTTTGGGAGGTCGAGGCAGGTGGATCATTCAAGGTCAGGATATCAAGACCAGCCTAGCTAACATCGTAAAACCCCATCTCTACTAAAAATATAAAACTTAGCCCACCATGGTGGCAAGCAGCTGTAATTCCAGCTACTTGTGAGGCTGAGGCACAAGAATTGCTTGAATCCAGGAGGTGGAGGTTACAGTGAGCTGAGATTGTGCCACTGCACTCCAGCCTGGGAGACAGGGCAAGACTCTGTCTCTTAAATAAATAAATAAGTAAATAAATAAACTTCTGTGTTTCTAGTGTAACACCATATGGAATTATATAATATCGAAAGCAAGCAGAGTGTGAATCATGCATGAGTCCAGCACAGAGAGGTTATACCTTGAACTGCTGTTGATCTCTACCCAGCCCAGTTTCCAGGACACATGAAGCAAAAGTCCACCAATGAGGGTCTGCCACCTGGAAAGTACAAGAGGCTATGTGAATTTCATAGAGTGCCACGGTTGGTCTCCAACACCACCCAGCCCGGGCAGATCTGCCGACTGACACAAAGAGACACGTTCAGCTCTGTTTACTACTCTTTTCTCCCATTTTCTCCCAATTATCCCATTTCTCAGAACTCTCCTTCTCAATCTCTATTCCCTACAGTCCAGCTGCCCAGGAAGTACTGACATTGACATTCTTCTCCTCTTATTCTAGACTTTTCCTGAACAGCCTCAGTCATAGCCACTGCTTCTCCCACTGCCTCTTCATTGTTGAGTCCCAAATCCCCGTTCTCACTTTGATACCACCACAGTGATCTCCCACAAGCTCTCAATGATGACGATTATGGCTATTATCCATAGATTTGGAGGTATACGTGCATGTTTGTTACATGGATATAGTGAGTAATGGTGAGGTTTGGGGTTCCAGTGGCCACCAACTGAATAGTGTACATTGTACCCAACAGGTACCTTTCAACCCTCAGCCCATTCCTCTCCTCCCTGCGAAGCTCCCGATGATAACATGCCTAAATCATCACCCAGAACCTCTCTCTCAAATCATCCTCCCTATCCCTAATCAGCCAAACCAGAAACCTAGGTGGCATCTCAGCTCACCTCTTCAGCCTTCACCTCCCTTGTCTAAGCACAATATCCTATTGATTTTATTTATGCCTATAACAGCACTCAAATCTGAAGCCTTCCCCACCAACCCTCCTGCCTCTGTCTCAATTCAGGCTCTCATCATCTCATGCCTGGCTCACAGCATTAGTCCCTTAACTGGTCCCCCTCTCTCCAACGTGGCCCTTCATCCATTCTTTACTTTGCAGTCAAAGGGTCTATCCTAAAATGGGAATTTAATTGTGCTACTTGCTTGTTTTAAAAACAGATGAGTCTTCCTGGTACCACAGGCAGCAACCCTCAGCCTCTTTTCTGCCAACACACTCGGGGTCATGAAGCTCACCCGAGACACACTGCCCCCAGCACGCATAGTGCAGGGGCAGCACAGGTCACAAACACCTCTCCCAGTGCAGAAAACACATCAGAATGCCAAATGAGTGAGAGGCATAGTGGCTTGCTCTAATTGCTTTTTGAGTTTAGGTGAGTCATTCATAAATTTCAAAACCCTGTTTTTCATTATAAATGACTTGAGACACCTCACCTCGGAAGCGACTATGACCACAACATACCCATGTGTTGCGACACTACAGTTGAGAACTCTGGCCTAAAGGACAAAGTCACTTGAGTGTGACACACAAGTCTCTGGGACTTGCACCTGCCCCTCTACAGGGTCAGCTGCTGTCTGCTTGCTGTGGGCAGTCACATGCTAGCCACACAGGATGGCCCACAGCCTTGGGAACATGCCAGGTCATGTCGGATTCTAGGAGTTTGGGTGTGCCATCCTCTTGCCCCATAATGTTCTTCCTATCTCTTTGTGGTGGACACCTGCTCAGCCTATAACACCCAGTTTGCACATATCCTGCGTGAAGTTTCACTGACCCAGCCAAGCAAAACACACCAAATATGCGTCCTGCCTTCAAACAGTTTGGTCTAACACAGTGATTCTCAACCAGGCGATCTTCCCCTCCAGGGGGTATTTGGCAGTGTCTAGAAAAATGTTTGGTTGTCGCAGCTGGGGAAAGGAGCAGAAGGTATGCCACTGGAATCTAGACGGGAGAAGCCAGGGATGCTGCTAAACATCCTACAGTGTGAAGGGCAGTCCCCACTGCAAAGAATTCTCCAACTCCAAATGTCAGCACTGGAATGTCATTCCAAGGTGGAGAAACCCCAGTCTAGTGAAATGAAAGTACGGTAATTAATCAGTAATTACAAACAAGTGTGTGAAGCCCTGAAAGGAAGTGTACCAGGTACCATAAGCCACTCTCTTGAGAGCAACTAACCTAGTCTAGTGAGCGGGTAAGACTTCCTAGAAAAAATAAATTTGAACAAAAACCCAAAGCATGTTCAAGGCAAAAGGACCAGAGGTAAGAGGGACAATGGCTTCATTCAAAGCTTCTCGGAGAAGTTCAGTTGGTCTGAACCCCAGCACTGGAGCATGGGAGAGGGGGCGGCAAGAGCTGACCCTGGAAAGAAAGGGCTGGTCCCAAAGGACCACGCCAATCATAAGGAGCTGGGACTTCAAACTGAGGACTCACTGAAGGGTTCCGGGCATGGGAGTGACACTGTCATTACCTTTGGGGAAGCTCTCTCTCTTTACAAGGGAGGAAATGTTTCTGAGAGAAGCAAGACTAGGGGCAAAGAAGTAAGTTAGGAGTTTTTATAGTAATTGGAGAGATGACGGTACCTGGAAAGGGGCAACATGGATGAAGAAAGTGGACAGATTCTGAAGATGTCTAGGAGGCCCTGGTGTTAACTGGATGTTGAGGATGAAGGAAACTAAGGAAACAAGAATGGCTCCCAGGTTCTGAGTTGCGCAGTCGGATGCAGGATAACCATTCACTGCAGGTGAATTTGAGGAACAGCCAGAATTTAAAAAGCAAGGTCCATGAGGGCAGGGATCTGTTTTCTTCACTGATGTGCCCCAAGCATCTGCAGAATATATTACTCTTTCGTACCAGGCACCAGGCATTGTTCTAGGAACTGGAAATACTCCAGTGACAAAATGGATAAGTCAAAATTCCAGCCTTTGTAGATCTTATACTCTATGGGGGAGGTGCACTCAGTCTGACTCAATCCAAGCATAGTAATCCAAGCATAGTAATCACGCCTTTCTTATGCACATTCCCTAAGTCCCTCTACCTTGAGAGATGTGGAAAGATAGCCCGGACCAGAAAACGCTTGCTACTCTGTAAGAGAGAAACCAGTATCCCAGCTTTATTGACTAAAATACACATAATCACAGAAGATACTTTAAAACTTGGCTACGAGGCCGGGCACAGCAGCTCATGCCTGTAATCCTGGGAGGATCACTTGAGACCAGGAGTTCAAAGCTGCAGAGAGCTATGATCATGCCACTGTATTCCAGCCTGGGTAACAGAGAAGGAGCCTGCTTCTACAAAAACAAACATGTTTGCTATGAAGTATTAGGGAGGAGCTTGACAAAGTATTTTAAAGTTCACCTGAAATAACATACTGGTGATAATATAATGAACATTTTTTTTTTTTTAAAGACAGGGTTTCACCATGTTGGTCAGGCTGGTCTTGAACTCCCAACCTCAGGTGATCCGCCCATCTCGGCCTCCAAAGTGTTTGGATTGCAGGTGTGAGCCACCACGCCCGGCCAATGAACATTTTTTTTTTTTTTTTTTTTTGAGACGGAGTTTCGCTCTTGTTACCCAGGCTGGAGTGCAATGGCGCGATCTCGGCTCATCGCAACCTCCGCCTCCCGGGTTCAGGCAATTCTCCTGCCCCAGCCTCCTGAGTTGCTGGGATTACAGGCACACGCCACCATGCCCAGCTAATTTTTTGTATTTTTAGTAGAGACGGGGTTTCACCATGTTGACCAGGATGGTCTCGATCTCTTGACCTCGTGATCCACCCGCCTCAGCCTCCCACAGTGCTGGGATTACAGGCTTGAGCCACCGTGCCCGGCCGAACATTTTTTTTTAAAGGTTAAGAATGAAGCCGGGCGTTGTGGTTCATGCCTGTAATCCTTGCACTTTGGGAGGCCAAGGCAGGTGAATCACCTGAGGTCAGGAGCTCGAGACCAGCCTGGCCAACATGGTGAAATCCCGTCTCTACTAAAAATACAAAATTAGCTGGGTGTGGTGGTGGGCACCTATTATCCCAGCTACTCAGGAGGCTGAGGCAGGAGAATCGCTTGAACCCAGCGGGCGGAGGTTGCAGTGACCCAAGATCGCATCACTTCACTCCAGCCTGGGTGGAAAAAACAAAACTCTGCCAAAAAAAAAAAAAAAAAAAAGGAGAAGAATGAGGGCTGACTTGCTCTACTACATATTTAAATGGTTTAATAATTAAAACAATTCAGCACTAGTCCCTTATCATCAAAATTGACAAATAAGTACCCAAAAAAAGACCCTAGAAAAACAACTTTATTATTTTTTATCTTTTATTTTTGGGGCAGAGTCTCGCACTGTTGCCCAGACTGGAGTGTGTTGGTGTGATCTCAGCTCATTGCAAACTCTGCTTCCCAGGTTCAAGCAATTCTTGTGCCTCAGCCTCCTGAATAGCAGGACTACAGGTACTCACCATCACACCTGGCTGATTTTTGTATTTTTAATAGAGACAGGGTTTCGCCATGTTGGCCAAGCTGGTCTCGAACTCCCGGCCTCAAGAGATCCTCCTGCCTTGGCCTCCCAAATTACTGAGATTACAGGCATGAGCCACCTCGCCCAGCCAAAAAATGACTTTATACAGATGCTCCTCAACTTACAATGGAGTTATGTCCCAACAAATTGATCATACATTGAAAATATCATAATTGGCTGGGCACGGTGGCTCACACCTGTAACCCCAGCACCTTGGGAGGCCGAGGTGGGCAAATCACTTAAGATCAGGAGTTCGAGACCAGCCTGGCCAACATAGTGAAACCCCGCCTCTACAAAAAATACAAAATCAGCCAGGTATGGTAGCGCATGCCTGTGACCCAGCTACTCAGGAGGCTGAATCAGGAGAATGGCTTGAACCTAGGAGGCAGAGGTTGCAGTGAGCCGAGATCGTGCTATTGCACTCCAGCCCAGGCGACAGTGCGAGACTCTATCTCAAAAGAAAAAAAAAGAAAATGTCATAATTGAAAGAGCATTGAATACACATAACCTACCAAACACCAGAGCTTGGCTTTGCCTATCATAAACGTGTTCAGAACATTTACATTCACGTGGCTAGGAGCTGCAGCTCACTACTCACTACTACTGCTCAGCATCAGGGAAGAGTATTATATGGCATATTGCTAGCCCGGGAAACAGCAAAACTCAAAAGCTGAAGTATGGTTTCTCCTGAAAGCATATTGCTTTCACACCATCATACAGTCAAACAATTCTATGTCCAACTGTCATTAAGTTGGGACCATCTGTATATAAGATTAACAATCATATACAGATTATTATGCCCTTGGGCATAAGGCAAATGGAAGGATTATACAATAAATGAGGTTAGTATAAATCAGTTAACTACTGGGAAAGGGACAATTTCCTCACATTGCACCATGCACTAAATTACACTGACAATGATTAAAACTTGAATAAAGCTTTAATGAAATATAGGTGAATATCTAAATGGTTTTATGATGGAGAAGAAAAAAACATTAAAAAATGGAAGCAATTGTGAATGAAACAATCAATATATTTGACCACATAAAAATATTTAAATAATCAAAATAATTATAAACAAATTAAAAGACAAAGAACAAATTGCAAAAATTATTTCCAAAAACATGATGGACAACTGGTTGACCTCCTTAAAATATAAAGAATTTACTAAATTAGTAAGAAAAACACTAAAACCTCAATGAAAATAAAAGGATAAAAGGTACAACTAGACAATTCACTGAAAATGAGATACAAGTGGATAAAATACATAAGGAAATTGTCCAACTTGAATAACCTACAAAATTATACAACAAAACAATATACCTTTCGCTCATGAAATCAGCAAAGAGAATCACAGTTTGAGTACAATACTATAGAAATGTTCATATGGAGGCTGGGTGGCAATGTCAACCGGGAAAACATTTTTTGAAAAGAATCTGTTAATATTCAAGATGAATACTAAAGATGTTCATGTACTTTAACCCAAATTTATTAATTTTTATTATTTTTAGAGACAGGGTCTCACTCTGTCACCCAAGCTGGAGTACGGCAACACGATCACAGCTCACTGCAGCCTCTAACTCTTGGGGTCCAACAATCCTGCCTGAACCTCCAGAGTAGCTGAGACTACAGGTACATGTCACCATGCCCAGCTAATTTGTTTTTAAGATTCAAGGGGTGCATGTGGAGATCTGCTACATGGTACATTGCATGATGCTGGTTTGGGCTTCTGTTGATCCCGTGACCCAAACAGTGAACATAGTACCTAATAGGTAGTTTTTCAATCCTTACTTATCTCCCTCCCTAACTCTCCCCTTGGGGAATCCCAGCGTCTACTGTTCCATCTTTCTGTCTGTGTGTACCCAACGTTCAGCTGCCATTCACACGTAAGAACATGCAGTATTTGGTTTTCTGTTTCTGTTAATTCACTTAGGATGATGACCTTCAGCTGCATCCACGTTGCTGCTAAGGACATAATTGTGCTCTTTTTTAAGGCTGTGTAGTATTTCTCGGTATATATATGTACCAAATTTTCTTTATCCAATCCACAGTTGACGGGCACCTAGGTTGATTCCATGTCTTTGCTATTATGAATAGTGCTGTGATAAAATACACATGAGCGTAGGTATATTTTTGGTAGAACAATTTATTTTCCTTGGGTATACACCCAGTAATGAGATTGCTGGGTCAAATGGTAATTCTATTTTTTGTTCTTTTAGAATTCTCTAAACTGCTTTCCACAGGGGCTAAACTAATTTACAATCCTGCCAACAGTGTATAAGCATTCCCTTTTCTCCAAAACTTTGCCAACATATTATTTTTGCTTTTCTTTTAAAGACAGATTTTCACTCTTGTCATCCAGGCTGGAGTGCAATGGTGCAATCTTGGCTCACTCCAATCTCTGCCTCCCAAGTTCAAGCAATTCTCCTGCCTCAGCCTCCCCGGTAGCTGGGATTACAGGCATGTGGCACTATGCCTGGATAGTTTTTTTTGTATTTTTAATAGAGACGGAGTTTCACCATGCGGGTCAGTCTCATCTTGAACTCCTGACCTCAGGTGATCCACCCACCTTGGCCTCTCAAAGTGCCGAGGTTACAGGCATGAGCCACCACTCCCAGCCAGTTTTTGACTTTTTACTAATAATTCTGACTGGTAAGAGATGGTATCTCATGATGGTTTGATTTGCATTTCTCTGACGATTAGTGATGTTAGGCAATGTTTCATGTTGGCCACTTGCATGTCTTGTTTTGAGAAGTGTCTATTCGTGGACTTGGCCCACTTTTAAAGGAATTATTTGTTTTATTTTCTTGTTGATTTATTTAGATTCCTTATGGATTGTGGATATTAGTCCTTTGTTGGATACATAGTTTGCAACATTGTTTACTCTGTTAATAGTTTCTTTTGCTGTTCAGAAAGTCTTTAGTTTAATAAGGTCCTGATTGTCAATTTTTGTATTTGTTGCATTTGCTTTCATCATAAATTCTTTGTCTAGGTCAATGTCCAGAAAAGTATTTCCTAGGTTTTCTTCTAGGATTTTTAGAGTTTGAGATCTTAATCCATCTAAGTATTTAATCCATCCTGAGTTAATTTTTATATATAGCAAGACACAGGGGTCCAGTTCCATTTTCTGCATATGGTTAGCCAGTTTTGTTTTTTCTTTTTTTTGTAGAGACAGGGCCTTGCTATGTTGCCCAGACTGGTCTCAAACTCCTGGCCTCATACAATCCTCTTGCCTCAGCCTCTCAAAGTGTTGAGATTATAGTAATGAGACACCATGTCTAGCCTAACCCAAATTTCTTTTTTTTTTTTTTGGGGACGGAGTTTCACTCTTGTTACCCAGGCTGGAGTGCAATGGCACGATCTCGGCTCACCGCAACCTCCACCTCCCGGGTTCAGGCAATTCTCCTGCCCCAGCCTCCCGAGTAGCTGGGACTACAGGCACGCGCCACCATGCCCAGCTAATTTTTTGTAGTTTTAGTAGAGACGGGGTTTCACCATGTTGACCAGGATGGTCTCGATCTCTTGACCTCATGATCCACCCGCCTCGGCCTCCCAAAGTGTTGGGATTACAGGCGTGAGCCACTGCTCCCGGCCCCAAATTTCTTATGTAGGAATCAATCTCAAAGAAATCATTGGAAATTTGGCAGAATTTAACACAAAAATGTCTGGTAACATTGTTTTCATACCCCCAAAATCAAACAAAACTTAAATGTCTGTTAATAAGGTGGCTAAATATCTTACAAGATATCTATTTGACAACAAAAAACTCTATGCAGTTATTAAAACTATTTCAAAGAACGATGTTGATTGGACATTTCCTAAAAATGTATATATAAAGGGCAAAAAAGATACTCACCCTTGGAATAATGTAGGGTAGGTAAATTTCAAGACAGACAGGACATACTGAAAAACAAACAGCAGATTATTGGACATTTCAAATGATAGAAAATTGACAAACCACATAATCAAAGAAATTTCTATTAAAGAAACATAAGAACATGTAAGTTTTAAAAAGGCCATTATTCCCACCAAAATCACAAACTGGGCAAACAAATGACCTCCCAAGTCATACTAAAGTGATTGGGCCAGCAGGCATGGTGGCTCATGCCTGTAATCCCAGCACTTTGGGAGGCTGAGGTGGGCAGATCACAAAGTCAAGGGTTTGAGACCAGCTGGGCATGGTGGCGTGCACCTGTAGTCCCAGTTACTCAGGAGGCTGAGGCAGAAGAATCGTTTGAACCCGGGAGGCAGAGGTTGCAGTGAGCCAAGAACGACACTGCACTCCAGCCTGGGCAACAAGAGCGGGACTCCGTCTCAAAAAAAAAAAAAAAAAAAGTGCTCATGAAAAAAAGATCATAAACCCCCCAAAAAAGTGAGTGAGGCCATGTGAAAGTTAACAAAAACACCCGTATCTCTCTTTTTATCAAGCGATGTTCCTGCCTCAGCCTTCCCAGTAGCTGGGATTACAAGCACGTGCTACTACATACACCCAGCTAATTTTCGTATTTTTTAGGAGAGACAGGGTTTTGCCATGATGGCCAGGCTGGTCTCGAACTCCTGACCTCAGGTGATCCACCCATCTTGGCCTCTCAAAGTGCTGGGATTACAGACATGAGCCACCGTGCCCAGCCTCATATCTCTTTTTTCAGTGCATTGTCTACTTATGCCTTTTACCCATTTATTTTCACTGAGGTTTTAGTATTTTTCTTATTAATTTAATAAGTTCTTTGTATTTTATAGATACCAACCAGTTGCCCAGAATCGAAATGAACTTTGCCTCTGAGCTGAAGGCTCAATTTCTATAAGGGGAAGGACAGCTGGCTGCCTAGGGCCTGATTATAGCTGGAACCTCCCAAAGGACAGAGGAACATGTCATCAGCCCGGGCCAGCCCAGGCCACCAAGCCAGAGCCCAAGGGTGTGGTGCTTCCTCCTCCCTCCCTACCTAGGGCAGCTTCCTTTGACAGCACACTTGCTGCCTCAAACTTCTAACAAATACCATTCTTTCAAATAGTAGAAGGGGGTCAGAATGAGCTATATGAGATTTTTTTTTAAAAAGAATTTTCTTGGCAGGGTGTGGTGGCTCACACCTATAATCCCAGCACTTTGGCAGTCTGAGGTGGGTGGATCATGAGGTCAGGAGATTGAGACCATCCAGGCTAACATGGTGAAACCCCGTCTCTACTAAAAATACAAACATGGTGAAAACCCATCTCTACTAAAAATACAAAAGTGAGCCGGGCATGGTGGCTAACGCCTGTAATCTCAGCTACTCGGGAGGCTGAGGCAGGAGAATCACTTGAGTCTGGGAGGTGGAGGTTGCAGTGAGCCAAGATCGCATCATTTCACTCTAGCCTGGGTGACAGGGCAAGACTCCCTCTCAAAAAAAAAAAAAAAGAATTTCCTTTCTTCAAATAAATAGGGGAACAGCTGAAGGAGAAAATTACACGAAGAAATATGGAAATAAACTAAAACAGAGGCTTCAAAAGCTAGAAGAGAACACCCTCTACTTTAGACGACAAAAAAAAAAAAAACAACTTCACTAATTCAAAGAAAATTAATGTGGCAGAGAAATTACATGTTCTTTGCCACATTAGAGAATATGCTCATAATAGAATATGCTCATGGGGTGTCCACTGCAGATTTCTTCGCAGTTCGCCTCTACTTGGTCCAAGCTGACCCACCCAGCCTTGGCTGCCAGAAGGGAGCACTATCAACCTGGTTGAGAAGATGAAATAATGGCCACAAAAGGTTCAAGCTTTTAAGAGCTGTAAAGTTCCTCACCAGAGTCCTATAATGTACAGCCACTACTGGCACCCCTACCTGGTTCTCCTGTCTCTCTACTCCACTCCCGAGCTCACCTCCTCCTCCCTCTGCAGACAATCTCCTCCTTCTCCCTTTTTTTCCTGCCTTCTGCTGTTTTTGACCTACTCTTTCTACTAGCTCTGACACTTCCCACATCCCCAAGCCAAAGCATTCCAAACCATTGTATTTACATTCTCAGGGCCCTTGGTCGGCTATGAGTTTGATTATTCAGATTATCCATTCCTGGGAAGAAACAATTTGGTTTAATTTCATCTAACATCTAAATGCATTATGCATATGGAAAGTATTGTTTTGATTAAATTTGTTGGCTGGGCACAGGGGCTCACACTTATAATCCCAGCATTTGGGAGGCAAGGCAAGGTAGACAGATCGCTTGAGCCCAGGAGTTAGAAACCAGCTTGGGCAACATGGCGAAACTTCATCTCTATCAAAAAAAAAAAAAAAAAAAATATATATATATATATATATATATATATATATAGAAATTAGCGAAGCATGGTGGTGCACACCTGTAGTCCCAGCTATTCAGGAGGCTGAGGTGTGAGGACCGCTTGAGCCTGGGAGGCAGAGGTTACAGTGAGCCATGATTACACCACTGCACTCCAGCCTGGGTGAAAGAAGACGACCCTGTCTCAAAAAACAAACAAAAATTTATAAAATACCCTGGGGCTCCAATAAATTTTGTAAAAGTGCCACAAATGAACATGCACATCCAGGCTGGTGTGATGGCTCACACCTGTAATCCCAGCACTTTGGGAGGATGAGGTGGGTGGATCACCTGAGTCAGGAGTTTGAGACCAGCCTGACCAACATGAAGAAACCCCATCTCTAGTAAAAATACAAAATTAGCAGGGTATGGTGGTGCATGCCTGTAATCCCAGCTACTTGGAAGGCTGAGGCAGGAGAATCACTCGAACCCAGGAGATGGAGGTTGCAATGAACCGAGATCACACCATTGTATTCCAGCCTGGGCAATAAGAGCAAAACTCCATCTCAAATAAAAAAAGAAAGAGTAAGATTCCAAAGGCCAAGTAAGTAGAGCCAGTAAGTAAAACCCATCACTGTCTCCCAGGAAGGCTGCATTTATGGACCTTCAGAGCTTATTGCCATAACTAAAAATCAACTGGAGGCCAGGGGCAGTGGCTCACGTCTGCAATCCCTCAGCACTTTGGGAGGCTGAGGTGGGCGGATCACCTGCGGTCAGGAGTTCGAGACCAGCCTGGCCAATACGGTGAAACTCCGTCTCTACTAAAAATACAAAAATGAGCCCAGCATGGTAGCATACACCTGTAGCCCCAGCTATTCGGGAGGCTGAGGCAGGAGACTCACTTGAACCAGGAAGGTGGAGGTTGCAGTGAGCCGAGATCATGTCACTGCACTCCAGCCTGGGTGATAGAGTGAGACTCCATCTCAAAAATAAAAATAAACTGGAGAGGGAAAAGGGGTTGGGGAGCATCCTCTGGATATATAAAGAGAGGCACTCACTGTAGGAGAGGAGGCAGAAAGAAATGCTGTTTGTTGATGGTTCTTTTCCACAGAGCAAGAGAGGGGAGAGGAAAGGCGGAGAGCAGGGGGGAGCCCACAGTAGAGACCCCACAGTGGGGCCAAGTGTCCTGCACTCTGTATTCCTACTTTGGCCGGAGCCAGCCCAAAGTCCAGGCCAGCAGGTGATGCCCCAGCTATGCCCAATGGATCCTGCTGGTTCCACCATTTCCCTGCATGGTACCAAACCCAAAGTCAGCTTCCCTCTCTTTGCAAAATAAAACCCCAACCCTGGTATTACTGCTTCTCTGCCTCCTCGCCAAAAGGGCTTCATGATTTCATGACATTAGTTTAAACCTAAAATTAAATGTACATTTTATTTTAAAAAATAACAATTCCGACCGGGCGCGGTGGCTTACACCTGTAATCCCAGCACTTTGGGAGGCCGAGGCGGGCGGATCACGAGGTCAAGAGACCGAGACCATCCTGGCCAACATGGTAAAACCCCGTCTCTACTAAAAAATAAAAAAATTAGCCAGGCGTGGTGGCACGCGCCTGTAGTCCCAGCTACTTGGGAGGCTGAGGCAGGAGAATTGCTTAAACCCGGGAGGCGGAGGTTGCAGGGAGCCGAGATCGTGCCACTGCACTCTAGCCTGGTGACAGAGCGAGATTTCCTCTCATAATAATAATTCCATGCGAAACCCCTTAAGTGCTTACATTGGAGACATACAAACAAAACTGATTCGGGATTCAGCAGTGTGAGGGAGAGATGGCTTAATCTCTTCTATTTGAAGGCTTCTGGAACACTACGGAACTCTGGGACACGGGCCTGCTTAGAAAAAAGGCAAGCTGTGTCAGATTCCTCTGACTCTTCCTCCCCGGGGGGAGCAGGAGCCAACTGCTTGCTTTCTCTTAAAACTAGTCCACACAGCCCCAAACCAAGTTCCCAGAAAATGGGCAGCCGTAAAATCCTGTTTCCCAGGAAATGTGCCGCGCTTTACAGTGCAAGAAATGGGGACAGTACAGGCCGGCAAATCCCATTTCTAAAAGAGCATCATCCCTCACGGAGGCGGTTCGCTCTCGATCGCCACCAGGACGAAGGCGGTAGAAAGTCGGAGGCTCGGTTTGTCACAGGCGGATTATGCGGCTGAAGCCTCCCACGTGCAAGCGCTGCCTCCCGCGCCCGCCCCCTCACCTTGTTCGTGAGGTAAGAAGCCAGGTAGCAGGTACAAAAGGTGAGGCCGACCAGGGACCTCCTCACGCACATCTGTCAACTCGTCCCCTTCCCGGGGACCCGCCGTGCCTTCCCGAACCTCCTGGCCCCCGCCGGAGGCCTGCGGCAGCAACAGCAGCCCCGAGACGGCCACGTGGCTCCGAGCTCCACCAATCAGCGCGGGGGCCGCCCCCCCACCCCCGACGTCTGCCTCCTTAAAGGGGCAGCGCCCGGGAAGGCCCGGCAGCCTGGAGATGCGCAGGGCGGCGTTCAGCCAGAGCTGTGTCTGCAACCAAGGATGGCACCGGCTGTGACCGCCAGTACAGGAAGGTTGCACGGCCATCCTTCTTTTAAAAAGTAGAAAGTGGCAGAAGAGGAAAAAAGCATACCCCAGTTCACAACACCCCATCATGTTTAAAGAAAAATGTTCGCCGGGCGTGGTGGCTCACACCTGTAATTCCAGCATTTTGGGAGGCCAAGATAATCCCAGCACTTTGGGAGGCTAAGGAGGGCGGATTCACCTGAGATCAGGAGTTCGAGACCAGCCTGACCAACGTGGAGAAAGCCCTTCTGTACTAAAAATACAAAATTAGCACGACATGGTGGCACATGTCTGTAATTTCAGCTACTTGGGCTGAGGCAGGAGAATCGCTTGAACCTGGGACGCGGAGGTTGCGGTGAGCGGAGATCCTGCCATTGCACTCCAGCCTGGGCGACAAGAGTTAAACTCTGGCTGCGAAAGAAAAATATTCATCGCCCTCTCTAAACGAAGGAACCAAAATGTTACCCGTGCTTTACTGTATTTTCCCAATTTTCTCCACTGAGCCTGTAGCGCTTTGATAAATGACACAAAAAAGGTAACAACAATAAATGTTAATTTAAAAGGAAGGTGAAGGAGGAAGGAATGGAATTGAGGATAGGTCTTTTTAGTTAGTTTGTTTTGTTTGTATTTAAGTAAAGTCATTCCATTGTGTTAGCATTTCTATAAAATAAGAACGCTTTCCCAAAGTAGAGTTTCAAGCACAGCCCCTATTCCTATTTCTAGTCTGTAGGGTGGAAAATTGGACTCATGAGGCTTCTGGCGAATATTAGTAAACATGCAAGAAAACCTATTGATGGACTTGGACAGTAGCAAGACATGCCAGTGTTCTCTGCCTGTAGAAACGCAGAGATTTTCAGAAACACCACACACACGGGGAAACCATCACTTGTAAGCCACAGCAAAAGTCCTCCTGGCCCTTGGTGCTAGAGCAGTGGATGGAAAAGGGCACACCAACCCTTAGGCAATTCTTCTGTTTTTCAGAGGCATGCCTTGTTTCTCTCTGCTCCTTCCAGCGTTGAGGAAGGAATGACTTTGGCTTGTCCCCTTGAAGCCACTCCCCAGCCTCCACTGTCCCATCACAGTCCTTGGACTCTGCTCACTTTTCCACAGGCCTCTTCCTGGGCCTGCTGGTTGGTCTGCCGAGGTGACCAGCATAGATATGGAGGTGGGCTGGTCACCCCTTCCCTCCCTTTTCTCCCACAGTCTCCATCAAACCATTTGTATAGGTGGATATAACTTTCTCTACTGAGACTAGGTGATATGGTTTGGCTGTATCCCCAGATCTCATTTTGAATCATAGTTCCCATAATTCTCAAATGTTATGGGAGGCACCCGGTGGCAGATAATTGAATCATGGGGGCAGTTTCTCCCATACTGTTCTCGTGATAGTAAATAAGTCTCACGAGATCTTATGGTTTTACCCCTTTCCCTTGGCTCTCATTTTTTCTCTCTTGTCTGCTGCCATGTAAGACGTGCCTTTTGCCTTCCACCATGATTGTCAGGCCTCCCCAGCACCGTGGATCTGTGAGTCCATTAAATTTCTTTTTCTTTATAATTTACCCAGTCTCAGGTAAGTCTTTATCAGCAGCATGAAAACAGACTAATACATTGGGTTATTTAAAAAAAAAAATACAGAGCAGGAAAAGAGGAGACGAAGCTTCAAATCCATTACATTTTCCTCTCCACAGAAATAAAATCATGTGAGAACTTAACACTTCACAAGAGGGCCCCTTCACAAGCCTGCACTCAGTTCTCACCTATCGCTCTTGTCCCAGGATTTGTGTCTCCCTCTCTAAAACACCAATATTTAATGGCAATTTTAAAAGATCATTGTGGTGGGGCGCAGTGGCTCACACCTTTAATCCCAGCACTTTGGGAGGCTGAGGTGGGCCACCTGTTATATCGACCTGTACAAGTGGATCACCTAAGGTTGGGAGTTCAAGACCAGCCTGACCAACATGGAGAAACTCTGTCTGTACTAAAAATACAAATTAGCCGGGCATGGTGGCACATGCCTATAGTCCCAGCTACTCAGAAGGCTGAGGCAGGAGAATCACTTGAACCTGGGAGGCAGAGGTTGCAGTGAGCCGAGATCACACCAGTGCACTCCAGCCTGGGCAACAAAAGCGAAACTCTGTCTCAAAAAACAAACAAACAAACAAAAAAACATTTTAACAATACCAATAGAATAGAGATCTATAAAAGAACAAATAATAAACCAGTACCACACTGTTAACCACCACTACCCACATAACCAATATTAACAGGTTGGTGCATCCTTCTACAGCTTCCTTTGTATTCATAGATCAACATATACCCATTTATAAGTTGTTGCCTCACAAAAATGGATCTAGCTATTCACATTGCTAAAGAACTTACTTTTACAACTACAGGTCAACACATACAGATTTAATTCTTTTTAAAAGCTGCAGGCATTCCATAGTATGGATATATCATGATGTATTCAACCATTCTGCTGTTGACATAATTATGTTGTTTATAGTCTTTTGCTACCATAAACAAGGCTATAATCAACATCTTTGTACATATGTCTTTACCTCCTGCTGATTTAATTTCTGTAAAATAGATTCCCAACAGGAAGACTGCAGAATCACAGCATGTGTGTATTTTTTTAAAATCATTTCTGTCTACTTCCCTGTACTATCTGCTTACGGGAATCCTGCTTAGATGCAGCTCTTCTCACGCACTTCAGGCAGAACGTATTCTCCTCTCTTTTCCATTACTACTTTTTAATACCTGTTACAATAATTAGCAGCATACATTTTTTTCTACATTGTGATTCACGAAGAAAATTGTAGTATTTGTTGAGAGCCCCTGGCTAAATTGCTGACACTGCTTAGGGTCTGAAACGCTGTCCAGGCTTCCCTGAAGTTGAGGAGAAACTCCTGTAACTCTTGCCCAGCCACATCAGTTAAGAAGCTGTATTAGGCTGAGTGTGGTGGCTCATGCCTGTAATCCCAACACTTTGGAAGGCCGAGATGGGTGGATCACCTGAGGTCAGGAGTTCAAGACCAGCCTAGCCAACATGGGGAAACCCCATCTCTGCTAAAAATATAAAAAATTATCTGGGCACGGTGGTGTGCACCTGTAATCCCAGCTACTTGGGAATCTGAGGTAGGAGAATCACTTGAACCCAAGAGGAAGAGGTTGCGGTGAGCCGAGATCACACCCTTGCACTCCAAGCTGGGCGACAGAGTGAGACCCTGTCTCAAAAAAAGTAAGAAAATTAAAAGAAGCTGTATTAAAGTCAGGATGTTGCATACCCTCTCTCCCCAGCCACATGGCTATTCTTGGAGAGCATAGGCACCCCATGCTTAGCTCAGTGCCTTACACAAACTAGGTATACTAATACACGCATGGTGAAGGAATCCATCAACTGAATGAAGGCATCAATGAAGTGATGTAGGCATGGGATTTAAAAATGTTAAGCAGCATGGAACACATATAATACCAAAAAGCGATGGAATCCTTAACACAAAAGACACCTACAGTCACCAACTTACATGGGCATCAAACAACCTCACAGGAGATTGCCTCACAGGATATTACTATTAAGAGGGTAACAACTACCACAAATGAGAAACTTAAATTGCATTGCCAGAAACAGTTTTGTTGGTAAACTTCTTTGATAGTTCTTATTGCTTTGTTTCGCTATTGTCCAGGCTTTGTACAGTGTTGCCTAAAAAGTAATGAGTATACCAATTCAGTTCCTAATTAAAGGTATTTATACTATATTAAGTTTAATCTCACTTATATATTGTTATCAAAGAAATCTAATAGTTCTCCTTTAAAATTCTTTGAGATGAGGTCTTGCTCTGTCACCCAGGCTGGAGTGCACTGATCTTGGCTCACTGCAACCTCTGCCTCCCGAGCTCAAGCGATCCTCCCATCTCAGCCTCCTGAGTAGCTGGACTACAGGCACATGCTGCCATGCCCAGCTAATTTTTGTATTTTTTGTAGAGACTAAGTTTTTCCATGTCACCCAGGCTGGTATCAAACTCCTGGACTCAAGTCATCCACCTGCCTTGGCCTCCCAAAGTGCTGAGATTAAAGGTGTGAACCACCTTGTCCAGCTAAAATCTAATCATTCTAATATAAGATTGCAATATTTAGTTATTTAATTTTATTTTAAAGTTTCAAAAAATAGGCAGAATGTGAAATTGGTTTTCAATCAAATGAAGAAATGCCATTTGAGCGGTACGTATAAATGTATGTGATGGAAGGTTTCCAGATATGCCCAGAAATTCAAAAGGCTTCAAAACAGAGAAGAAATTGAAAGGAAGTTGAGAGACTGTATCAGTTAGGATATTTTCTAGTGTAAGAACTTCTAACGCATACTGGCTTAAATAATAAGAATACATTGGTTCATCTAATTGAAAAGTCCAGCCCAGGCGCGGTGGCTCACACCTGTAATCCCAGCACTTTGGGAGGCCCAGGTGGGCAGATCACGAGGTCAAGAGATCGATACCATCCTGGCCAACATGGTGAAACCCCATCTCTACCAAAAAATTCAAAAATTAGCTGGGTGTGGTGGCACGTGCCTATAGTCCCAGCTACTTGGGAGGCTGAGGCAGGAGAATCACTTGAACCCGGGGTGGTTGCAGTAAGCCGAGATCTTGCCTCTGCACTCCAGTCTGGCTACAGAGCAAGACTCCGTCTCAAAAAAAAAAAAAAAAAAAAAAGAAGAAGAAAAGAAAAGTCCAGATAGATCAGGCTTCATGTATAGTTTGGTCCAAGCATTCAACAATATCTGGGGTATCACCAAGAACTAGGGTGACCATGGATCCTGATTTGCCCAAAACACGTTTGATTTATGCTTTTGTCCTAGCATAATTATTAATGGCATCCCTTTCATTACTACAAGTGTCTTGTTCTGGATGATAAATTAAATGATCACCAACCAAGAACCTAGTTTCTTCCAACTCTTGGCTCTGCTTTCCAGGGCGCCTGGGTTCTCACATGATTACTGCTACCAGAGTAACCAGGGCTACTGTAGCTCATTCAGCCTCAGAATGAGTGAATTTCTCTCCCCCAATTCAACAAACAGCAAGACTGTGGTTTCTAAAATTAGACCATCTCAGGACAAATGCCTACCCACAAACAATCACTGTGTCTAAGAGAATTTAGACTTCTTTAGTTATACGATTAAAATTTAGAAAATTATTCAGAGATTGGATAGCCAGCAAATAAAGAACTATTTGTTTCCTTAAGTAAACTGCTTATCAAGCTATATTATCCAAGCAAACACAGGATGTATAGTCTCTACGTCAAAGATAAATAAACCTTTGAAAAAGATAAATACAGCTTAAATCAGATAAATAGCATAAAGCATAAATCAGATAGAGTTATTTTTCCTTGAAGTTACTTTAGGAAACTTATTTCAGAGCTAAGTAGTCCTTACAAAGAAAATTTTTGCCCTGTAGAATTTGCTTGAAATCAATGGTTGGTATTCACCTGAGATTTCTCTGAGCTCTTTTAGTGGAAGAATAAATCCAATTCAGGCCTTACTATTTCCTAATCATTGCCTAACTTACTTTCTTTTACAAATTTTGCTTACCAACCAGGAACAACAAGAACAGTGAGTCATGAAAACTGATATTGACATTAGCAGCAAAAGTGCTAATAGATCTTGCCAGAGGTATTGATTTTTCCAAAGCTGTATTATCCTGTTCCACAAAACAAAACAAAGACTGAATTAAAACAAAATCAGCATATTTTACATTGACAAACCACAGCTATTAATATGAGATTGAGGTAAAATTTCTATGCACATGAAAATATTTACTTGTATTACTCATGGAGATGTTTGAGACCAAAGGTCATTATCATTAATTTATTTTGTGATAATATTTTCATAAATGCTCAATAAATCTTTATTGAATGAGAAAAGAGGGGAGGTTGGATAAAACAATGCTTAGTGGGATTTTCCCCCCATAAATATTTTTTTAATAATAAATTTTTATGATAAGACAACATGCAGAATTCTCAAAAAATGGCAGAAGCAGTAGCATACATTTTGAAACTCCTTAAATCACCTTTAGAAAAACAGAGAGAATGGTGGGGCATGGTGGCTCATACCTGTAATCCCAGCACTTTGGGAGGCCAAGGCGGACGGATCACCTGAGGTCAGGATTTCGAGACCAGCCTGGCCAACATGGTGAAACCCCATCTCTACTAAAAATAAAAAATTAGCCAGATGTGGTGGCATGCACCTATAATCCCAGCTACTCTGTAGGCTGAGGTAGGAGAATCACTTGAACCGGGGAGGCAGAGGTTGCAGTGAGCCAAGATCGCGCCACTGCACTCCAACCTGGGTGACAGAGTGAGATTCTGTCCCCAAAACAAAAAATAAACAAACAAAAAACAGAGAGAATGTAAATATCTCTTATGAATATAGATGCAAAAGTCCTCAATCAAACACTGGCAGAAGGAATTCAGCAACATGAAAAAGGAATATACAGCTTGACCAAATGGGACTTATCCCAGGAATGTAACATTGTTTTAACATCCAAAAACCAATTAACATAATACACAATATCAACATAATAAAGGAAATTTTATTACATTTATATAATAAAGGATACCTAGAAATAGGTACAGCATTTGACAAAATTCAACACCCCTTCACAATAAAAGTGTTCAGATGCTAGAAATAGGTGGGAACTTCCTCAGTATCATAAAAGGCTTCTATAAAAACCCACAGTCTAACATTATAGCTAATGATGAAAAAAGGGTGCCTTCCTCCCTAAGATCAGAAAGCAAACTAGAATAACCACCTTGTCACTTCTATTCAGCATTGTGTTGGAGGCTCTAGACAGGACAACAAGGCAAGAAAATAAAATAAAAGGCATCCAGATTTCAAAAGAAGAAATAAAACTATCTCTAATACAGAAGACAAAATTTCATGTATAGAAAACCATAAAGAATACACTAAAATACTGTTAGAACTAGTAAATGAATCCAGCAAGATGCAGGATGCAAGATCAATATACAAAAATCAATTATATTTCTATACACTTGCAATGCACAATCTGAAAATAAAACTAAGGAAGCAATTATATTTAAAATATCATAAAAAATATAATACTTAGGAAAAATGCCAAAATAAATGCAAAATTTATTATCTGAAAACTACAAAATATTTTTGAAGGGCATTAAAGAAGACCAATTGAATAAACAAATAAATTAATTAAATTAAGCAGAAAAATACCCCATGCTTATGGATCGGAAGACTGGATATTATTAAGATGGCAATAATCCTCAAGTTGATCTACAGACTCAATACAGTCCCTATCAAAATTAGGATCAGAAATTAACTAAGTGATCCTAAAATTCATATGGAAATTAAAGAGGCCCTTTATAGTTAAAAACTTTGAAAACGAAGAACAAAGTTAAAGGATTCACAGTTCTTAATTTCAGAGATTGTTACAAAACTACACTGGAGACCTGGTACTGGCATAAGGATACACATATAGACCCATGGATGCAAACCCTCACATTTATGGCCCATTGACTTTTGACAAGACAATCCAATGAACAAAGAACAGCACTTTTTAACAAATGATGTTATAAGTCAGGCACGGTGCTTCACACCTGTAATCTCAGCACTTTGGGAGGCCGAGGCAGGAGGATCATTTGAGCCTAGGAGTTCCAGACCAGCCTTGGCAACATGGTGAAACCCCATCTCTACAAAAAATA